>NW_004567119.1:12565228-12598901 GCF_000260355.1 Condylura cristata | reverse complement strand
TCGATCTGCCTGTTCTGCTCCCCACTCTGTCCCTGATGAATCCTCTCACCCTCCACATCTCTGGCCTGTACCCCAGTTCTGTATGAATAAATAAATAAATCCTTAAAAAATATAAAAAAGAACAAGCACAACAAAATGAAAACAAACTCAGATTCTCGCAGACGGTGAGGGTGGGGGGTAGGCAAATTGGCTTAAGGGGGTCCATTGTATGATGGTAGATTGAAGCTAGACTCTTTGTCATATTAGAATGTGTATACAAGTGTTGGAAGTATAAAGTTATATACCTGAAATGTATGCAATATTATAAACCAATGTTACCACAATATAAAACAATAGTAACAGAAATTTTGCATGAAAACAGAAAAAATAGTAATAAAATGAAATTCATTTGAACAGAATTGAGAGCAGAAAGAATATATCCAGACCAATAACAGTAATATATTATGTATTTATCACTGAAAGATGTTCACAAGACAGGAAGTACAAGGAAATTACTGATTGAGCCCATTTTGGTGAAATGAAATAGAAAGAGAGGAAGAGAGAAAACAGAAAAGGAGGGAGCAGAGCAGAGAGTCTAAGCATGTACACCTGCAAGTGCTCCTGTATGGTGATTCATTTTTTTTTTATCCTTATTGTTTTCTACAAGTGTCCCTTATGAGCTATGTTGTTTTCTAATGACATGGAAGAATCATGCTATTTACACACCCACCACAGAAACACACACACACTGTCTGCTGAGCTCTGAGGTGTGATTCCAGCCAGCCAGCCCCTGGCGGGAAAGCAAGCTGGAGTGCCTTCCCCCGCTCCCTGACCCCCATCCTTCAAGGCTGAACACACTCGGGGAAGGCAGAAAGAGGGGTGTGGAGGGGCAGGACAGTAGGTGCCCAGTGCTCCACGTTCTATGACTAGCACAGCCCTGGGAACCAAGCACTCACTCATATTCCAGTTGCAGAATATTTTTGTTTTCAGAGCCCAAGCTACTGAATCTTCAGGGAAAGGAGAAAGGCTTGCAGGGCTAGGCTGGCTCTAAGTAGGTTATTTTATTGGCTTTGCATTCTTGGTCAACATTGTTTATACGTTTGCTTCTGTCAGAGTCTAGTGGGCCCGTGCCGTCCAATGATGGCTGCATGCCTCCGAGTCATGAGCCTGCAGCAGGAAGAGCAGGAAGGTCCCAGCAGCACCTGCCCACAGGATTGGCTTCTCCATTCAACACCCGGGCACCTATAATAACAGGCGACACATACGGTGTAACAAGCAGAATCACCGTCGGTAGATTTCACACCCTCTGGAGCTCCGTGGTGCAGTGGGGGCATTGGGGCCTTAGTGAGTGAGGCCCAAGGAAGAATCCAAGTTGGCAACACTTGCATCTCGCATCCCTAAGGGGGATGTCTATCCTATGCTAAGGTCCAAGATAAGATTTCTCCTGGAAAACAAAAAGCCTACAAGTAGCAGTTTGGCAACCACCTGCCTCGTCATGTAGTTCTACTAGTCCATGCAACACAGCACATCAGCCGCAAGCACAGTGTAGACAGACGTTAATGACCTGGACCCTTGACTAGTTTCCACTGTGACTTATTTATGCATGCAGGGAGGAGGCTGCCATCTTTGGACACAGCCTCAGAAATCAGATTCAAGTATGCACCAGACAAGGATGTGTTGTTAACTGTCCTCCCACAAAGAGTGGGAAATCCATGAAGCTGGCATCTCTCCAAGACACCTGGCACCAATTAGTCCTGGCCCTAAGTAAGTGACTCTATGCAAGCGCGCACGAATGTAAAGTGGCGCTATTTTGGATTCTGCTGGGTTTTATTGGGTGTTTTCTTTCCATAGGAGGAAATAGTTCACGGCTTGTTCTCCATGGAACCTGCTTTCTAGTACTGGTGATGTCTTTGTGCACGTGGACACCACGCAGCGCCCCTAGTGGCCGGTACCTGCATACTCGCAGTGCATTGAATGGGGGCATGTTTGTAACAACTGATTTCTCAAAATGAGAGTACCACAGCAGAACTTTCCAAACTATCTTACTCTTTGATTCAGCAAGGTTGAAAATCTTAATAAAGGATAAAAATTCTCTCTTCCTAGAAATAAGGAGCAAGAGAGGGGAGCAGGGAGAACAGACAATAGAAGGGAGACGAGTGGAAGGAAGATAAAGAAATAAAAGACTGTTTCTTTTAGAACAAGCTTCTTAATCTCAGATAGACTAGATCCACCTCGCAGGCTTGCAATTGATGCATGTTTCTCTCATATCGTATGCAACGGTGATGTGTCTTGCCATGATTCTCACTTTGCACGAGCTCTTGGTGACTTACCCAGTCAACAAGATTGAACGTGGCACTCTGGCATCGGAATCTGTGGTGGAAAACTTTACCCTCCACCTTCTCTCAACAATAAATGAGACTGCTGCTGCCTTTAAAGGAAATAACCTGGTAGGGGAGCAAGGAGGGGCCTGCTCAGGAGGGGAATGGGTGTGGGAAGAGCCTGCATGGCTAGGCAAGGGGCAGCATGGCCTCGCAGTTCTGGACAGACGCGCTGGCACCACAGAAGAAAGTGAAAACACGGCCAACAGACCATGAGCTCAAATCTGGATCCGAACAGAAGTCAAGTACATCCTAAGTGGCTTGGTCCTGCTATCGCCTTCTTTGCCACTCAGACCTCTAGTTTGTGTCAAACAAGATCTAGCAACATTTGGTTTATCTTTAAGCAAGCACTCCAGAACAGAAACTACCCACCCGAGAGCCGTGTCTAGCTTTCCCTTAAGCAAGACCATTCCTAATCGTCAGTTTTTAACCAATTATGACCTTAGCTGAGTGAATTTTTACTCTGGAAGGCGGCGTAGAGTGTGTGAAATGCATTCCATTGGGATCAAACAAATGGTAAAGGGAATTAGCCAAAAATAGAGCCTGGCTCCACCATGTGTTCACTACGTGATCATTGGAAAGGTATCGGCCTTTTCTGAGGCCCGGAAAGGAAAGGGCAAGGAAGACTTGAGAACAAGCTGTAAGGCTAGAGATGTAAGGTTTACTGGATGGTGGGTAGGCAGAATTTCCATCAGCCTGAACACTGATGGAGTCTCAATGGTCCGTAAGTCAATTCTACCCTGATTTGCTGTGGCATTATTTCCATTATGCTGACAAAAGTATAAAATTGACAATGGATGGCCACATATCTGTTTTTACTTGGAAATTGATGTTCTTATGGAGCTCTGTGACTATACATGTGGGTATACATCCATATGTATATATAAACTCTGTGGGAGGCATACAACTGAATATTCCACATAACTTCCCTGAAGGTTAATTCCCACACATTGGATGTTTTGATTCTTGTGGGGGAGGTGGTGGCATGAATATCTGAGCTCTGCATCACCAATACAGATTCAAAGGATAAAACTTCGTTTTTGCTCTTTTGTTTCTTGCCACTTCACTGAATTTTCTATCTTTCCTTCTTTCTTTTTTCTCTTTCTATATTTCTCTCTTAAAAACAAGATGGATGAGCAACAATTATAAATCAATGGTGTGTCTTGGGTGGCTTTGAGCTTGACTCTATATTTATGCATTTCTCTCAAAGGACCTTTTATGTTTAATCACTTACTTGCTATAAGAGATACTCACAGTGAACACAACTTAGAGATTCATCAAAATGACAAAACTGTGAGTCTCCAGGGCAGAAAAAGGTCACAGGACTGAGCAGCACATGGTCTGTAGGGCCCCTCACAAATACTCTTAGGGTGGCGGTGCCTTTGTTCGCCTCTAGTCTGGTGGAAATGATTCAGTGAATGCACGGCACCTTTCTCTCCCTTCAATGCCACCCTTGACCCCTCACCCCCACCTTTTCACATTAGATCTTTTTGCTTCACTGGCCTTTCCGGATGAGGAGGAGTCTCACCAAACCAAGAATGCACCTTTGTCAGAAGAGGTCAATTAGTCCTGGGGAGTAATGAGGACTAAGCTGCCCTCTCCACTTTGACCATTGATTTCAACACCATTCACAGGCTCCAGGGTGCTGGTGATGCAACGCTCTGGGAACTGATGAGGGGCTTCGTTCTCTATTCCCATAACCCATGCCCAGTCACCCCAGAGAATCAGCCACCAGCCACCACCACCCCCCACCCAGCGACTTGGTAACCAAAACAAGCCCCTTCTGTGTGCACTTTCTGTAGCGTGTAATTGCCAATCGGTGAAAGAGAAGAATGAGAAGGAAATGTTTGCAAGAGCTTCACTAGAATTGTACCAGGGTTCTGAGGTCCCAATCCTGCAGGGTAAGAGGCAAATCTTGTAGCAAGACCCCTGCCTGGGACTGGCAGCTCCAGAGAGTACCCAGCACCATCACCAAAGCCACACATGAAGCCATGGACTCCCAGAGTCAAGAGACCTTAGGAATTCTCGGAATCTCCTCTTTTCCCAGCAGAAATTTCCTTTCCAAATTCCCACAGGAGCTACCCAGGTGTGGAGACATGACTATTTCCTGCAAATCAATACAAATCGAATGAAATAATTCACATGACCTCGCGTTTCCTTTTTCATTTCCACCCCAAGTTCTATGTCCCTGTTTTTCTCCATGGTGCTTCCGACAATTTGACTCTGAGGTCACTGTGTCCTGCCGCTGTCATAGTCAGGCCAGTAATGAAATTCAAGTTCAGTTACATCTATGTAGATGCCACCATTGGCCTGAGAATGTTTCAGAGTGAGGACAGGAATGTGAAAAGTGTGGAAGTAGGAAGTCAAGGAAAGGGGAAGTGGCCGTGACTTCCTGCTATCTCTGAAGCAGCACTGGCATGAGGCAGGAGTGACATCTCTCACTTTCAAGAACTTCAGTCTTAAAATAATTCCTAATTTTTTCAGACCTATCAGCAACAATACCAGGCATTTTTGCATACACTAAGCCCTATAGGAAAATAAACCTTGTTCCATTTTACAATACAAGTGTGACACTCATAAGGAAAACTTGATTTATCCCAAGTCAGATAGCTAATAAGTGACAAACATGTTTCACTCCAAAACTTTTAACTTAGAATCATTTTTTTTCTGGCCAGTTCTACATTCTAGAATGACTAACCTTTCAGACCACTGTTGACCACAGGTCACTGAAATCAGGCAAAACAAAATCATAGATAAGGGAAGAACTATTGTAATTGTTTTCAAAGACAGAACTAAGCAATAAAATGGTTATTTGTAACTGACTTTCATCACCATCACTAAAAATAATTTTTTAATGTATTTCTGTGCATATGAATTGATTTAACCTGGTTCTGAAGATGTTTGGTACAGCTTTAGTTGAAAACCTGCTTTATTTCTATGTTGGCACAACTAGTCAGTGAACATCAGATTTGTAAGTTATATGAACAAAAATTAACAAAGCAAACAGATAAAACTCAGACAGAAGGAAGTCTGAATTTCAACATAAAATCCTCTGATTTCTCTCAGATGAAAGTAAAGATTGCCTCCTTGAAAAGAAATGATAAGAATAAAATATTATTTTTCTTTAAAAGAAAGTTGTTTTCACAGCATAAGACAGAACCTTTGGGAATTAAAATTGTGAATGAAAAGGAAAGATTAAATAGCAAAAAGGAAAGTAAAATTAAGACAATCTTAAAGAAGTTAGAACAAAAAACTATCAAAATGGAAAATAAGAGATTTTTTTTTTTAATAGACGCCAGATTCTGAAAGTTTTATCTCTGGCTAACAGGCTTTCCAGAAAGAATACCAAATAAAATGATGGAAGCAAAAAATCAGGTAACATAAGAAACTTTCCAGAACTAAAGGCCATGAATTTCCAAGACATTGAATGAAAAACCAGCCACACCAAGACCAACCACTGTGAAATTTCTAAATATTGGGAATAATGTTAATTTTCTAAATACTCAAAATAAAGAAAATCTTTATAAATGCCAGCCAAGACATACATTAAGCACTGGGAATCAGCAGGGCACTGGATTTTCAAAGGCATCCTGAAATCTAAAAGATGCTAGAGCAATGCTGTCAAATCTCAAATTCAAAGAATATTTTAAGTCCACAATTCTATAAGCTGTCATACTATCAATCAATGTTAAGTATACAATAAAAAGATTTTTGTCATTTGAGTTCAAAAATTTTACTTCCTACTGTTTATTATGTCAAAAAGATACCAGAGGAAACACTTCATGTGAACATGAGGGTAAATAGAGATTAAGGAATCCAAGACATCCCCCAAATGAAGACAAAGTTCTCCAGAAAAGACTGTTTAGATGGGAAAGCAAAGCCTTGAGTAACAGCAAAGGTGATACAGCTCTGCAGCTCTGCAGCGCCTTGCAAGTCCCGACTTCAGGCTGGAGTAGAAAGATGAAATAGTCTAGATGCCACGGCTCCAAGGAAAAAACAAAAAAGGACAAGTTTTTTAAGTCATGTGCTCCTGGAGAATAGAAACTCTAATTGGTGTAGATCTCTAACACCACAACTCAACTGGTTAAGTTGCAGCTCATGAAGCTATCTGCAGCCACTGCAACACAAGTTCCATCTAGCACATGTTAGATCCTCGGCCAGGGAGGTCCCATGTGGTGCAGTCGGCCTCTCCTTCCTGTCTGGCCACTGCTGCCCTTCAGCAAATCTGCCTGTTCTGCTCCCTTTCCTGTGTCTGGTGAATCCTCTCACCCCATGCTCCTGTGGCCTGCGCCCAGCTCCTGTATGCATAAAAAATAAATAAATCTTTTTAAAAAGTAAAAGAGAATTAGAACTCCAGGAAAAACAAAAAGGGAAGTGCAATCAATATGGAACTGGAAACAATATTTCCATGGTCCTAGTATGCAACCTCTGAGTACTAATTTAACAATTAATTATAAATTAACTGCATTGAGAGGTTGGGAGCAGGAGAGACCTGTGTATGTGTATGTTATATAAGAAAGCTAAACTTCCAAGTTTCATAAGCAAAGCCAACAGTAACAGTAGCAACATCATCATATTATTTTGAAAATACACACCCAAATGCTAAAGAGTAAAGTCAAAAGAAACAAAGGTGGATTTCTCTGGGGATTCTGACTTAGGCTGGGAAGCCAGAGAACTATGATTTAAGTGTTGTACTACTCTTTGATTTTTTTTTTTTTTAATTGTGGACATATATTCCTTTTGGCAATCATTTTTTAAAGAGAAACAAAAAAATCAGAATTTTATTGGAAACTCCCAGGTTTAATATGTTGGAAATTAACATAAAATTAAAACATGAAATGGGGAGCAAGTGTGGATACTTCAGATTCCAGCAGAATACCTCCCTACCCTCTCTGTGCCAGACCTCTAGGCCACAGGAAGGCTTTGAAGGAGGGGAATGAACTGGCCGAGCAGCTGCTGCAAGCCAGGACATGTGGAAGATGGCCAGGGGTCAGGATGAGCCCGAAGAACAAGAAGAACTTATCTTCAGGGCCAAAGACCAAGTCCCTAAACGATGAAGAACTTGCTAGCAGGTGTTTATTTACATTTCTGAGTCCCAGGAAGTCATGGACAGATGTAACAATTGGTTTTCGTCACAACTCAGTGAGACACATGAAACCATTCACCAGTGGTCTCAGCCGAGTTCTCACCATTGTTCTTAGCAAAGTCAGCAGATCAGCAGAACAGCCAAGTCAAGTGGCAGAAATGCAGGTGGCCTCAGCCTCCAATATTCCTCCCATGCCATGTTTGGAGGGCAGAGACTGTGGCTCATCCCTGTGTGGACCCCAGCACCAAACACACCTCACCTAGCACAGAGGAGGTACTTGACCGAGGCCTAGTGACAGGCCTAGCCCTGAACAGGTCTCACCTAGCCCAAGAGCCCAAGGGATTCTGTCAGAGCAAGCCCTTCCATCCCTCCTTCCTCCATCTGCCCACGTGACCTCCCAAGGTGGTCTGGGTAGAGATTCTCCCCGAGCAGATGCTTCAACAAAACAAGAGGACACCTTTTAGTTATTTTCACACAGCCCAAATTAACAGCTCTGGGATGTGGGTCATTGCACTGCAATGTCACACACTTTAAATTACAGCAATGATACCAATTTCAGTCTCAAAAAGGCAAAAGCCAACCTTTCACATAAAAAGAAAATGAAATTGTGGAAACAATTTTGGAGCCCACAGAACTTTTGAAAATGTCATTAACAAACTGTGAAATCAGAGAGATAAAATCAGATGCCCTGAGGGGGAACAGCGGTGCCCCCAGTCCAGCCCCCTCACCCTGAGTCACAGAGAGCCCAGTTTCCACTCGGCGGCTCCAGGAAGCGGGGGGTACACAGCTAATCCGTGTCTCCTGTGAGCACCAACTCCCAGGGCGTGGGCTTTGGAAAACACAGAAGAGCAAACGCTGCAACATGTGAAGCCGAACCTACTGGACATGGAGAGGACGGTAGTGGACACCGGCACTCTGCCAAGAAGCGCTCTCGGCCTCTCTCTGTGAATGCCACACGGCTGTGAGGGAGTCACAACTACACAGCCCATCTCGGGGCTTCCACATTGATCCATTTAGAATTATTCTCAGAGGAATGGACTTGCTGCCGAGCTTAAGTGCTGCAGAGCTTGCACGGAGAAAGGGAAGAATACAAAATATTTCAAAGGCTCCCCTTTGTTCTCTGAGAACTCTAAAAGCATGGTAAGACTAGTAGAATTCACGTTCTGCCTGTAATCAGAAAAGTTTGGAGTCGTGCATCTTTATTACTCACAGAGATGACTTCTAGGACTAGTGAGAGGGAGAAGACCATTTAGAGAGTGTGATCGCAGGAGGGTGGTGTCTGAAGTCTGCCCAGGCAAGCGAGCAGGGTGAGAGGGGGAGGGCGCTAATGCCCAGGCCCAGGGCAGTCTGGAACACGTTTTTGGAAAGTATGCAGAGGTGTAGCAGCCCTGGGGTCCAGGGAGCACAGGTTGAGTGCACCCTCATCCCTACTCCCACCCCTCCCCCCACCCCTCAGGAAAAACTGTCAAGTCCCCACAAAGCGAAACCAAGAATCAGAAACCAGGGCCTGTTCTCAGGGAAGTTCAGAAGCCAAGCCTGGGCCTGGCTCCCCGTGGCTCTCTCAACCCCTGGCTCACAGGAATCCCTGAAAGACTCCCCCACCCAGGGCCTCTGGAATACCACACTGTCAGGCTCTTCTTTCAGGTTCTTTTGAGCATGAAGTTTGCAGATAATTGCTACAGTAGAAGAGTAGTTCTATTTCCATCCTGGGATATTAAACAGTTTGGTTTAATCACATCGTCAGGAGGTCAGATACCTGCTCAACCTCCGGGGCCAGCTTTCTGCAATGGGGTGACCCCCCTCATTCTCACTAGGGGTGCACATATATTGAAGACCAATAGAACTGGCACTACAAAAACACGTCACTCTTGGCACAGCGTGCCCCATTTTAGCAACATCAGAAGAAAACAATTGAGAGTGAGGGAAAGCACCCAGGAAAAGGCACACACAGCCTTCAAGGGCCTGCCCTGTCTTCAGGATCGCTACAGCAGTCTGAGAAACCCTGCAGGATTTCCTCCTTAGCCAGATGCGCATTGATGGAATTAATGATCCTAACGGAGTTCTGAAGAAGTAGTTAAATTCTAGACACACACACAGTTAAATCAATAGGATTATATAATGTGGATTCACAGCCTCAAGAGTAGAGAGGAGTTCAGGTTTCCGCCTCAGTACATTTAAAAATGGTAATGCCAATAACCGAGTTAGGAAATCCTGGGGGAGGAACGGGTAGGAAGGGAAGTCAATAAGACAGAGACCAAAGTGATGATAATGGCCATAGCTAATTTCCGTCAGCGCTGCCTGTCCCCAGTGTCTGCTTGATATTTATTTTCAGTCTTGTAACGACCACAATAACTCAGAGATAGGTTATTACTATTGTACCTGGAGTGGGATTCATTTTTATATTGATCTGAATGTTCTAATTTTCTTTGAACACGTATGCCTTATATAATGAGAGAGAGAATTCCAGTGAGGTAAAAAATGATGTATTTATACATTTTCCATTCTGGGTGCATCCCCACTATTGTTCACTAAAGATGATTATTAAGATTGTTTCACGGGTCATCTTTTAATTCAGCAGATATTCAATTTTATTTCCTACCAGGTCAGACAAGGTCATATACAAGACCCAGTCTCACCGACACCCCCAGAGTAACACAAATTGCCTGAACCCTAATCATAATCCAACCCTTTCTCTCCCATTTTAAAAACACTGGAATGCAAATGAGAAATAAATAGAAAGGAATAATCTTGAATTGCTCCTAATTTTTTTCATATAAAATTTGGAAAAGAATAGCTGTCAATGATCATACTTCACACACCAGATGGTTATTTCCACAGATCTCGGCTGCCTGGAGACTCACAGGCTTCCCCACAGCCAGCAGGGACCTCTGCTTAAAATGATTATGAGTTACAATTGCAGGATGCACTGATTTTTTTTATCTCTTCATACACAAGAGCGCTTATTTAATTTTGTCTTGTCTTTTGAATGATTAGTATTTAACCAGAAAACTAGTTGCTGTGTCTAACAGCTTCCATCAATATGAATGTGCTTAGTGAAGTATCATAGAGAGTGGGGGTGATCTAGCCCCCTACAAAGGAGGAGTCAGGGTGTCTGGGGCAGGACTCCTTGCTGGTTATAACAGTGACACCCTCTTCACTACAGAACCGTCAACTCTACCTGCCATGGGAATAACGGATTGGTCTGGAATTTGGATGCTCTCTGATATTTTCAGGGAACATAAGTGGAAGATGCACCAATCATCTTCAATTTATAATGAAAAGTCAGATTGAGAGCTCAGCTCACTCTACTCCCCCGTTAATGCTTAGTAAGCTGCCCGATGCTGGAATGACACCAAAGGCAGTCACATTCAATTACTAGGACTCCAAAACAAATATCTATTTTTATTTTCTTTTGAGAATGTAGAGAGGCATCCCATCAAACGTGAATCTTGTTAAATGGAATTGGATATGCCTTGGATGCAATTGAGAGTCCTGAATCATGAACATTGGAACTGCAAAAGATTAAAGATCTCATCATTCAATCTTGTCACTCACCAGATGAGAAAGCTGCTCAGAGAAATCGAGTGATCTACCTGGGACCACACAGAAATGAGGACCTGAACGCAGCTGAGCTTGCTCTGAGCACAATGGCCTTCTGACTAGACCAAGCAACCTTTTAAAAGCACTGCCCAAGGTCACAGCTGGTGGTCTCGGCTGGCCCCCTAACGATCACAGAACAGGATTCAGGAACCGTCTTCCCAACTTCCGTATCTCCCATACGCGCTATGAATCCCATAGCAGCAGAGCAGGGCTGTTCCGGGAAGGGAGGCCCTGCCAGGCTGCAGACCCCATGCTAGGGCACTGTGGGAGGCAGGGGAGGATGGGGGAGGGGAGCAGGGTGTGCCCAGGGGAGCAGCTGGTCCTGCCCTGAATTCTAACCTGGACATTGGGAAGGAAATTAGAAAGGACAAAAGAAAGTGACAGGGGAGGAAGGAAAGAAACAAAGCCTAATCATGGGTGTGTAGCAGGCGACAGGGCAACGAGGCAGAAGCAGCTATCAAGACTCTGCCTTGTAAAACACGCCAGGAAGTTTCTGGAGAGCACCCACTCTCCTTAGGAATGTTTGTTCAAGTTCTGAACAGTGAAATTCAGATCACAATGATATTTCTGACACACACTGTCTCTTGCTCCTCAGTGACTTTTCCTTTGGCAGACCAGCTGGCGACAGCCTCCCAGATTGGTCAGTAGCCAAAGGCTTACGGTAGGAATGGTTAAAGAAATCAGAAGTGGTTGTGCCTCCCTGGTGGTGCAGGGGTTAAAGTCTTGGCACTATCAAGCTCTCCACAGCCACTGAGACCTGAGTTCCATCCCCAGCCAGGAAGCTGACCCACAGGACACAGCAGACCTCGCCTGTCTCACCCTCAGCCGTGTGTTTCAGTCGATCTGCTTGTTCTGCTCCCCAGTCTGTCTCTGGTGAATCCTTTCATTCCCCCCATCTGTGGCCTACACCCCAGTTCTTGTATAAATAACAAACTAAATTTAAAAAACTTCAGAGGTTGGCCTCTATCGGCTCTGCAGTTGTCATGAGCAATGTGTGGTTAGCCTGGAGAGTGCACTTAGGTGTGGAAACGGCAAGCTATTCTGAATGCCAACTGCTTAGGCTGCATTTTCCCATTCCACACAGTAGGCCACAAAAACAGGCAGGCAGGCCTGACAAAATGCTGCACCCTCTGCTCCTGTGACAATTCCCAGGTAGTCAGTCTTTCCACGGGCTTCCTAGGGCTGCGGCCTGTCAGACTGCCCTGCCAGTTATGCCGCCAGCCTTGGAGCAGCAGCGTGTCTGTCTGAGAGGAACTGGTGGCTGCTGGCTCCCATTTCCGCTAAGCCAGCTGTCCCTTGGATTCACCACTTCAGTAAATTCACAAATAGCGCTAATACATCGCATGCAACTCAATTCACAGGGAAATGGTCTCTCTGTTTTAATGATAACAACTGGTCATCTTTCAGGAACCTGTGTGGACTGTCCTGCTGCTGCTGCTGCTGGCTACACCTCTTTCCACAGGTTCTCCCCCTCGGGGCCTCTGTTTGCTCATCTCTGAAGTAACACAGGAAATGAATGGCGGTCTCTACCATCATCGCAGGACCTAGCACTCAGTGATTTGGCTTTGGAAGAGAGACTCCCTCTTACAGAGGGGTCAGAATGAGAAAGTCATCTCTTAAAGTTGAAAACAACCAGCCTTTGAGAATTTACAAGAGACGCTGGTAGGTCGGAGCAATCTTTCCTATGGTAAGGCAGATGCCAGCGTGGGTTCAGAAAGTGGGTTTTCGTCAGGATGTTTGGATGAGGGTCTGCGAGTCCGTGCAGAACATTCATCATTCAACGTGCACTGCTATGCTAGCTTCCAGTTCCGGGAGAGAGCCAAGAACTCCATACCTGTCACCTAGGGCTGGTGTGCTTTTCCAAAATGCACCCAGGACCCATCACAGAGTTGACATCCTCCTCAACAAATTCAGAAGCCTCCTCAGACACAGGCCTCGTAAATGTCACCTAATTCTTAAGGCCTGCTCTCTGGGCCAGCTCTCTTACTGGTGGGACCCTGGTTTCTCAGGATTTCTGAAGCTTAATCACTACCTACAGTCAGGGCCTTGGTGACTCTGGAGTGGTAGCCCTGCTCCAGCACAGACGCCTGCGATGGCCCACACTGGCAGAGTCTTCCAAACAGACTCTGGAAAATATTGCAGAAAGAAAGCGAGCTTGCACTGATGGAACAGAGTTCATGCTTCTAGATGCATGTGGAGAATTTCATAGCAAACAACTGCTGGAGAAACATGTCATATTTTCCTTCTATATGGGCAGTGTTGCTTTGTGTGAAGCAATCCCAATCTCTAAAATCTTGGCCATGTTATTTGTAAATTATAGAATACTTGTTTTACACAATGTTTATTAAATCTGCCAAGAGCAGAGGCCCTCCCTGATATCATTCAGCTTTTGCTTAGCAGCGGAAAGTCCAGTGGTAAGCCTGACACACCCGACCCTCCCTGGCACCGGCCAGTCCAGGAAGCTAACTTCTGGCCAACAGAGAGTAAGAGGAAAGCCCTTTATGTGTTGTGAAAAGACAACAGTGGGTGACTTTTCCCCTTTTTTTCCTTCACCCTTCCTCCATTTTTGTTGGCTGCAAGCGTGAGGTGACATGGGAGCATGAGGCACCTTCTGCCAGAAGGCAGTGTCCTGAAAGAACAAAACCCACCGTGATGTGATGGTCCCTGGGATGCATGAACTGCCCAATCACGTGTATGAAGTGCCCAATCAATCATGGGCATGAATTGCCCAATCACTTGCATGAACTATCCAATCACGTGCACCACCTGCCCCCAGACATCTACTAGACAAAGACCAAGCCCTTCTTGTTTAAGTTGCTGACATTTTGAATCTCTACCTTACTATCAAAAAAAAATTCTTAATTAGGTCGAGAAATAAAGGCATATTTAAGCCTGCTCCATGAAACAATGACTATAAATTTTCCAAACTTGGTAAAGACCACAAATTCATTAACAGATTTAAAAAGCAAGGACAATCATGTCTAAGCACATTGTAGTCAAATTACTAAAAACAGAAGGTCAAAGAGGGGGAAAAACAAGAAGTAATGTGAAAACTAAGTAAAATAAAAGTCAAGCTGGGGGGGGGGAGAATTCAATTTTTAAAGTTACCTGCACCCTACTCTCAGACGTGTGTGTAACACCAATCTAACTCCTCCTCTCCAGGGTTTTCTCATTAGGCAACATCTCTAGTTCGGCTGGGTCAGGAGAAACAGCAGTTCTGTTTTGTCAAATAACCTAACTGCTGAGTGACTTCAGAGTTGAGTCCTTTCTGCCCTGACAGAAAAGCACCTTAGCCTGCAGGTTGGACTCAGAATTCCTCCCCGGAGTTGCTTCCTTCTTAGCCTGAAAGTCCTCTGGCCCTGCGGAAATCTTCTGAGTATCCAGTGCCAGAGCTCGGTCAACCACTGTTAGGGAGCTGACAGATTCTTGGCCCTTCCTTTTTTTTTTTTTTTTTTTTTTTTTTTGAGTGAATAAGTAGGTCTACTTAGGTTTATTACAGAACAAAAGTTCCTCTGGAAAGCTAATTCGTTTGAATGGTTGAAATGAAAAATAATATCCCCTCTCCACTCGCCTTTCTAAATCCAAAGTTTTATTTGGATGTAGAATATAAAGCGCCTTCTCCAGCCATAATGACAGGCGAGGAACACACAGGTTTCTCGAGAGATCGCCAGGCCCAGGCTGACCTAACGTGTGTATCTTCCTGCCAGGAATAAAACCTCACGGATGTGGCGCTGAATCCAGGATTATTTCTGTACGTGTTTGATGCATTGTTGGGGATATCTTCTAATTGATTTTTTTAACTAGTTATGAGATAAAAAGGGCTTCTGCTCTTTTTTTAACTTCCACCAGCTGCAGGGACAGTGTTCCCGACAGGACCAGCGCGCTGTGGGCAAACTGAAAGCAGGAGGCACCGGCCCAGGCAAGCACTGGCATCAGCCCAGAGAGACTCAGGCAGGCACAGAAGGCGCTGGTGTGGGTGAGCGCAACCGGGTTTGGAATAATTTATATTTTCTTCCATGGGACACGAACAGTGACAGACCCCGACAGAGCATGTAGCACACAAACAGACGTGTGTCTGTGTGGGAGAAAGCGAGGTGTGTGACAGGTACCCTGCGAGGCAACAGAAGCTGGCTGAGGAAATCTGCACTGTGGGCACAGAATGGTCAGGGGTGTGGGTTTCAAGGTCTTTGCGTTGAGTCTCACGTTTTCCCAAGTGTTAACCCATTTCTGCCTTTAAAAAGATTTTTTTTTGTATGCTTATTTATGCATACTAAAGCTGGGGTACGGGCCAGGGGTGCGGGGGGTGGTGACAGGATCCACCAGAGACAGAGTGGGGAGCGAACAGGCAGATGGACTGAAATACACTGCTGAGGGGAGCAGCGGGTGAGACAGGAGAGGTTGCAACCTGGCTGGGGATGAGACCGGTGCCACAGTGGCTGGCCATAACTGTGTAGTCCTGAGACTTAACGCCTAGGCCAGGAGGGAGGCCTAGAACTGCTTTTGACAGAAAGAACCGTGAGAAAACAAAATATTTAACATGCTTCTGAAATGTTTCATATTTTCTAAAGATACATTTTATCACTCTTGATATAACTGCCCCCCACACATACACACCATTATGTTAGTTGTCTAGAGCTGCTGTAACAAACTACTGCAAACTTGGTGGCTTAAAGCAACAGATAGCTACGCCCTCACATTCTGGAGACCAGAAGTCTTAACTTAGAGAGTCAGCAGAGTAGGTTGTTACTGAGAGCTCTGAGGGTGAATCTATTCCATGCCTTGTTCTTGGCTTCTACTGGCTTCCTTCTTTGGCCTTCCTTGGCCTTCCCTGGTCTTGCTTAGCCTTGCCTGACCCTCCTTGGCCTTCCCTGGACTTGCTTGGCTTTCCTTGGCCTGCTCTTACATTGCTTGGCTTTCTTTGTCCTTCCCTGACTTGTGGCTACATCACTCCTGTGTCCACCCCCTACTGCACATGGTCTTCCCCTCTGTCTCTGTGTGTCTTCTCTTCTGTATCTTCTTTAGATTTAAGCCCACTCTGACCCAGGGTGATCTCCTCCTCAGATCCTACTATTAATGACCATGCCAAGATGCCAGGTGGACTTGTTTTTGTCGCTATTTTTCTTGGGGGTTGAGGGGGTGGGCACTGCTTCACCCACTGCAGCCACAGCAGCATGGCATCACTCTCCTAGGGGTTCACAGCTTCATTAATCTTGGTTTCTTTCCTAATTCTCTCCTTTTTACTCTGTTCACTTTCTGCCTCTCTCCTCTTATAACACACACAAGACACTGAGTTTGTAACCTGGTTACTCCTCCATCATTGTGTTAGACAAACTGGAGCAAGATATAGGCAATATAAAAATAAAAGGTTCCCTGGGCCCTCCCTGGTGATGCAATGGGTTAGGACGCAGCACTGCAAACTCACTGCAGCTGCTTCAGTGCGAGTTCGATCCCTGGCCCTGGAGGTGACCCACATGGTGCGGCAGACCTCTCCTCACCCACCCGCTGCTCCCCTCAGCAGTGCACTTCGTCCATCTGCCTTTTCTGCTCCCAAATCTGTTTCTGGTGAATCCTCTCACCATCCCTGCACCTCTGGCTTGCACCCCAGTTCTGTATGCATAAATAAATAAATCTTTAAAAATAAAATAAAAAGCTCCCACTGCTGAATGGAACTATTCTTCATCTCACTTAAATATGTTCAACACGGCACTAGGCTTAAAGTTTTTGGGCATAAGGTTCTTATTCACTGATAAAACAAAAACAAGTCTACAAATTAAACACAACAAAGCACCAAACAAAATTCAAATGTAATCATTCCAAAAAGATTTTACTGAGTGCTTAGTATGTGCCAGGCACTGTCAGAGATGCTGAGACGTAGTAATAAATCAACTCTGTCAAAATACCTCCCCATGTGGAATATATTTCAGACTATTAGCAACCAGAATGAAAGGAGCCAGATAATGTTAATATGCCAAAACCAAAGCGAATCACAATGAGACTTCATGGGGCTAATTGCTACTGGGGATGCTGGAGTCCAGCACTATTTACCTTATGATAACCACTGCCACCTCTTTGCTCAGTTTCAGCAGCTACAAATAATTCCTACATATGGTGAACAAGAACACCACTTGGAACAATTGCATCATTCACCAAGTAAACCCACCTTTTGCTTTTCTCATTAACCCTCAACAGCTAAACAGTGCATTACTCTGCCATACCATTCCATTTTCTTGTACACCAAATCAACATGTCAATATACTGCACAGTTTAAGAGACCAAAATCTTGCTCTATGAAAGCTCCTTTCAAGTGCAAATGTCACTGCATTCCAGTAATTTCATGTTTGGAACTGATTAAAACAATTTGTCATACACAGAATGAAGTGGGGGTGAAGGGGGGCACAAATGCTCCCTTATGACTTGGTCAGGGTTTCATATATTTCTAGAGCCCTGACTCCGAAAGTGCACTAGCATGGAGAAGCACTCGCTCCGGTCCAGTATTTCATGAGGGCATTCTCCTGCCTTTTTTGTTCAGTACTGAGAAATGGGATACATAAATATACCTGTCAAATTTCTATTTGACACTTTAAATTGAACACCTTCATGCTACTGTGAAAAATACAAACAAGCAGAACCACCAAACCTTGTCTTACTAGCAGGAGAGTGGGGAGAAAGGAGGACGGGAGGGGAGGGCCACTGACGGCCACTCACTGTCCTGCCCCCATGTTCGGGGCCTCTGAATTCCCAAGCCATTCACTGCAGCAAACACAGAAAACCTGCTCATTCTTTATTGCTATGTACAGGGTTTTTTTGTTTGTTTGTTTGTTTGTTTTAGATATATTTATTTATTCATACAGAACTGGGGTACAGGCCAGAGATGCGGAGGGTGAGAGGGTTCACCAGAGACAGAGTGGGGAGCAGAACAGTCAGATCGACGAAGTACACTGCTGAGGGGAGCAGCGGGCGGGCCAGGAGAGGTCTGCCGCGCCATATGGTCACCTCCGGGGCGGGGATCCAACTGATGAGGAAGTAGTTTAAGCCTCTTTGTGCTGGGCTTTAACCCGCTGCGCCACCAGGGAGGGCCTGTACAGGGTTTTTTTAAGCCATTATTTAAAAAAAATTAGGACAGTTTTGTTTTTCGGGTACTTTGGTGTTTAGATTCCTAAATAAACCAACTTCTACTGAGCAGCAGTGAGCAAGGAACAATTATGTTGATTCTGACATATGGCGCAGCCAGCCTGATAGCTGTCAGACGTGCTTGCTAGAATCATTTGATGATCATGTGGGGCCAGCAGTCAACCACAAATACAAAGAAAACACAACACCTAAACACACCAACAGGGCTCAGTGAAAACGCGATCATCCAGACGCTCACGATGAAAAGCAGAGCTTCCAAACTCCTAGAGCATTCGCTGAGCCCTGGGTCCCTGACTGGGAAACACAGGTCTGCCGGTGGCTCGGCCTTTCTCTGTCCACCCCTGTGCCTGGCACGCCTGTTCTGGATCTCTGATTTCTTGCTCAAAGCCACACATCTCTCCTCCGTGCCTTTGTCTCCCCGCCTCTCCCATCTACTCCAACACAGCAGCCTGACTGATTCCCTCAATTCAACCAACATTTTTTATGATGTACTGTTGCCAGATGCTATGTAAATTCATAGTAATAGCAAAGTGAAAGAGGCATGATTTCTATATGTAGGGAAGTCACAAATGTATTCTCTACCTTCCTCCTAAGAGCATTCTTCAAAATATTTACTTTACTCATTTCTTACCAGACACATCTCCCCCAAGAGCACCTGCAGTTACTCACCGGTCACAACAGCCCTCCAGCTCCAGAGTTCATGTGCAAGTTCATATTTTCTGTGTATATTTGCACATACTTTTCTGAGAATTCATGTTCTTTTCTTCAGACCATGAACTCTTTGGAAGTCTAGACTGTGTGCCCTTGATTTGTTCATTAAATGAATAATTTCTTATTCATCACAATGTCCCAGGAAGCAGTTTCTCCTCTGTTCAGAGAGTGACCTGTCTGCTACCTGCTCAATCTGAGTATTAAGCTGATCTCATTGGGCAAAGTGTGTGCTCGGGGAACCCATGGCATTTGGGACCAGCCTGCTAGGACTGGGAGCAGAGTCTGGACTTTTAAAGTCATTCCCAGATTAGAGCGCCATGCTGGGCCTTCTACACCCCAAATCTCATACTTTTGACCAGGGACACCTGGTGGAGGTTCCTGCTCTCCCAGAGTCTGAACCAAGGACTCTATACACAGTGGTTTGGGTGCTTCCTTTAAATTTAGTCAAACATTCCTCAAGACAACCTAACTCCTGCCCTCCATCAGCTGTGTTTGGCTCTTTCACTTCTATTCTGTTTATATTGTGTTGCTTAGTAGAGAAAACAATCCAAGTTTTATATCATGGCTGCCAGGGTGCCATGTGACTTTGTAACATCTTTAAATTCCAGAAGACAATAATAAAGTCAAGACCATCTGAAATACCTAACAAAGTAAAGCATAAAATGGCCCATGAACTTCAAGCAAGCACATACGTACTGAAATGGAGAGAGAGCAAACAAGATGTAAAAGCATTTGTAGTTCGTGACCTTCTGGAACTTCTTCTCCAAAACCCTGGTGCAGACAGGGGCACAGCACACAGCAGAGTAGCACATGCTCTCCCGAGAGCCTCTACAGAACAGCCCACTGAGTCCTCCAAACAACCCTAGGAAGCAGGTGCCATCGTTACTCACAGCGGACAAGCACCAAGATCCCTGGTCAACCACCCCGGGAGTGGTCAGCAGACAGGCTAGGCTCCCACAGCTAATTCGGAGAAGATATGCTGCAAAAGTTGTAAAACAGCTACCAATTCAACTGGGAAACCAAGAACCATCAGGAATTAATCTCTTCAAAGATCACCCAGGAACCTATAATCATCCTTTTCCACTCCCACACAACTCCATCATTACTTCCCATCGGTCTCTTCTCCTTTTGATTGCCTCATTCTTTGGTCATGTGTGCATGTGGTGCTTGAGGGCACAGAGTTGGAATTCAGGTAATGAATAATTTTTTTTAATTTCAAAATTCAATGAAGTTATTTCTCCTATTTCACGTCTATTTACCACCAAACAGAGAACATTCTAGAGAGGTATGGTGACCTCCTTTATAGTGAATCTTAAAGTGGGAATTTGTCTTCATAAACAAAAGCACTCCTTAAAAGTCTCATGTGTCCCCTGAGTAAAGGTAGAAAATGCCCTTCACTGTGATTCTCAATAACAAACCATTGGGGTCGTGAAAATCAAACACAGACAAAGAGACTGGGTAACACCTTTTTGTGGTAACGGTGTTGTCTCTTTTTTAATCGATGTAATATTTATAATATAGTATAAGTTTCAGGTGTACAGGTTTGTATCTCAGCATCTGTGTATAAAGATGTCAGTCACCATCTATACTAGGGTGATCATCACTTTACAGTCCAAAAGTCTAGTCTCCATCCACCCCCAGGCTACTGAACCTCTTGACCCTGTTGACCTACCCCAACACTCCTTCCCCTCCAGTCAGAATCAAAGGGTTTATTTTTGTCTTATTTCATTTGTTACCTTGCTTTCTTTCTCTAGCTTCCACATATAGTGAAATCTATGGAGTTTGTCTTTTTCCATCTCACTTATTTCACTTAGCATAACTCCTTCATGTTCCACCCATGTTGCTGCAAATGGTTAGTAATTATCTTTTTTATAGCTGAGTAGTATTCCATCGTATATATACCACACCTGCATCCACTTATCTATCAATGGGCACTTAATCTGTTTCCATATCTTGGCGATAGTAAATAACACTGCAATGCACGCAGAGCTACAAATTGTGATTTTTGTATTTTTCACATCGATACACAGAGTAGAATAATCAAATCATATGGCATTTCTATTCTTAAATGTTTGAGAGATGCCCACAGTTTTGTAATATTTAGGAAATATTACAAACTTTTAATTTTTGTAAAAATAATTACATATTTAGTATACTGTACCAATTCGCCTTTCTACCAAAAGTGTGTAAGAGCACCCTTTCTCCACATCCTCACCAACACTAGCTATTTCTTGACTTTTTGGTAACAGTCATTCTAACTGGTGTGAGACGGCTTTGAGTTTTGTTTCTCCAGTGTTAGTTGACGATGAACATCTTTGCATGTGTTTATAGCCATCTGCATGTTTTCTTTGATTAAATGTCTAATTGGATTATCTACTGATTTTTTAATTAGACCGTTAATTTGCTGTTGTTGAGTGTACAGTTGTTTACATATTTTGGGTATTAACCCATTATGGGGTATATGATTTGCAAATATCTCCTCCCACTCAGTAGGTTGCCTTTTCATTTTGATGATGTTTCTTTTGCTGTGCAAAAGCTCTTGCTTGATGTCTCATTCATTTACTTTTGTTTTTGTTTCTTTGACACTGGAAATGAGACCACAAAGACAGCTTTATGGGCAACGTCAAATGATTTATGCCTATGTTTTTTTCTAAGCATTTTATGGTTTTGAGGTTTTATACTCCAGTCTTCAATCCTTTTTTCATTAATTTTTGTACATAATATATGACCCTATGATCCCATCCCCTCCCCCGTAGAATTTTCTCCATTGTATTGTCTTAGTTCACTTACTGTAAATTAGTCATCTATAATGTGTGGGTTTATTTCTGGGCTTCTGAATAACTTCAATTGATCTGTATGTCTGTTTTTACCCCATAACATAATGTTTGATTATGGTAACTCTGTAGTTAGCTTGAAGTCAGGAGTGTGATGCTTCCATTTTTGTTCTTTTTTCTCAGTATTACTTTGACTATCTGAGGTTTTTGTAGTTCCATACAAATTTTAAGATTTTATTGTTTTTTGAAGAATGTGGTTAGATAGGAATTTCACCTTTATATTGCTCTAGGTTAATAGCCATTTTATTTAACATGAGCCTGGAATGTCTTTCCATTCTTTGTATCTTCTTCGGTTTCTTTCTACAGCCTCTTATATTTTTTGCTGAAAATAATGATCCTATTAATCTGAATCAACAGATTCAGATATTGCTTCTAAACTCTCACCACTGATCCAACCCATTCTTCTTCCCCTGGGTCAAGAAGCTCCACTCTCTTGAGGTTGGTGTCTCTTAGAAACATGCACATATTTTATAAATGATACATGGTATTTTATATATGATTATTTAAATTTCACATGGGAAGCATCAAATTTCACATGGGAAGCATCATATTTCACCGTTATTCTGAATCATACTTTTTCCACTCGACATTATGGCTTTTCCTTTACTAATTAACTGCATTCCTAGTACACATATTGAACACACTGATTATATGTTATATAATATTATATATGGATACTATGATATACTACGACATATTACATTATGATATATTACAAGACCAAAAACACACTGACCAAGGAAAACAGCTAGAAATTAATTTGTAAGTTTTCCATGACCTTGAACGCTGAGAGTTAAATACATACATGATACATTCCATGCTGTCAATTTACTAGCAGTGTGACTTACTGCAAGTTACTTAACTGATCTCCAATTTCTCATCTTTAACCAGGAACATAACACCAGTAGCTGCTTCACATTGTGAGAAGTAAGTGAGTCATGCCTTTCCAGTTCTTAGCACAGTGCCCAGCAGAGAGCAAAGGCTCAAAACCTTATTACATTTAACAGTAATTAGAATTCATATTATCGTGGAACACAAGAGACTTTAGCTGCAAGAGATTTGAATGATATGGATTCAAACCTCGGGAAAATATTGAAAAGATCATTAGGAAATTTATCACATTATAAATAGTAACTAAATCTACCATTAGTATTTTCCCAGAAAATCTAATTCTTGAAAGTCTAGACATTTTGATTTTTTTCACCCACTTAGTTTTAGACCTGTGGCCGATTAGTTGTCAATCATTTTAACCTCTTAGGCAAATGCCACAGAATGGAGTATTCTCAGAGAAATCTGAAGAGCGACTTTCTTGACTGCTTTTGCACTGCAGTTTCTCAGCGCTCACTTTACAGAATTTTAGGTTGGTAAGGAGAAATCCCCTCTAAAGCAACGGTGACAAAGTTATTTTAGTGCTTCAGTAGTTTTGCTTTCTTTAATCCAGGTTGGTTTTTTTTTTTTTTTTTAATGTTACCCTTACACTCTATTTATTTATTTTGGCCTCTGTGGACTAGACCACAGCTAAAACTTTATGGACCTCATAAAATTCCCAACATTCTCAGACACGGGTCGTGATGTTTGTGTGCTGGGCAGAAAACAAAGGTGCACTTATGAGGAGAAGGGACATGCTCAGAGATAAATGAGAGGTCATCCATGCAGGCAACCTGTGCTCTGCGTCCTCCCTTCCCGCACTCCCTCGCCTCAGTCTTCTTTTCCCACGAGTGACAACAGAGTGCAGGTGCTATTTCTAAACTCGTAGCCCCTCCCATAAGACACTGACAGACTTGTCCTGCCTCCAGAAGACTACATATGGAACTTCCTATCACCCCCTCACATTTCAAATATCATCAGTCTTGCAGTTCCTTCTCTCACAAATAGCTTTGTTGTAGGTTCATCTGATAAGAGAGGCTAATGGTTACTGCTCCCAGAGAAGGAAGACAACTCTGCTGAATCTTTCCGGAGCCATTACTCCATCTGGAGCAGTGGTTTTATTGTTGAGGAAGTGGAGGAAGTTGTTCCCATGCCAATGGCTGCCTAACTCCCCATTGCTATGGTCCGAATGTTTGTGTCCCCTA
Organism: Condylura cristata; assembly: GCF_000260355.1. Lineage (NCBI taxonomy): Eukaryota > Metazoa > Chordata > Mammalia > Eulipotyphla > Talpidae > Condylura > Condylura cristata. The sequence goes on along the minus strand of NW_004567119.1, from coordinate 12,575,110 downwards.
AAACTTCATGTGTTGACGTCCTTTCTCTTGCGCTCCCAATGTGACGCTCTCTGGAGGTAAAGCCTTTGAGGTGGCTGCAGTTCAATGATATGCTGAGAGTGGGGTCTTCGTGCTGAGATCAGCATCCTTATAAACAGAGCAAGCCAAATGGAGGGTTGACGGGAAAGGACAGAGAATGAGACCCCGAGGAAGGCAGGGTGAGGACATAACCACATAGCCAAGAGGAAGGATCTCAGTAGGCCTCGGCCTTGTTGCTGTCTCATTTCAGCCTTCTCAGCCTCCCCCAGCTAAGAAACAGCTATTTGCTATTTGAGTCAAGCAATCTGTGGTAACTTGTAGTGGTAGCCTGAACTGACCAAGACACCCACCCAAAGGATTAGCTCACAGAGGCTGAAGGAGAACCATCCACGGCCTTTGCGCACAGTTAATCAGACACCCCAATTTCACTTCACAGTGTATGTACTTCCTGGTTTTCTTTAATCTCACCAGACCCCACAGCACCCCACCTTGCAGCTCTCTCTCCACCCATTTCTCTTTCCCACACCATGAAGAAATTCTCTTAACAAAAAGGATTGGATGAGATTGGTTACTTGGGAGACTACAGTATGTCAGCTAAAACCCACAAAACTTCTTTTAGGTGATTTATGTGAAAAAGAAGTAAGAAGGGGCTCTTCATTCCTTGTAAGGAATTAATGAGCTTGGTTATTGAGCGAAGAGTTACAGCTCTGAAAAAAGCTTGAGTCCTAGGTTACCCGTGCATATGGTATTTCCATCTTCTAAGATCTGAAAACCCAGTGGGAATATATTCCAAGATTAATTACGCCTAGAGCAAATAAGCACTGCTGTCAATCCTTGAGAGAAGATTAGAAGTTCGGGTTTATTTTCTTTTGTTTTGTTTTGCTCCCAAAAAACTCATCTGTGCACTTTCTATCATGCATGATGTTTTTAAAAACTGCTTTTAACATAAATGTCTTGCCACACTTCCTGCCCCTATATTTTCTCCCTTGTTCCTTACGTCTACACAAGTTTTCAATTTAGATTATATTTCCAGCAGATGTTATATCTTTGAGAGTGTTTGCTTTCTCTTCATTAAAAAGGACGTGTAATACATTTTATTGTTTTGAAAGGAAATAGCCTAAATAAAGATGTTCTGAAATCCTGAATTATTGCTTCTTAATTTGCGTGTGCGCACACACACGTGTACATGAGTTAAGTTTCTGGGAACAGGAGAGTTATAGAGAAGAAAGCTTGTGCTTCCCAAAGACAGAGGGAGAAAAAGCCGATCTTCCACTAGTTTCTTAAAAAGTAATATAGACAGACAAGCATTTAAGAACACAATAAATGCTTCCATTGTGGAGCATTTTCAGTATTCAAAACCATACATATGTAAAGCAAGATGTTTATATTTTCTGAAGCATTCCCTTGATGCTCAGTATAAACACTAGCTCACGATGCTAATGAACAACCCTCTGGGGATTTGAAGTATGTAAAAATCTGCATTAAACTGTATTAGCACAAGTTTAACTACAATTCTTTCTAACAGGCTAGTAGCTCTTGAGCAAAGCTATGTCTGTTTGGAAACTTTTTCTTTTTCCCTTCTGAGAGGAACCTTGCACCCTGTCCATCAGAGCCCCCCCGCTCCTCTCTCCTCTTTTTCAAGAAAGGGAAAAATTTCAGTAACTAATACTTATTTCAATTTAAGTCTGTGTTAACTCTCTAGAGTAATTTGGACTTATAAATGTCCTCAAAACATGTAATGACCTCAGTTTCCATGAGAGAAATTGTGGATGTGGTGGGGGCGTGGAGGGGGGAAGGCGGAAAAGGGAATTTTCCTTCAGCTCCTGAGATCACCTGGCTCTTTCACTCATTTCCCAGCAAAATTAGCCTTGTTAACTGTAACATATATACTAAAAAGCATTAAATGACAAAAGAATCTCTGTGACACTTGGAAGTTCTGGAAGTCTCTGCTCTGTGACCTCTGTGGTCAGGGAAGCCATTTTCCACGAATCATGGGTTATTTATCCTGCTTTGCCTAGCTAACCTATGATGTCTCCAATACAAAATTCTGTGGTTTTGTTCATCTTAAAAACCACAGAGTTTAACACAATGACAGGAGTTGACATCCAAAAGTATGAATGAACGAATGAACGAGTGATTGAGGGGATGAATGGAAAGAGGATCACAGCTCTAAGGAAGGGACAACAGGAGCCAGATTAATAAAGTGCAAATACCTGAAAGAACAATTCTAAGACATAAACTTTGATAACCTATTATTAAATTAGAAATCTTTGGCATAGTAAGCCAGCCTCCATCAATAAACATTTCTTGAAAATGGCATGAAGGGATTGGATTTCCTTAGCAAAGCATTCATGCAGCTTCTCAGCAAAGGATCACTAGCTTGAGGAATACGACAGAGAACCTGACAAGCGGGAAATGTGGCAGTGAGGCTCTCTGTCCTGCGCAGGAAGATACCTGCTTGGTGACCGCAAGCAGTCACCACTCAGCACCTCAACTGAAACGCCATCACCTCGGAAGGAGCACATTTTAGGAATTTACAACTCATACAAGACTTCTTGGATTACATCCTCTGTCTGAGGTCAGCCTCTCCCCTAAATAGCCGAGAAACATTTGCTTCCCCGACTGCCTCCACCTGGTTTAGTTAAAAGCAAAGACTTTCATTCCACAGTGAGAGCTAGGTCTCCAAGTAGATTTACCACCTCCTCCCAACAACAAAAAAGGATAAATATCTCCTATTACTGTTTCTTGAGTGCCAAAGAGCTGGGAGTTGAGAAAAGGAGTGTTAAAAGGAGGCTGAAGCAGAAAAGAAAACAAGAGACCAACAGCACAAAGAGAGGGGTCTGTTGACTTTGATAACCAGGGAGGGACAGTCTGGACCCCTGAACACCTGAACACTCTCCCCTCCTGCATGTCTGCATAACACACCAATCCCGGAAAGCCACCAGCCTCAGCCACTTACACTACTCCCACCGACACCTTCAGGTCTTTGGACAAGAAAGCGGGAAGAGCTAAAGGTGGAAGCATTCGTGAGGAAGCCAACACACTCTCCATAGGACCCCAGGAACCTCTGTTCCTTCTCTGCTGGCTCCACTTCCGCTTGTGCCCAGATTCAGAGATCAGCTCTAGAAGGCGAGGGAAGGAGCCCAGGCTGAGCACCGTCTGAGAGATGCAAGAAGCCACTCGCAAGTCCTAATGTGAAAGAGATGGTCATGTTCCCTGAGCTCCTCTGCTCCTCATATGCTTTCATTTGCCTACCAGTAAAGCAGCAAGTGAAAGATCAATGATTATTCTCGAAGCAGAGAGGAAAGTATATTTTTCAAAGGAATTTGATGGTTGGCTTGATTTGAGAAAAACTGTTCCTGATTAGTTTATCTTGAAATTCTTAAATTTAAATTGAGCATTAATGGATTGGGGGTACAGAATAGGTTTATTTATTCATATGCTATAATCGATTTAGTCGACTAAATTAAACATTAATATCTTTGTGACAAAGGGTTTAAACCTTTATAGCAACATTTTTCCCCTTGAGAGAAATGCCTCTGTGTATGCATGTAGATCGTGGTAACCCAAGTGGTTGAATGTGTATTATTAAAGAGTTACTCAAATAGTGCTTTTCAAGTACTTTAAAGCATTGATCTGCTGCCTTGAGTGAAAGACTTTATATAAAGAGAGCAATAATGATGAAACATAATTTCTAACATTTTTTAAAATAAAAAGTTTATAAAATTACTTAAGAACTGATAAAGAAATGGTAATTACATAATTTCTAATTAATTATATATAAAGAAATCCTAAGACAATAAAATCTTCGATTTTCCTAGAAATGTTTTCATCTTTCAATATTGATCTTACCTTTCTGGTCTAGGTAACAAGACTAGAATCCCCAGGTTAGCCTCCCTTTGATTTGGTTTTATTTTGATGAGTTCTATGACACTGCATAATCTCCAAATTTCTCCTCATCTCTCATGCCTCAGTATAATTTCTTCCAAATACGCATAGCACTACCTCAATTCTGTCCATATCACAATTTAAACAGATAAGGGGTATGGCTAGGACTCACATGGATTCTGGACTGTCTGCCGAACATGAAAATCAGGTTTTTCCTCCCTAATTCTTCTGGAGATGAAAAAAAAAAAACTTCATTCACAATCTCACAGAGTTTGCCTATAAAACTGATTTCACAAGCTATTGGTTTCACATGATTTTAGGGTTTTTCAAATTATGTTAAATATTTTCTCATTATTCTTCATTAACAAGACAAAATAAAGCTACTTACAGTTTTAAAATGACTAAGAGAATTGGTGATCAGAAAACCCATACTGCAGGGAATTCTCAAGAAGTTATTTGGCTGAAAGGAAATAACAACAAATGGAAATTCACTGCTCAGAAAAGAATAAAGAACAGAAATGATGGAAGAAAATATTTAAATAAAAATATAATAGACATTTATTTCAGGTCATGATAAATAAGTTGTATCAACCCAAACTTTTCTAAGAAAAATAATAACAACAAAAACCATGGGAAACACAGAAGGGAAAGACAAATGTTTGGTGTCACTTTTGTTCTCCAGACATTACTCATTCTGAAGCAATGGCTAAGACATTAAGAACCTGAACAGAACTACAGAACCCTCAGGTGGTTAAAAAACATATCTGGGGGCCCTCCCTGGTGGCGCAGCGGGTTAAAGCGCAGCACTGAGAATCTGAAGCCACTTCCGCATGAGTTCGATTCCCGCCTCCTGCCTGCCCCGGAGGAGACCACATGGCGAGCCAGACCTCTCCTGGCCCGCCCGCTGCTTCCCTCAGCAGTGTACTTCGTCGATCTGCCTGTTCTGCTCCCCACTCTGTCTCTGGTGAAGCCTCTCACCGCCCCTGAGCCTCTGGCCTGTACCCCAGTTCTGTATGAATAAATAAATAAATCTTTAAAAAAAAATATCTGGAATTCAAGGTTATACTAGGTTGAATGGTGATCCCCAAAATTCCATGTATACCTAAAGCTCCAAATGCAAATTTATTTAGAAATAGAGTCTTCACAGATGTAATTAGTTAAGATGGGGTCATACTGAAGTAGGGTGAGCCCTAAATTCAGTATGACTGGTTCCTTATAAAAAAGAGAAGGCCATGTGAGACAGAAGTAAAGAAGAATCTTCCCTGAACTCTTCAGAGGGTGCATGGATCTACAGACAACTTGATTCTTCACTTTGGTCCCCAGAAATATGAGGGAATAAATTTCTGTTATTTTAAGCTGCCTTTGTAGCAATTTTTAATAGCATCCTTGGGAAACCAATATAAAGACTAAAAAGGAATAATCTAAGAATAAGGGTAAGAAGACCAGTCATCTCAAAGACTAAACCCCAATTTCAAATTAGCTTTATTCTGTATTGGAACATCATGAGTTTCCTGTAAATTGTTTATTAACAGGAAAGGAAACTTCCTGAAAAAAAAATTTATAGCCCCAAATTATCTTTGCAGTTTTCATATACAATATCTATGATTCAATGAAAAGTAATCGAATATGCTACAAAACAAAGTCTTAGTTTCAGAAAGGATTCTACCACTTTTTCAGACTGACCCTGAATCAAACAATAGTCATCTATTTGGGTTTGTGTTTGGGGGTTTGGGAGGTAAAGTGGTTTATGAAGGTAAGAAATAGAAAACTTATAAAATAACCAGAAATTCAGAGAGTAGTACAAGCAAGCTAATTCCTCATATTTCATACTGAGGACTTAACCAATATTCTCTAAAATTAACAACTCAATGAACCCATATTCTCTACGTAGAGTATTAGGGGTAAAGCACAAGAATTTAAAAATATCAATGCTTAAAAGGAAGGGAGTCTGAGGAACTTCTGAGAATGTGCCAGTGAAGGTAAACTTCCACACTAATTCTTTGTACTCTCGTGCCTGAAACTTTTCAGCCAGGTGAATGCATTGCCTTAGTCATAAAGTAAGAATTACCTGAGAGTAGACGAGATGGCCCAGGCACTGTCAAGAAGGGGCCAAGTGCTGCCCTTCAGCGGTGGGCAGTGCCAGCTGGAGGTCATGACCAGCACGGCCAGCTGGGAAGAAAGAGCCAGAATGTGGTGCCCCAACAGGTGAGAAGCCAAGGACGCTTCTAAATAGCGCCCCCAGCAAGAGTGCAGCCAGGGGGACTCAGGCTGCCATGGACATGACTTCGGGGGGTACAGCAGGAGCCATCAGGCCCCTGTGAGCAAAGTCAGTAGAGAGAAGCCCTGGAAGGGGCGGCACCAGGGCGCAGAATAAAGCACGTGCCTACAGCAGGAAAATGGAAACAGAATCAAAAACCTTTTGAAAGCCAGTGGCTCTTAGGAGAAAAAAAAGAGGAGAATTCACAAGTGACTTCAAGCCAATGACCAAAAGTACCTTTGGCAAAAATACAAAGCCGGGGGAGGAGAGTGTGGAGAGAGTGGATAGACCGAGGTGCGGTTTTCATCCAACAATGTTCAGGTTCTGCTTTTGAATCCTTTCAGCGAAGCGCGCCTGACCCTTACGACGCTCAGACTCCAGTTCAGACAGGTTTGATGGGCGCTAAGGAAACGTGGCGCGGTGCTGGCTGTACTCACCTTGATGGAATACGTGTCAGAGAGACTGGGTTCCCGGCCCTCTCGCTGGCAGGCCCGCTAACACTCACAACTGTGGTTATGCCATTAGCTCGGAGCCCCAAACATTTTCAAAAGAAGATCTAGAAATCTGCTTTGAATTACAGCTCAGCCAGGCAATATTTTTCTTAGCCAGTGGGGTTTTTCTCTTTATTGTGCTTCAGAACACTTTGGAAGAGAAGGATGATGGAACATTGGAAGGGCAGGAGGTCTCTCAAGTTCCCTCTCCAAGCTTAATAACTTGAATATAGTCTGGGTAAGTCATCTTCAATAACTTCCATCCACTTAGACTGCGACTTATACTTTCTGGAAAGCCAGTTTCCAAATTTGAAACTCCTCCTAATACCATGATCCTCAGAACAACCAGCAAGTTTGGATGTTGTTATTGTCGGCGAACCTGCATCATCCAGGTTCCACATCCCTACATTGGAACCAGAGGTTAAAAAATAGATTCCATGTGGGCCCTCCCTGGTGGCGCAGCGGGTTAAAGCACAGCACTGAGAAGCTAAAGCCACTTCCACATGAGTTCAATTCCCACCTGCCCTGGAGGTGACCACATGGCGTGGCAGACCTCTCCTGACCCGCCCGCTGCTCCCCTCAGCAGTGTACTTCGTAGATCTGCCTGTTCTGCTCCCCGCTCTGTCTCTGGTGAAGCCTCTCACCGCCCCTTAGCCTCTGGCCTGTACCCCAGTTCTGTATGTACAAATAAATCTTTAAAAAAAAAAAAAGATTCCATGATCAGTGGGGTCCTGGGAAGCCTACTGTGACTCTTTCAGTGATTGTAGCTGTTTAGCTGGATGCCAAGTGAAAGGTAGGCCCTAATAGTCCCTAAAAAGAGAAAAGTAACTCTGAGACACCGGCAGCCGTGTAGACGTGACACAATGGGAGTGCGAGTGACAGGTGGTAAGGACCAGAGCTCCTGAGAGCAGAGACGTCTTCTGTCTTTTTACTTCTGTGACCTCACAACTTAAAGCAATGGCTAGAAAGAGTTGGGGTTCAATAAACTAAAAATACAAAATGGAAATGTAACTGTCATTTGACACGCTAAGAGGGAAATGTTAAGGAAGGAACAACCTCCTGCCTCCCAAAACAAACCACCCTAACTCACAACATGCTATTTTCCTACATCCAGGATGCTCAGGATAGGTCTTTAACCAAAATCAACACATCTTTAAGGACCTTTTATATTAGCTATAAGGAGTACTGTGACGAGAAAGCAAGGTTTCTCTCTCTAGTGCAGTGCTGCTCTGGGCTTTAGACTTACTAGGTGTCATCCACACTGCAGGTCACCAAGCCCCCTTGACTATGACCTCCCAGCCTCCTCCAGTCAGAAGGGCTACAAGATCCTGAACAAACCACCCAGCACACTAAGATCTGCTTGTCTCCCACATTTTGGTTACCTGTTCACCCGCACGCACCACACTCAGGAGACCAAATTCCTGTGAACGCTCAGGCTGCTTTCAACTGAGCTTTAATATCACAAGACTCATGCTAAGTCTCAAGGAAAGGCAGCAAGCTGGAGGGAATTGTGGAGAGAGGAGTGGGGAGCAGGGGAGAGCAACATGAACAGGAGAAAGAGATGGGGCAAGATGAGAAGGCGGGGAAAGATGAGAAGATTCAGCTGCCATCGTGGGAACTGCTGAATCCTACAACTCTCACCATTCTATTCACCTGCTAACAAAACAAAACAAGGTGACCACACCTTGCCAAGGGATTGCGTCCATCCTGACACATGGACTTTGAAAATATCCCAACTGGGAAATCTGAAGATGTGTCTCTCTCCGTCAGATTCCACATGGCAGGATTCACAGCTACCTGACAGCTATCAGGACACTCTGTCCGAGAGGCCAGGAGATAGGGATGCTCTTCTGATACGGGTTTTCGGGCACTGGGAGCGGGTTATGACCGGCAAGTGAAACTCACACAAAGCTCCAGAGTCAGCTCTGACATTTCCCAGAGCATTCTCTGGTTATGCCAATAACAACAGCTTGAGACCTTCCTATAGGGAGTTCCCCTCTGTTGCAATTAAATTGTATCATCCCAGCATTCCTTCCTGTGATACAGATAATCACTGCACAAAACCTAGCGGTTCTGCAGAGACAAGCAGGACCAGATGGGCCATCAAAATCTACACTTATCAACTGCAAGAAATACAGACCAGCCCTTATTTTACCAATCTAGTCTCTTAGATCCAACCAGTGCTGATATCTCTGGATTTCTTCACATCTCATTTTACTGCTGACTTGAAGAGTTTTGAACTATTTCATGAAATTCCTTTCATAGATGCAGATTTGCATTTCATCTTCAAACCTAAAATTCCTGACTTCATGAACTTGAATTTGCTGCCTTTTTTTTTTTTTTAAGATTTATTTATTTATTTGTGCATACAGAACTGGGGTACAGGCCAGAGACTCAGGGGTGGTGAGAGGCTTCACCAGAGACAGAGTGGGGAGCAGAACAGGCAGATCGACGAAGTACACTGCTGAGGGGAGCGGCGGGCGGGTCAGGAGAGGTCTGCCACGCGGTGTGGTGCGTTCTGTGGCAGGCGGGAATCAAACTCATGTGGAAGTGGCTTTAGTTTCTCAGTGCTGTGCTTTTAACCCGCTGCACCACCAGGGAGGGCCAAATTTGCTGCCTTTTAAGGAAAACAAAAAGAAAACTAATAGTAGAAAGATTATCTATTATTTACAATTTTAAGAAATCTATGTGATAGACCTCTATTGCATAGATGAAGAACACAGAAACAACAGAGGCTAAATCACATGCTCAAGACATCACAGAACTCTTGAGTGACATAGGGAAGCGATCTCTCAGCACCAAAGCCATGGTGCCCCCTCCATCCTCAGAGAGCTGGCTCCAGGGGAGTAAAGGAAACATCACACCTGCAAAGGAGACCACGTACTAACTGTCATCAACAAAGCAGGATTCCACATATCATTTATACCAGAAATAATCAGGGCCCCTGCTAACATTTTCTTTTCCATGTGCATATATATACAACTGGTTCAATGCCTTAAGGAGGAAAGAGATTCTATTAGAATCAGTGACCTACCAATATTATCAGGTTATGTAGCAACTATCATTGCAAAAACTCATTGGAATTGAGGTCAAACAGCTCGGGAGAAGATCCAGCTTCTCCTTATTATGTCTGCGTGAATTGGCACAGATCACTTAACAGTAAGAGTTTTCTTACTGTAAAACTGATAGCGGCAGAACATAGCAAAGCTCTACAGATCCTACCCCCTC
>NW_004567119.1:12562891-12563409 GCF_000260355.1 Condylura cristata | reverse complement strand
AGTTAGCTGAGACAAATTCAAGCTGATGAAAAGTGAAAGCAGAGCTTCTGGCACTCGCCAGGTCAAGTCAGATCTAGGCAGAACCTTTTCTGTCTCCTTTCTCAGCCATGTGGTCCACACGTTCAATTTGGTGTAGCTACTTGGTCGAGGAATTCATCAGAATTACCAGGAGTTACTATCAGAATTTTCCTGAATGAGAAAGAACCCTTTCTTGGAAGGTTCAGGGTTTACCTGCAATGGCAACTGAAGTTAACGAACACGCGCACGTGTCGACCGAGGAGACTAAAAGGAACTAAAGATGTGATACACAAAATGTGTATCAACCATCCCGTCTGAAACGTCTCGCAAGGCTTCCTCTTCCTCCTGTCTTTGGGGCTATCAGACCTGACATATGCTTATCTCCCACATTTCGGTTACCTGTTCACCCGCACGTGCCACACTCAGGAGACCAAGTTCCTGAGAACACACAGACACAAGCCCTAAGGCTGCTTTCCACTGAGCTTTAATATCACCAAGAC
>NW_004567119.1:12465825-12562443 GCF_000260355.1 Condylura cristata | reverse complement strand
CTCTCCTGACCCGCCCGCTGCTCCCCTCAGCAGTGTACTTCGTCGATCTGCCTGTTCTGCTCCCTGCTCTGTTTGTGGTGAATCCTCTCACTGTCTCTGCACCTCTGGCCTGTACCCCAGTTTTGTATGCACAAATAAATAAATCTTTTAAAAAAAAAAAGAAAAAGAAAAGAAAGGCGTTCCAGAAGGAGTATAACGGATGCGATGAGAAAATAATAATAATAATGAACAGTTATATACCAGACATTTTATGGGGGTGGAGTGGGGAATGGGATCAAAAACATTGGGGGGGAGGGAAGTGCACTGGACTTTGGTGATGGCACACGGGTGATTTGGTGATGGGAAGCCCAAGGGGATGACAACTGAGATGGAAAAATGCACAAAATGACGGAAAAATAAACTATTGGGGTGGGGGGAAGCTTTCCTGGGGCTGCCAGCAACCTAGCTGGACAAGGCCCAAAGCATCAAGGTTTTTGTTCTTTTTTCTGAATTTCTTCTTTCTAATAGGGCAAACCATTCCAAGTGAAGGGGATTTTTAAATGTTAGAAAAACATTTTGTTGTCACAATAAAGAAAAACTGTTGAGAAAAGCTTTACAAGAGGCTTTCAGAGTGGTTTGGGTGTGGCGAGAGTCGCACAGGCCCTGGGGCTTCCACCCTTCCTACTCCCCCGTGCTGGTGGGGGGGCAGGCCCCAGGACCGCGCTGCACAGCGAGCGCAGTGCCGGCCGAGGCTAAAACGGCTGGTTCTCCTGGCGATTGGTGAGAAGGTCCGACAGCAGGAGACGCTCATCGAGCAGTGCCCTCGGGTTTCTGTCTGATCGATGCCCTTGCCAGTTTGCCAGCTGACGGCTCATCTCCACAGCCCACCCACCCCGCCTCAGCTCTTTACTGAAGGCGCTGGACAGTTTGCAATGGAAATTCAGACACAGGAACAAGAGACAGAGAACGAGCCTGGATTTTTAAAATCGCTGCCCTCTTAGAGGTGAGGCCTTATTAACTAAGAGTGGTGCCGCCATTACTGACTGCAAACGACTGCCGCTTTGCTCCTGGCTATCCAGTCTAGCTTTGCCTCCACCGCCCATGAGGCTGCTGCTGTAGCCAAACCTTGACTCTGAAAGGAAGAGAATGAACAGCTCTCGAGAACCTTCTCCTGATTTACAGTTCTGACAGCTGAAGAGAACCGCAGAAGCTGGCCTCCTGCTCCCGCCCTGTCCTGCCTCTAGCTTGGTGCAGGCAGATGTGATACCTTAGTCGCCGAGGCTCTAACTTCTGCTCTCTCGAGCCATCTGGCTTCTTATTTCAGCTGGAATTAAATGTAAACAGTGATGACAAATAGATTTCCTCTTGTGGACAATTACAAAGAATGAACTTTTTTTTTTAAAAAGATTTATTTATTTATGCATACAGAGCTGGGGTACAGGCCCAAGAGGCAGGGGTGGTGAGAGGATTCACCAGAGACAGAGTGGGGAGCAGAACAGGCCGACTAAGTACACTTCTGAGGAGAGCAGTGGGCAGGCCAGGAGAGGTCTGCCGCGCCATGTGGGTCACCTTCGGGGCGGGGATCAAACTCATGCAGAAGTGCCTTTAGCTTCTGAGTACTGTGCTTCAACCCAATGCACCACCAGGGAGAGTACGAAAGAGCTTTGTTATGCCTAATATTCTGTGTTAAGGATTCTGAGGCTGTATGTGCAGTCAGGGAAAGCATGAATCCTCGAGGGAAATATATCACTTCCCTTGTGTTACAGAGACATCAAGGCAAAGGGAAGAAGCAGCTGGACGTGAAAACAGAGAAGAGGGCAGGAGCAGGCGGGCCTTGGGGCAGCTTCTTGTGGGAGGGAACTGACAAGCCAGATGGACCTTCCTCTTCAGAGTGGAGACTAGGAAGCTCAAGTGAAGTCAGCTTTGTTAGCTAGAAATTTTTTATATATTAATTTTTTAATTTTTTATTTATTTGTGCATACAGAACTGGGGTACAGGCCAGAGGCTCAGGGGTGGCAAGAGGCTTCACCAGAGACAGAGTGGGGAATAGAACAGGCAGATCGACGAAGTACACTGCTGAGGGGAGCAGCGGGCGGGTCAGGAGAGGTCTGCCGGGTCATGTGGTCACCTCCGGAGCAGGCGGGAATCGAACTCATGCGGAAGTGGCTTTAGCTTCTCAGTGCTGTGCTTCAACCCACTGCGCCACAAGGGAGGGCCAGAAATTTTTCATAGCAAGAAGAAAATGTTTTGAATTACCTGCCCAGACTCTATCTCGTAAAGGTGGCCTTTTATCAGAGAGGAATTGTGTGATGGGAGAAGAGAACCGCTGTCCCCAATCCTGACATGTGGCATTGTGTATCTGACAAGGAAGAACCTACAACAGCCCATCAAATGTCCACCTGCCTTCCTGTGACCACGGCCCCTTTGCAAAGTGTCTCTCAGGGACCCGTGGCCCTGTCTATTCATTCACTCAATGTCTTTACTAGAAGGATGTTCTCTCCACGAGTTTGTTGGATGCATTGAATAATGCTGTTTATGTTAGAGTCGCAGCTCAAATGCAGCAATAAGGAACAGTCCAGAATATTCAAGAAAAAATGCTACCTAGAATCCAAATGAAACATAAACTCTTCTATTTTTCTATCAGAGAATCTGAGTCAAACTTTTGAAGATTTTTTCCCTAATAATTAATGCAATGAGATTTTCAAGCTTACACTCAGGTGCATAAAATACATAGATGTGCTCTACATAAGCTATAATCACGATGATGTTCATTGTCATCTTATGCATTTAGCTGCATGTTGACCTCGTCATGCTTTCGTTTTATGATAAAACAGTATTGATCATTTTAAAATACCTGGCATTTGCTTTGTACAAAACTATTTCTCTTAACCTTCCCTTGATGTAACAATGACAGAGCACATGTGTACCAAAGAACCCGTGTGTAAGTGTTTAGGAGTTAGTGGGGTGGGGGTCGGGGGTAGGTAGGTGGAAAGGCGAAAGCCCTACAGTGTAGAGACATCACTTTCAAGCAGGCAACGAAGCCAAGACCTTGCTTGGAAAGGAGTGCAAATGGAAGGCCGAGCCCACAGCTCGTCACACCTCTCTGCACGTTGAGAGAAATTTTCAATTGTTGTTAGGAAAAATAGCCAAGTTCACATTTCTTGGACTTCATGCACGATGATAAAGCTGCTACTCAGAAGAGCTTCAAAGAGAACAGGGAGGGACATTGATTCTTCTTTCCAAAGACGGATCTATGGCAGCTGTATTTTAGCCAGAAGCTGCCGCTCACCCTGATGAAGACACTGCCGGCCCCCAACAGGGAAGGCGGCTGAAGACCTGGGTCTTTTCTCTTTGGGCAGCCTGACCTTTGACCTCCTTCTGCTGCTCCCAAGCAGAAGCTTTTTAAAGTTTCTCTTCACTTTTGTTCTGGATCACTGCTTCCATTTTCCCGGACTCCAGAGAGGCCAGCCTGTCACCATCTCCAACAGCTCCAGGAAAACGCCTGAAACTTCTCTGGACTGAGAGGATTTATTTTACCACAGGTTTCTCTCTGTGAAGCAACAACATGCCAAAAGCTTTTTTACAGAGGTATTTTATAACCTATTGTTTTACTTGGAAACAATAAAATTTCTTCTAAGAATCCAAAAAAAATAGCTGGTAGGAGGACGCATATAAACAGTCTGTCCTGAGAAAAACAGTTTTCCTAAATCAGAACAAGTTCCTCTGTACTTCTCTCTCTCTCTCACGCACGCACACACGCACACACACACACACATTATATAAATTTATTACTTTTCATCAAAATGTTAGCAGAAACTTCCTAATCAGATGGAATTTTGAAGGTCTATGAATTCAAATTGGAGAAAATATAATCTTTATTTTCATCAATTTCTAGCTGAATTATCTAAATTGATAATTTATTTTCCCTTTAATTATTAAACTTGGTCATCACAAAAAAAACACAAATATTTTCATATTTTTCAAAACTTATCTTTTGCTCATCACAAGCTCAAAGTTCTGGGCATTGTTAGCCCCACTGCTAACTAGGGTCTGACACATGAAGAAGCAGAGATGTTAACACAGCACATATTTGTTTTGTTTTGTTTAATATTTGGATAATTCTCTTCCAATATATTTCTTCTTTAATTTGCACATTCTATTATAGGCATTTTAAAGTGTCATTTTGAGAAAAGTTCAGAAGCTTCTACGGATTGCCAAAAGCACCCCTTTTTTCTTTTTTAAACAAGTTAACAACCCATGGCATTAAAAAAAAAAAAAGCAGCGTGCTCTTGGCTTAAATGGACGTTGATGGGTTTGAAGAGATGGTTTCCCTTCATCCACTGTCTTTAGGTGCTTTCCAGGATTCTCCAATGAACACTGCAGTTTTTATTCAAACTGACAACTTTCATCTTCTTCCCGGTGAACTCCAGAAACAAAATTAAACTTTTGTTTTCTGAGTCTAGAGCGAAAAACAGGCTCCTCAAGCCCAGACCTGAGGCTGTCCTGGCCTCAGCTGGCCACCATGGAGTCAGCACGAGTAAGTGTTCCCGGGCACCGGGGCTGCCTGGGTCAGGCCACGCCGACGCTCTTCCGCAGTCACACCGAGACTCGAGCTCAGCCCTAGAGGAGGGGAACCAGCTCTCTTCCTTTTCCGTGGGCTGATGTCACAGCAACCAAGTCCACCTGCCTGCACCTTCACCCACCGTGAAGCCCATGGGCACCACTCACTGCCCCCCACCTCCCTTTCACAAGCCTAGAATTGTAGTTAGAGAGCAGGTTTGGGTCATGCACAGCACCTGGACACAGGAAAGCTCAGGTTTCTCTGATTGAAATTAAACCTCCTCTGACCTCCCACCTAGGGAAGCTGAGACCAACTCGTCAGTAGGGAATCCCTGTCAGCCTCCCGGGGAGTCTCATTCCAGTTCGGAGCGCCAGTGCTGAGTCTGTGGGACTGTTGGGGTGAATCCACCCTCTTCCTCCTGGTTGATGCCTCCTGGCACCCAGGAAGACCACATGTGCCTGCTCAGGGGCCACTGGTCTTCAGAGAGTGTCCTGCTGGCTTCCACGGCTACAGGTGATACGACCTCTGCTCCGAAGGCCTCCCAACCAAAAGGGCTTCAGGGACCACGGCCCCTGCTGTGTGGCACAGCCCATCATGTCTCTTCTCTGTCTGTGTCTACGGTGGTTTCTGCCACTCAAGGTTAGGTCCAGCAGCCTCACCCCTACCAAGTATCCAACGAAGCTCTTCTTGAAGAGACCAGATTCTCCGAAGTCAAAGACAAGACTGCCAGTTACCTAATGGATACCTGGAAATTTCTCCTTTTTTTACCTGTAACCCAAAGCCCCCAAACTAAGGGAATATAATACCTGGTAACGTTATGGGAATAAAAGCGGAATTCTACAGCTAAAAAAGTCAAACACAAACTAATGTTCCAATCAAATATCCTACACTGAAATTAAGGGCATGTGCTAGAGATGCATTTCTAAGGAAAATAAATCAGTGTAAATGCTAGTACATACTTGTAGAAGCAAAGCTGTTTTATGTGGCAACGATAAATTACATTTTTGGTGTCAGTAGATTTAACATCAGTTAGCACACACACAACGTACTTTACCTTTACCACTCTCAGAGTAGAGATCAAATCAGCAATGGCTCATAAACAAAAGCTATCATGATTTTCAATAAAGCACCCTGTCATTCTGCATAAGCAGGCCATCATACCAAGTGCCAAACAGTTGTTTTCAACCCGGCCCCAACAACAGCCCCATCACGCCACACAAGCTACTCCACAGTTCTCTGCTAGTCAGGCCATGTTGACATTCTACACTGCGTCGCCACTAAAAGAGGGAAAATATTCCAGCTCTTATGGTCATTACTCACTCTTACAAGATTAATTTAACAAAAATGAATACACACCACAGTAATGAATGTAATTCACTGGGAGAGTGGTTTGAGAAAGTTAGCCACACTGGAAAACATTACTCCTTAAATTAATGACAGAACTGAAGATTATTTTCAGATTTGGTCAGCATTTTTGAGACGTAATGATTAGCCAGGGTGGGAAAAATCCAGATTAGTATTAAGTGTTTGCATGTTATAAGACAGAATAAGCTAACCCCAAGGCTGGGACTTATTATTCAGACTCTTTACTAGCCAAAAGGGACACATGAGGTCAGACTGTGCTGTGAAACTTGGAGCATTAATAGAGCTGGTACATTCATGTCTCAGGTACATGGATCTATCACAAAAAAGAGTTAATAATAGTAGCTGACATTCACGGACAGTTTACTATACCAACACACTGAGGAAAGTCCTTTGTATGTACCACTGCACTTATGTCACATAACTACATAATAACAGAACTATTATTATTATTTTTCTTACCTAGCAAATGACTGAGGATATTTAGGAACAGAGAGGCTGAGTACCTTGCCGAAGGTCATCATGAATCTGGGACTTCTCCAGACAATATACCTAAAAGCACATAGCTTTAATTATTATTCAATGCTGTGGTAATGGTGAAAAATACACATACCCACACGTATATACTGCAAAATCTTCCTATAATGTGTAAGTGACAAATCACATTATAGGAATTATCCCATCTACTTCTCACCTACTAATAATGATACCAGCCAACCATTACATCGCCCTGACTATGTTTTGGCCTTTGCGCTCTCACTTCCCATCGATTCACTCATGGGAGAGCTCTTGCTAGCTTGTGAATGGTGTTTGACAGCCACGAGACCCAATTAACCTCATAGGGATAAGCACAGAAAGAAAAGCAGAGAAGCTCAAAGACTAAGCCCTGGAGGATTCCAGCGCTTAGAGACGAGAACATTGAGAGGAGAGAAGATGAGGTGAGGCAATCAAGAAAGTTCAATGTTTTTGTAGAAAGCAGCAAAGAAATAAAGAAGTAGCTTAAGATGAGAAATCAAGAAAGGGTGAAGTTATTTAAGGTATAAGAATTAATAGTGTATTAAGTGGCTTGTATTAATTGGTGAGAACTTCCATGATATAAAATCCCACAGACTAGGAGGCTTAAATTTATCTTTTCGACGCTCTGGAGACTGGAAGTTCAAGATCAAGGTGTAAGTAGGGTTGATTTCTTCGGAGATCTCTCTGACATGTCAGAGGGAACTTTCTCCTGGTGCCTTCATAACCTGTTCATCTCTGTATCCTGATCTTTCTCTTTATCAGGACACCAGGCAGGATGGATTACAACTCACCCAAACGACCTCCTTTTGGAATAATTACATCTTTAAAGAACTTTTTTTTCCCAAACACAGTCACACTCTGACATATCAGAGGTTAGGACTTCATGTGAATTTTGGGGAAACTCAACTCAGCACACAATGAGATGTCAGTGAAACAGGATCCTCCCACACGCAAGGAAAGACAGGATCGGGCAGACAAAGGAAGCAGTAAGCTGAAGGCAGGACATGGACAGTCCAACCATAACAGTAAGAAAGAAGACAAAGACCTTGGTCCAAAGATGGGGGTGGTGGGTGCATGTGGTAAGGAACACAAGGAAGCCCCCTTCCCACAGCTGCCATTTCGTCAGTGAGTCAGACACCAAGGTCATCACCAAAACATGAGAGTAGGAAGATGGTGTCCGAAGGCTGAGAAGAGATCACAGATGTTCGGGGTCATTCTGAATAGTGGGGAAGTGGGTAGACTCGTAGCTGGACATCACCTGCGACAAGTGAGACCAGGCTCTGTTTCCCTCCCACAAACACTTTGCTGCCTAAGTTCAGGCCCAGAGTGGACAAAGAACTCCATTTCATGGTGGATTTTTTAAAAAGTTATAAAGCTGCACGGTTACTATAGCAACAATACAAGCCCAATGCAGGCCTATGAAGATGGTATCAACATAACTACATATGAACATTTCAGACTACGACAAGGAGGCAAATACATCTGTTCCTTTTCTATTTAAATATGTGGGAAAGGGCAAGCACACCCCAATCATCAGCCAACCTGGACAATGTACAACTTAATAAATTAGATAAAGATGTTTGACGTTTCTCTTCTATAGTAAACTAAAGTGGTCATAAAATGCAAAATACTTTATCCCAAAAGCACCACGGTTTTACAGTTTAAGACAAGGAGGAGAGTGGAGTCTTGTTTAATTGTTTTTTCATGACTAAAAGGCTAGTGATAGTGCAGGCTGACTCTGGTAGATTTACAGGGGATGAGGCAGGGGATAAAGGTTGGCCATTTTCTTTTGCTTTTTAAGTGATTCTTACATCATGTTTTGTACGGTTGTCTTGTGTGCACAATTTTAAAGTCTGCAAAATGCCGGAGGGACTGGATCTCACAGGAAGATACTCTAAAGTCAACAGGGGCCACGTGCCATTGGCACATGTGAAATGATACTCTGAAGACCAACCCTGGAAAGGTCGGTCCAGCATGGTCCCGCCCTGGTGGAACAAGAGGTTACAGTGCAGTACTCTGAAGCTGTCTGCAGCCACTGCAGCACAAGTTCAATTCCCACCCAGGGAGCTGACCCCATGGAGTGGCAGACCTCTCCTGTCTCCCATTGGCTCCCCTCAGCTGTGTGTTTCAGTAGATTCCCTGTCCTGCTCCCCACTCTGTCTCTGGGGAATCCTCTCACTCCTTGCAACTCTGGTCTGTACCCCAGCTCTGTGTGCATAAATTAATAAAATCTTAAAAAAAAAATTACAGTCAGAGGATAGCCTTGATGTGTCACTTGGGGTTACCTAGCATAAGTCACAGGAAATGTTCAAATACTAATAAAGAAGAAAACATGTAACAAGTTTCTCAACCTCATAAATATTTTTATTCTATTGACAGTTTATGACAATACATAGATTTCGAGTGCACAGCATTATGCTTTGTGTATTATAATATCCACTGAAAAGTGAGTTTTAATCCAATGCTGTACAATTGATCCCTTTTATCCATTTTATCTACCCCCTCACCCCTTTTACGCTCTGGTCACTACCATTCTGTTGCCAGAATCCAAGAATTCACTTTCGTGTTGTATTATCATTTGCTTTGTTTCTTTATTTTCCACAAGTGAATGAAATCACACAGGACTCCTCTTTCTCCATCTGCCTTGTTTCTTTTTTTTTAATTAATTTATTTATGCATATAGAACTGGGGTACAGGCAAGAAGTGTTGGGGTGGTGAGAGGATTCACCAGATGCAGAGTGGGAAGCAGAACAGGCACACTAACAAAGCCAATGCTGAGGGGAGCAGCAGGCTAAACAGGAGAGATTTGCTGCACCACATAGGTCACCTCCAGAGCAGGGGATCAAACTCATGCTGAAGTGGCTGCAGCCACCTTGCAGTGCTGTGTCCTAACCCACTGTGTCACCAGGGAGGGCCCATCTGCCTTATTTCATTTAATATAAATCACTCAAGGTCTATCTGTGCTGTCACAAGTGGCAAAAATCTCATCTTTTCTTTTCCTGGCTGAACCATATTCCATTGAATGTCTATATCATATCCATCAATGAAAAGCTCAGAAATATTTAAGTCAGATAACTCTTTGTTGGGGAAAGAGGCTGTCCTGTGTCTAGGAAAAAATCTAGCAGCTTCTTTGACTTCCACCCACCACGTCCCAATAGCAAACCACTCCAACTCTCATCATGATCACCAAAAATGCCTCTGATCATTGTCACTTATCCCCTGAGGGAAAAATGCTGCTGACTGAGAATCATTGAAATGAAAAAATACACTCATAGATGACCCCTTGAAATTTTCCTTTTTCAAGGTATTTTGCCAAAACTAATCAATCTTTTCTTTTTACTCTGATGTTTCATAAGCTGTGAAAACCCAAATTTCTCAATATTCACCTAAGTGGAGAAAAGTTTTCTATGTTTAGTCACCAAGAAGCAATAATCCTTGCAGATTGCCTACAGACAATATCAGGAAATCTGTCGGCATTATCCCATAGCAAAACCCATATATTGTATTAAATTTTTATTTATCTCCCCCTTAACATCAGATGTTTATGATCAAGAGAACCCAAACTCTATAGACATAGATTTGAATTGTAGGGCAAGAATTACAAAATTGAACACTTAAATCTGTAGGCTAAATGCTGAATAAAAAACCTTGTACAAATTGTTCCCAAAAAAATAAAAACACAAAATTATTAAGCAGATATTCATTATGCATCGTTCGCTCTTGAGATGATGCTACTGGATGATTGTTAGGTATAGGGGTTTGAAGAGATGATGGCTGATTGACACTTATTTCCTTTTTATGGCCAATTATCCTTTGAATTCACTCACAAATGCTATTAAACAGTCACTAGGAGAATTTACAAAAAGAAATCAGTAGGTTTTTTGGTTCTGGACTCAAATGATCTGGACTTCAACTTCCCTTCATCATAGCTGTTGGAGGCTATATTATCTTACCTCTGCAGTCCCTTTCCATGTTAACGCTTTTATTCTGTTTTAAAAACCCAAGTCACCAGGCCCTCCCTGGTGGCGCAGCAGGTTAAAGCACAGCACTAAGAAGCTTAAGCCACTTCCACATGAGTTCGATCCCTGCCTCCCCCGGAGGAGATCGACATGGTGCAGCAGACCTCCCCTGACCGGCCCGCTGCTCCCCTCAGCAGTGTACTTCGTAGATCTGCCTGTTCTGCTCCCCATTCTGTCCCTGGTGAATCCTTTCACCCTCCGCATCTCTGGCCGGTACCCCAGCTCTGTATGAATAAATAAATAAATCTTAAAAAAAAAAAAAAAAACAAGTTACCAAACAGAAAATACAGGAAATGGTAAGTCTTCAGACCAAGTGTTCCACCGTCATAGACCCGTATCCGGATGCCCCTGGACCATGTAGAATCATTGCATTCTGTCTCACACAAGATGAAAATCTCTCTCTGAAAGAAGTAGCTCACAAGTATTTGTCTCCTATCACAGTACAGATACCATCATATTCTCCATGGTGACAAGGCTCTCTTTGTCACTCTGAGAGAAAAGACAACTTTGTGGAGAAAAAAGGAATCTCAAATCTCTAAATTGTGGAAAGAAGGTGTGAGTAGGGAGAGGAAGCATTTTCCAAAGACCTTCCATTTCCCCCAGAAACTTCATTTGTGTTGTTTTCTTGCTGTTCTTGCTTATGGCACTTACAAGAAATTCATAGGCAACTGCAATTTTGATGGAAAGAGAGAAAAGAATATGTGCCTGATAATCCAGCTGTGCAGAGGAATTGACACACAGAAAATTCTGAAAAGAGAATACCTTCCAATGTGGAAAAAAAAAAAAACAAACTAGAAGACACAAACCCTACTGTTCTCAACAAGGTCTTCAGCAGGTTTTGCCACTCTGGTAGAAAGATTTAGAATGTGACTACCCTAAGCAAAGAACCACAAGTCATTTTTGCCATAATTTTGGTCAAACCCACCAGCTGTTATCTTTCTTTACAATAAAACAATTCAACACAATTAAAGGTTTGTTGCTTCAATTCTTTCTTCTCAAAACAGATAACTGAATAAAAATCTTTGCTGACAAGAATGAAAACATATCCCAAGTTAATAAAGGTGAAAACGTTGTTCAACACTTCATAGCACTGTCCAAACGTAGTTTTGATTTCCCTGTACAAGAACTAACAGGGAGAATGGGTCACAGACTCATCATTGAGCTCCAAAAGCAAAAGAAATGAGGCAAATTCAGCAACGTGGCCCTTTTTTCCAGAGGGTGTGGGAAACCCCTCATGATCACAGCAAGACCTTATTCCTTCTGTATATTCATACTCTTACCCCTCCTGACAAGATGTCCCTCGGTCTTCAAAACATGATGATAGTATTTTATACAGTACTGCATATTGTACACTAGATTTTGTTTACAACTCTGGGGTTTTCATTGTTTTGGTTGGGGTTTGACTTTTATGAGGTGCTAGGGCAAAAGAGGGGGTGTGTTTTATTTTTATTTTGATCACCACACACTCATAACCCTTCCCCTGGTGCTGAAACCTCTGAAAAGATGATAATCTCATTTCCTGCATCTTAAGGGAAATTCTTAACAGGTCAAGAATCTGAATCAAGTCTAGACAGTTATTTTAGTCTTCTTTTTCCTTCCCATTGACGTTAAAACCAAGATGAATCAAAAGGTGATGTGTTCCGTGAGTTTTGTTAAATATCCTTGAAACAGACACATGGCTTCAGTTCTTTCTGAAATAGCATGTCCAGAGAATTGCAACACTATGATTCTCCTTTCTTCTTAGCATTATATTTCTAGAAGGCACACCAAAGAAAGCTATGCACTCGGCCAATCTTAAAAGCTGAATTTAATCTGAAAGTAGATGAGCTGAATCATAGATAAAAAAACATTAAAATCTTCTTTTCAAAACCCATGGGAAGAACAAAGGACAAGGATAAAATATAATAAGTGGTATTTTAAAACTACTGCTTCCAGATCCAAAATGAGAATCTACTTTCTTTACAGACTCTGAAGCCAATTTAATTGTATACTCCCCTACTCTACCCTCATGCTTGGGTCTGAACCAGGGTGACATATAAGAAGTCTCAAAGGAGAACAGAACAGTAGTTTTCTTTATTCTTAGAACACCTGTTAAGAGGTTATAAGGAGTTTTATATACAGCAAATAGAACTCTCAGGATTTAAAAAAAAAAAAAACCTCATTAAAACATATCCTTTGCCAGAATTTTATTGCTCAAAAGAATCAATGTGACTTTCAACCCTTAGGCACTCTGCAAATTGTGATTTCAACCTTTCCAAGAGCCTTCTTGTAAATTTTGAGCTTAAATATATTTCCCATCATTTTCCAGGCTAAACTAGTTT
The DNA here is from genome assembly GCF_000260355.1 of Condylura cristata. NCBI lineage: Eukaryota > Metazoa > Chordata > Mammalia > Eulipotyphla > Talpidae > Condylura > Condylura cristata. The sequence goes on along the minus strand of NW_004567119.1, from coordinate 12,549,685 downwards.
CTGAATTAATATCGACTTAACTACAATAGTGATTAAATAAGTTATTTCTTAATGAGCAGTTTACCTCACAGACTATATATAGTCATCTTGAAAGTGTAACTGAAAGGTTAGCATAACAAAGTGCTCAGTTCAGGAAAGTCAACCTGCAACTAGAATGTGTAAAGTTGAATAAAAATAGTGTGTATTTGGTAAGGGGAAACTTCCAATCAATATGGTAGGCAGAACTGACACAGAAGATATGCATTCCACTGCAGACAAACAGAAACGCTGAGTACACTATCACAAATAAGACAGAATCATTACTAATTATATAATAAAAATAAAATAATGATGAATACTAGATAAAATTAAGCTGAGTTTGAAAACAAGAAAAAGTTCCATATGCCAGAAGAAAAGATAGAACACACTCTGGAGAGATGAGCTGAAGGCCGCCAGCCACACTATCTCAGCCTGAGACAGGAGGGTGAGGTCTGGCTTTTACTTACTGATGGAAACTAAACATAAGAACTCAAGCACGGCCCTCCCTGGTGGCACAGCGGGTTAAAGCACAGCACTAAGAAGCTAAAGCCATCTCAGCATGAGTTCGATGCCCCCCTGCCCCGGAGGTGATCCCACATGGCTCGACAGACCTCTCCTGACCCGCCTGCTGCTCCCCTCAGCAGTGTACTTTATCGATCTGTTTGTTCTGCTCCCCACACTGTGTCCCTGGTGAAGCCTCTCACCGACCATGCTCCTCTGGCCTGTACCCCAGTTCTGTATGCATAAGTAAATAAATCTTTTAAAATAATAGTAGTTAAAAAAAAAAAAAGAACTCAAGTACAAGAAAAACTGAAACTCGGCACTGAACATCCGGTAAAGATGGGCTACCCAATATATCAGAAATGCATTTAAAGGCTTCTGCCCACATATGTGGGCAGAATGATTCCTTCAGGAATCATTCCTTTCTCTGAAGCAATGGATGAAAGATGAACAACGTAGGCTCAGGTGTGCAGTCCAATTTCTACTCCTGAGGGACACAGAAATCTAAGGAGTCGGTTCTGGAACCAATTCCAGTCTGAGTATATGCAAATGTCCCCATCAACAAACAGCTTCAGATTCCACAGCGTGTGGGAAAATTCAGCTCAGTTCTGACATTGTCCACAAGCTAAGGACACAGGTCTCCTGAATCTTCCCTCCACTTCGAACATCCACTCTCAGCCCAGGCTGTTACTTGTGCTTCTGACCTCTGCTACAAACTACAGGTGCCTACAACCTCTTTGTTTAGCTTGCTAGAATGGCTCATGGAACTCAGGAAATACACTTATTAGTTCCCCAGCTCATTACAAAGATAATAAAGGATATGTCAATCAACAGCCAGATGCAGAAATACCTGGGGCCAGTTTCTGGACAAAGGAGCTACTGTCCTCATGCAGCTTGGACCTGGAACAGCGGCACTAGGAAACACTCTGGTCCCTTAACCTGGAAGCCCTCTGAAGCCCCTCCTAAGGTGTTTTTATTAAGGAGACTTCATTATTCTTGCATGATTTATTAAATCATTGGCCACTGATAACTGAACTCAAGCTCCAACCTCTCCCTTCCCAGGAGGTTTTGGAGGTGGGACTGAAATTCCAACCTCTAATCAGACAGTCGGTTTTCCTGGCAGCCAGCCCCTGCCCTTAGGTATTTCCAAAAAGTCATCTCATTCACATAACAAAAAACACAGAGCTCTCAACACTTAGGAAATTCCAAGACTTTGAGGAGTTGTGAGCCAGAACTTTGGACGACAAACAAATATATAAGAGAAATATATTTTGATCGTGTGAATGACCAAATATATATTTCTTATAAATCACAGAATGTGACGAGGAGTGACACATCAACAAAAATTGTGTTCCGGAACACTGAAATCTATAAGTTGCTCACCGAAACCTACCCCAAAGCCGTCTATGAGAATGCAATGACAAGGAGAAATAGGACCTTAAAGCAACCTTTGCTAAAATAAGCTAACATCCTAACTGAGCAATCACGGGGCCTTCCTGGTGGCCTAGGGGTTAAGTATCAGGGCTATCATCACTAGGGACTGAGTTCAATACCCGGCCAGGAAGTTGACCCACATGGAGCAGCAGACCTCTCCTGTCTTGTTCACTGCTCCCCTCAGTGGTATATTTCAATGGATCCACCTGTTCTGCTCCCCACTGTCTCTGGTGAACCCTCTCAACCCCTGCATCTAGGCTACATGCAAAATAAGTTTAAATTTTTTTTTTTAAACTGACCAATCATGAGAAGAATAAGTCACCAAACCATAAAATGTACATCACAAGAGTTAGACATAATAGTCACTTGAAAAAGAATATAAATGATTTTTTATAATACAAGCACTCTGTGCATCACTGTGTGTGCTTCAGATAATGCACTTTTCAAACTGAACACTGTGACAGCCCTGCAGGGGGCAGGTGGTCACTTCCTGTCCCTCAGTCACATTTAATTATGGTCCGTATAGTGGTGTTTTAGACAGAATGCTATGATTCACTCAAGAGACTACAGCAGAGTGTACGCACAGCTCTTTTTAATCGAGGTAACATTGACTTACAGCACTGAGGAAGTTGGGGAACCAAAAGATGCATGTGATCGCTTCTTTGTAATACTCACTTCATTGCAGTGACCTGGAGTTGAATCAATATCATCTCCAAGGTGTGCCCGTATTCAAAAGGGCAGGGAGGAAAAGAACGCAGAGGCCAGTGCCACAGTCTTCAGATTTTGTCCATCAAAGAACCGGGACTGGAGGAGCATCCTTTGGGGAGGAAAGTGATTTGCATGATGCCTGAGAAGAACTCCTGTGTCTGGCCTCAACAAGCAGTTCTCTCTCAGTCAGTGAGACACCCATCTCTGGACTGACATCGGGTTTATGTTGTTCAACAGTCTTTTCCTCGAGCTGAAGAACTGCACTCCCAAAGTGAAAAGACAATACAGATTTCAAGCTGGACATTTTATTTGCCAAGAACCAGTTTTAATCTGCTTCCAAAGGTGAGCCTTGGGGAGAGTTTCTGATTCTGTGCTTTTCCTTCCTAATAAAATTGCTCATTTGTTGTAATTTTTTCCAGTATTGATAAATGCCATAATTTTTTTTTCAAACCATGATGACCCATTAATATCCTTTTTCCCTCTGGGAATCTTCAAAGTAGAAAATTTCCCCAAGTAGAGCCAGGCTTGCTCTTTCTAAACCAGTCATCCCAAGTTTCAGAAAAATCAGAGGAAAATTGAAAGTAACTACCCAAACAGAACAAGAAAACAACGGAAAATATATATATTATACAGGTCCATGTTATTCCCTAGGAGGTGCATTGTATCCTGTCACATATTTACCAAGTCAGATATTGGATCACTCAGAAAACCCCAAGTCCAACATAATAACAGATCGATCAGGACTGTTGAAGAGTTCAGCATGATTTCTCTTGCCATTCTTGCTCAGTCACACTACTTCGCTAGCCCCTTAAATCTTTCTTTGAAATAACACTGAGAAAATAGCAAAGAAATGCCATGATTATTTCATTCAGGATCTTCCATGATACCAAGTAACATTTATCAAACGCTTTATTGGATGTGCGCATTTCCACAGAAAACGAAGTCTAAAAGTTCTTCCCAAAAATGTCTCTGTTGATAGATCTGAAATGATCAGGTTTTACCGCATGGAATCAATGTCCCTGAGGTGGAGAAACAGATGTCCCATTAAGGCTGCTTTGTGATTGAGTAGGTCAAGAAGAACTTCTGAAACCTGTAGGTCTTGTACAAAAAATGAAAAGGGGAAGGAAGATAAAGCAAGCTGGGAGCCTTTGGTCAGAAATGAAGTAAGACTAGAAGTTATGTTTTGATCCCCTCATAAGGTATTAATCCTGTGGCTAATGAAGAAGCATCACAATGCTTAGACGTAGGTTTCTTATTCATAAAAGAAAACTAAGCATACCACGTATAAGCCCCATTAGCGTGTACACAAGCAAAGGGACTGTTATTTATTTTGAGTCTTGCATTTGAAATAGGTCCTCAACTATTTATTACATGGATGCGTGGGTGAATGGCCGTCCTCAACTATTTATTACATGGATGCGTGGGTGAATGGACCAAGTGTTTTTTCCTTTGATCTGCATTCCCAATTTTGGAAACCTCTTCCATCCCCTTTCAGGGGATGACACCAACCTTACCCAGAGCCTTTCCAATTCCAGAATCCTGATTTGGACAAATGCCACGGAAGCCACCTCGCGCATCAGGGCCAAGAGGTATCAGAAACTGGAGCTCCACGCATGTGCACAGCGTGGAGGTGGAACTCCTGGCTGATGCAACTGGAGGTCAAATTTACCCCTAAAATGTGACCGTATACAAGAGACATTTTACAGGGGTGGAGTGGGGAATGGGGTCAAAAATGGGGGGGGGTGCACAGGACTATGGTGATGGCACATGGGTGGACTGGTGATGGGAAGCACATGGGGATGGAAAAGGCACAAAACGATGTAAAAATAAACTGTTGTATTATTTTTTAAAAATGTGACTTACTTTGACTTCTTTAAAGTTTTGCTCTGCCTTTTAAAAAGTAAGTCTAGTCTTTACAGGCAACTAATGCTGCAGTTTTAAACTGTGGAGATTTTTTTACCTTCTGTTCTCTTTTATAAAAGAAAAATAGTTAAATGAAAGTTTCCAAAGCATCAATTTTAATGTATGTAAAGAAAAGGAAAAGGGCAATTTGCGTCTGTTAAAATATCACTTGATTTTTCATTTTTATTGTGTTAAGATGGTGAATTGCATTACTTGGTTTTCAAACATGAAAGCACACTTTCAGTTCTGGAATAATGCCCACTTTGTTGTTACATAATGTCTTTTTATATATTGTTGGACTTAATTTGCTGATAGTTTATTAAGAAATTGGTATCTGAGCTCATGAGGTCTGCGATTTTCTTTGATTTTCTGTGCTGTTCCTGACAGGTTTGGCCTCGGGGCTGTGTTGGCCTCATCCAGGGTTTGGGAAGTGTTCCCATCCTTTCTGTTTTCTGAAAGACTATGCAAGAATGGATATTGACTTAAATATTTGCTAGAATTCACCACTGAAACCATCTGGACTAGTTTTGATAACATATTATTTGGCTCTAACTCACCTGAGAAAACAGACAATAAACACATTCACTGAGTATCTAAAATTTTTGAGCCACTGCAATTCAATATAGTGAGTGACCGTGAATAACAACAAAGGAATTGCCAAAGTTAAACATTGACGTGATGTTCACAGAGAAAATGTCAGTTTCCCACTTTGGTCGGCCTGAACATCAGAGAATGAGAAGCCCCGCGAGGTCACACACACTCACATCCAGCACGCAGAGGCTTTCAAAGCTTTCCAGAGCAACACACTCAATTGTGTCTCCTACCCCTGGCTCTCAGGATGACGGCCCATGCTCTTCATTTCCAACAAAAATCAAACAGCATTGAACCTACCAAGGCATTGAAATCGTACAGTGAAATAGAAACCGCCAAAAGCAGACAGATTTAAATTATTACAGATATTCATAATTTTTGTTTTTAATCTCCCCGCTCCCATATCCAGGTTAGATTTCCAGGACTCTATTTCAGCCACAGGCACAGCCAGTGCATACAAATGGCTCATAATGAAGACTCGGACTCCTTTCAGTTATCGTTTGGTCTTGCCATTCCCTACTGTAATTATCAACAAAGAATGTGTTTGTTTCATCAAAAGGACTATGAAAATGTCTCAGGTAGAAAGTGCCAAAAACCATCCAAACGTGTTCCCGTCAAAAGTCAAAACATGGCCAGAAAGTGTAATAAATACACTTAAACATGTCATTTCCTCAGCTGGCTGAATACTTAGCCCAGTGAGCTCACCTTCTCAACCTTCAGAAACATTCCCCCTTCTCCCGACAGTCCTCAGTGGAGTGATCGGATCACCCTGTTCACAGATGGAAATCAAACCCTCCCCCGCCTAGAGAACCACTGTTCCTACTTCTCCCTCTGCCCTTGGCCTGGAGACCCAACTTCAGCCATGTTGGAACTCCCCAGTTTCAGGTCCGGCCTGCAGGGAAGAACCTCTATAGTCTAGAAAACAAAGAGAATATCCTCAGAGATGTGACTGCCTCCCCGCCCTAAGTCCCAGGTCCAGGGCAGGGAGTTGGGGGGGGAGGTGGTGAGTAGTTCACATATAACTCATGCTGATGTCAACAGCATCTCCTACTTTTTAGCCCTTTCAGGTCTGGGGAATGTAAGGTCTCCTTATCCCCTGTTGGTTTCCCATTATCCTTTCCACATCTTTTCTGAAAGACAATCGATCACTCCTGAACACAACACAACACACACACACACACACACACACACACCTTACCTACCCGTGTTACGTGAGTCAGCGATTTATTTCTTCCCTGAACCTGACAAAGTGTCAAATCCACTGATCACAATGGATGATCAAGGAGGAGTAACATGTCTCATAGTACAAGAAGTAATTAGATCATACAATCACCAGAGGAATTTTTGACATTGCCTATTTATTTACCCTGGAGTATTCTCTAAAAGAAAAGTTCCAAGATTGTTTAGAACAAGAACAGCATTTTCCAGACAGTCTCCAAAGGTGACTGCTTTGATAAGAGAGCTATTTATTAGCTGCTAAATTTCTGGGCATTTGTTGTTTATAACATCTCCAGACATACCATCATATTTTATGGTATCTGTTCATCATGCCCCATAAAAAATAGATACCTTGAAATCACTGAATGCATAATCAAATTTGGGAGTTACATGAGTCCAGATAGTAAAAACAGGAAATACTTCATTGCTATAAAAAGGAGAGAGAAGGAAAGAGATTTGAAGATAGATTGGATATCATTGTGCACTGAAGAAGAAATGAGACTATTTCCAAAAACATACTTTAATGAGTAGACATATGTAAAGTAATTTTCACATTGTAGTGGGCAAGCTGTCTATGTAAAATAGGCACATGCTTGAAAAATCGTTGACTTCCTTCGACTCTTTAAGAAGCAAGATTTCTTAAATCTTAAATATTAATACTTAACAAAGACTTGAAACCTGACCTCAGGGGCTCGTTCTCTGTTTGGAGCCAGTTAATTTCATAAAGCTGGTGTTAAGTTATTCCCTTTCTTTTCTCTGTACATAATGTACTATATTGAGCTGTTATTGTGGCTTAAAAATACGAGACGAACATTTTGAACATTCCCGATGTTTTTAATTTAGATTTGCACAATCATAGAAATTAGAGATGGAAAAACTAGGATCTTTCCTCTTAAAATGAACCAGAGACCCTGGTCTGGACTAGGTTCTTTTTCTAATTAATGAAGTTAAAGGTGGGTGAAAAAAGCACTTTGTTCCTATGACCTCAAAATTTCTAGGCCAGTGTATCTCTTCAATGGACCTCATTCCTCTAGATAGAGGCTGGAACCTTTCTTTTCCCCTTTTTTATTTTTACTTGGTTGGCATTGGTTTACAACACTGTGTATGATACAGAGTAACAGGCTCACCTATGCCTCCTCAAACCCTTTCTCTGGGCCTGATACTTCAAACATATTGGTTGAGAAAGGCTGTGTCTCTGTCAATTGCAGAGTATTTCAACAAAAAATATATTCTCCCTGCAATTAACTGCCATGCACAGACTGGCCTAGAAAAGGCAGTGACATGAAGCTCTCCTGTCCCCTGTTTGGGGCCATCGGGATAAACAAGGTCAAGCTGCCTCAGTCATATTTAATTCACATGGTGAGTCACGGGACACACAGAATCCTATGCCAGTTTTCTTGCTAAAATGATCTGTGCGTCCACTCCTTGAATCTTCCCTGTAACTTGATGTTTACATTTCCTTTTTTTACCCAAGAATCAGAATGGTCTTTTAAATTCCACATCCCATTGTAGATTGTCCTCGTTTCGCTTTACTCGGTCACATGCAACTCCATACTAGACTCATGCAGCTGCGAGGACTGTGTAAATGATCCAGTTGCAAACCTCATTTCACACATGAGGAAACTAAATCCAAAACGTGATTCCCCATTATAATGTTCAAGCTTTCTCCTGATACTCAGTAACAAGATAGAATATACACTACTTTTAAGACTAACATTTCGGAAAGAATATAATCTACTTTCCAAGAGTTTAAGCCAAATATTTTTTAAAACAACTTAAAAGTTCTACTAAAATGTCTCATTTATTTCAAACCAGTTACTTCAAAACGAAACTCATTGTTGAGGCTGCCCCCTTCCAAAGTAAATAAACTGACAGCAGATCAAGACTCATCTGACCCTTATCACATGCCATGTGCGCCAGCTATAGTCTCATCCATTCCTCTTAGCCTCCCAACCTGATTGTATGCCCTTTGTCCTTTCCTTCTCCAAAAATGCCTGGCTCCACGCTTTCCATGCAATCAAGTAGACTGGCAATGCAGAATCCACAGTTCTTTATTCAAATTCATGCAATAAAAATGTCAACATCAATTTGGGGAAAAGTAAATTAGCATTTATTTTGCCTTAAAAACAGAGGAAGGAGCAGACTGTTCTTAACAGAAAGAACCCCCAACACGTATCTGAGAAAAATGTGATAGCGCTTAAAAGCAAACACTTGGAAGTGGATTGGAAAGTCTCCAGTGACGCCGCCCCTCCTCTGGGATTATCAGATGGAGTCTTCACTCCAAGATGAGCTCGCATGACCCATTATAACAATAAAGCAGGGGAAATCATTCCACTTGAGCATAATCTGTAAACTTGCAAGTATAACCTATTTGCACTCGCGTAGAAAAACTGTGATAATCTAATGGAGTAGACGTATTGTTCATTAAAAGTGGATCCTACATTTCCTATAGTTCATTGGATACTTAACTTTTCTGCTTCTTTTATGAACTAAACAGTGGTCTCCATTATAGGAGCCTTGACTCATCTAAAATATTAATTAGCTAAACCTAAAAATGTTTCTTTCTGTATTATTCATCTGACATCCTTTGGAAAGAATTTTTAACCAATAGGAAAAAAATTAAAGTTTATACTGGAGAACATTTTCCTAAGTCCATTTGGCCAGGTTGGTAGGTTTGGAACTTGGCAGTGTCTCTAAGTTTCATTTAATTTCACTTCCCTTTAAAATTTTGCTGAGTGAATAGAACTAAGGGAATCAAGAATGATTGATTATAGGCATTTTTAATACTGCCCAAAATATGGAAGAAAAGGCATCAAAGAGTAATCGTGAGCTGGATACAAGGAAACCATTCAGTGAGTTAAACAGAATTTTTAGAAAGACTGATAATGAGAAAGGACATAGGGTGAGAAGCCAGATTCAAAAAGAATTAATTTACTCCTCATAGAGATATGACCGATAGTTCTTTCTTAGAGAACGTAGTCCATATTTACATGTACTCAACCCAAAGGATATTTCAGTTAAAAAATTATAGACTAATTAAAAGAGTAAAAAAAACATGAAAAGTTTGTAGTTGAATAATTTTTTTCAGAAATTATTCACATTCTGGAATAACTAGAAACAACTCTTTGCATTACCTGAGGAGGAAGCCTATTTCCTCTCTCCAAGGACGGCATTTCCAAAGTTGACTTCTCAGGAGACTCGGGAACCTCATCACTTTCTATTACCTGAAATGTCAAAGGGTGATGTCACCCATTGGAGAAAGAAGTTCAACTATACAGAAAGGACTGGGGTCACATAAACGCTGACTAGACCACAGCTCCAAAACATACTATTGTGCTAAGAGAAGAGTGACTTTCGAAGAATGATCAGTTTTAATCTGAATTTCCTTCAAGAGGTCTTTGGAACAAGAGCCCACTGAGCACTGGGGAAGACGTTTCCTGCCGCAAAGCCAGGCTGTTTGGAAGAGGGACCGGAGACCTCGAATGTCAGGCACGACCACACAGGGGGCCCATCAGCTCTCACACCCCCGATCACAGGCACACGAAGTAGAAATCACACACAGGCACACGCAAAGAAGGAAAAAGCCCCACCCCGAGGAAATTTTCTACATGCTCATTTATCTGAGATGGGCATCCCAGGGCACAGGGGGACAAAGTAATAATTCGCTGCTGTGGGACCATCATCCTCAGCATAATATAAAATGTCACCCATCTTTACCTAAACAGACCCTTGCTCTTGAGTCCTTACCATGTGACATGTCTTACAGCCCAACTGGAGGCTCAGGGTAGGAGCAAACAAAAAACCAAAGAGCAACGGAAGAGGTAGTTTGCCCCTGGAAATGGAGACAAAATCCGAGCACAGTTGTGAGTTCAGGAGCACGTGTGGTTTGTGGAGAAGACTTTACTGGAGTGCATTTCCTGAATTCCCCAGAACAACATGAGAACAGACTCATTAGATTATTGACTTGAGGATTCTGCAAGCCTTGTCTAGTTTTAACTTCAATAACAGGCATAAACCAAAGGAAAACTATAAAACTGACAAAGTAAAATATCCTCAATTATTCCCAACATAATGGTATTAAAAATAGAAAAAGACAACACAAAGAGAAGAGTGTCTAATTGCAATTATTTAAAGCAAATGGCTTGAGTGATTGAAGCTGGATCCAAACGACATCCACGCCAGGCTACCCCGAGCACCGGGTCTGTCTCTCAGGTCTCTCCAGAAGAGCCCAGCCTATCTTAACCGACAGTTGCGTGCGCCATCAAGTCCTTGGCAAAGCTCTGGGTGGACATGTGTGACCCAGACGTTCCATGGAAGGTTAGGCCTCCCAGATGGAGTCCTCGTCTTAAGAATGTGTGTAGGATTAGGATATAATCCATTGTTTCAAAGAATACAATGATGATGCACGAAATAAATGCTCCAGCTTATTTTTCTGCTAAAGAATTTGTCAACTCTAAAGCATACATTCATAAATAGAATCCTTTATCTAACAAAGGGTAACTTTCTGCCATCTGAATTGGCAGAGAGAATCCCTGGGTAGGAGAGGAAATAGTTAAAGTGATCTCACACACGCACGCACTCACACACGTACACGCTCACGCACCACGCACGCACTCACACACGTACACGCTCACGCACCACGCACGCACTCACACACGCACGCACGCACGGCACGCGCTCCTGAGAAACCTGCTTATCTTCTATTCTAACCAACAAGAAAAGCCCTGAGTCCTTGGCAGGTCCACACAGAACCCGGCTGGGCCTGCCACCTTCCCACCTCCCCTGGCCCCTGCTCTCTCTCAGACTTGCAGGGGTCTCCTGTCAGGACACAGAGGGGCCACAGTCAACACAGTCAACATGCAAAAGAAAGGCAGACCTCTCCAGGCCTGCAGGCTAGCCAGTGGGCCCTGGGCCCCAGGAATGCTGAAATCTGAGGGCATTCAGGACTGGAACTCCAGCTGTGGGCTAGAAGCCAAGCAAGGGCTCCAGGTGAGGCCTCCCTTGAGCTCCTCAAGTTCTCTCATGCACCTCTTCAGGCTCAATTTTATTCTTTTCCCACTTGTGACAAGATACATCTTTGTGAGGTCTTTTTAGACACCTTTTCAGTTCTAAAGTCTTGGCACACTGAAAGCTGTCTCTTTTGGAGGAGTTTGAGCATCGCAGTATATTGTAATGACAGTATACTGTGTAGACTATAATATTACAAGCTGCTGTAAATTTTATGAGACCATGCTGGACTGGACTCTGGGGTAAGAGGGAAGAGCCTTTTATACGTAAAAGCAGGTCCAGCCCTAAAATCTATAAAGCCAGTGTGCTCCTGAGAAACAGCTGCGCACCCCTACTCACCCTCATGAAGCACAAAAATGCACAGCTACACCAAACGCATGTCATAAATGCCCCAGAAAAGACTGTAAGAACTGGGGAGTCTCTAGCACCCGACCAGAGGCCTGGCACCCAGTGAGTGAGCACTAAATGTTTGCTGATTAACTACACTGAATTCACTTTTTTCATCTACAGAACATTAGTGCCTTTGCGCTCAACAGTTGGTTTCATTTCAAAACCCACTTCACAAGTAGGCCTGTGAGCCCTTTCCCTGTCGCTTCCCATGGCTGGAGAGGTTTCTAATCTCGGGAAGGGCGTGAAGCTGTGTGTGATGCAGCGTTTCTGCTCAGCTCGTCTTCATCACAAGAACCCTACTGACCAACACCGTGTGTGAGAACATGGTGCACGGCCTCAGCTTTGTTTTAGGAAACAAACTGCACCCTGGAGGCGGCAGCCATGAGAAGACATCTCCAGAGGGACAGCAGGAGCAGAGGGGGGGCTTCCCCACTGCTCCAGAGCCTCTCATGGCGCCAAAGTGCCTGGGACTTCCTCGGGAAGCAAACAAGAGCCAAGCGCCTCCAAGTCACTTCACACTGCTCTTGTCATCTCCTCCCTTAGCTTCCTGACACTCACAAGTCCACATAGCAAGCCAGGAGCTGCTGAAAAGCATGAATGCCAACAAGCAGGTTCAGCCCCATGGAAAGCAGTCTGGGGTTTTCGCAGAAGATTAAAAATGGATCTCACGTATGATCCCGCAATCCCACTCCTAGGTATCTACCCAGATAAAAACACTCATCTGAAGGGAAACCATGCACATAGCAGTGCTGTTTACAATAGCCAACTATGGAAACCACATAAATGCCCAAAAATGAAGGAGGGGACCCAGAAGATGTGGCCGTCCCACAGAGGCTGCTGCTGCTCCACCCCGCACTCTGGACCCTCCACCCAGCTCTAATCTTGGCTCTTCCGTATCACTGGCATCTTCTTAAGAGTTCCAAGACCCACTGGACAGGGCAGTGTATTCAGAGGGCCCATGGAAACCACAGGGACTTAGCTAGTTCCAGAACATTCTATGGAATAAAGGAACAAAGACATGAGGAGGAAAGGGCACCCCAGATTTCTTCAAGTGGGTTTCTTTGGGAAAAACAAAAGGTGCAAACAGCAGGCTGATTTTTTTCTAAGATAGAACACTTCAGCCATGTGATGGCTTACTTGCCATCACAATTTCAGGTACAGGGAAGTTTCATTACTTAATGCCAGTGTTTATGACGTTCTCTAACCAGAAACAAACTTGATCCTGGGCAAGTTACTCACAAAGTAACTTGAGCCTCGATATCTCAGTCTCCTCATCTATAAAGTGAGTGGACAACAGAGGCCCCCTGAAGGAACTGAGCAAGAGGGAGAAGAGAGGCTGAGCAGGGCTGGAGGAGGAGCACGGACCGCAGCTCCGTCAGGTAGAGCCAAGCCCGCTTTCTCTCTCTGGACGTGAGTGCCCAGTTCCTGCTCACACAGCGGCCAGCACCGGCCCTGGGCGGAGCTGCAGCTGTCCAGGGGGCAGAGGCAACCCGGTCTGTTGCTGCATGGGGCAGGCATCCCCAAGTGCGCCCTCCCGCTCCACCCCTCGGAACTCCTGCCTTTGTTTTTTCTGTTGCCACAACCTCACTGTGCATGGCTGAGAGATGAAAGATGCCAGCAAAGCGAGCCATGAAACTTGAGTGGGCTCAGGCGCTCAGTGAATGAAAAGGTCCTCAGCATCCTGGGATGGGAAGACCTGACTCTGCCTTCTTCCCACCCCTGTATTTTTTTTTTAAGATTTATTTATTCACACAGAACTGGGTACAAGCCAGAGGTGCAGGGACAGTGAAGGCTTCACCAGAGACAGAGTGGGGAGCAGAACAGGCAGATGGACAAAGTACACTGTTGAGGGGAGCAGCGGGCGGGTCAGGAGAGGTCTGCCGCGCCACGTGGTCACCTCTGGGCTGGGGATGAACTCGCACTGAAGCGGCTGCGGCCAGCTTGCTGTGTCCTAACCCGTTGAGCCACCAGGGAGGGCCTCACCCCTGCATTTTTAACACACTCCTGGAACTGGTCAACTTGTAGAAATAATACCCAGAGTGACGACGCCCCTCACCTTTCAGGAGGCTCAGAACAGTCATTTCCTCAAAGAGGGCAAACTAAGCCCACTTAATCCTGCTAAGTGTGAGGGGTGTGGGAGGGGGGGATGAGGAAGCTCTGGGTGGCCCCAGGAAACAGCGTACAGAAAGTCCCACAGAAGGCAGTCGCCTTCGCAAGAAATCTGGCGTGACCCTAACATCCAGATCTTCGGTTGTCTAACCAAGACACCTGTCTTCTCAGAGCCCTCAGACAAAGGAGGAGCACACGTGTTCAACAGATTTCTTGAATTTATCTTCCCCCGTGCGGGAAAACAAAAGTCAACTGTCTCCTCTGTCCCGAAGGGAAGCGCTGATTGCAGTCAGACCACCGGGGTCGCCCACCGCGCCCTCCCTCCCGCACACCGGGATAGCACCGTCAGCCGCCAAGGCGTTCGGTCCCACTTTACATTCCACAGGGTCTGACAGCTGGCACACCCATCTTGTCTACTCTCTCTCCAATCGAAGCAAAAACCAAATAATGCCACAAATTGAAACCGAGGCGAAATCAGATCCTAGAACTGAATGCATTTCTTCTACCCAATTTTGAACCCAGCATTTTTCTTTACTTCTCTTGAATCTCGCGAAAGCAAAACCAAATCTTGTTTTCTAAATACTAAACTAGAATAAAAAAAACTCTTCTTTGAGCCAGCACGCCCCCAAAATCAACACTTCATAATATTTGAGGCAAACAGTTGGGAAGCACCTGGTGATGTCCCTTCTTTTTTGGGGGGGAGGGAGGCAGGGGCAGGAGGAATGCACAGTTTGATATCACCAAAATGAAAACTGCAAAGAGCAGTCGAGGGGGAACTTGACTTGAAGCCCCTGGGAAAGCCGGTCAGTGGTGTGTGAGTGAGAGCAGAGCCCACCTGGGCAGGAGGTCACCCCTAGCAGCCCATCAGAGGCCAACAGGCAAGAATAAGGATCAGCAAAAGTCATGGGTCGGGGGGCGAGAATGAATGGCTGTTCATACGGAAGACCAGTGGAGGCAGATAGACAAGAAATGGAGGAAAAGCACACAAAATATAAGAGAAGGGTAAAAAGGTTCCACATACAAAAAAGAAGCCTATAGTGGTGGGAAGTTCTCTGGTGATGGAACTGGCCTACACAGGCTGGTTCAAGCCAAGATGACCAGGGTGTGACTCCTAGGGAGCCCCAAGGTTAGCCTGACCCCCAGAACCTATATCTCACCTAAGAATATGCTCATGAAATTTGCTTCGGGAATGAATGAATGGGTGCTGCAGAGCTTAGGTATGCGCTGGCTATTTTTCTCACAGAGACAACAGGTAACAGTCAGGCAAGAGTGAGACTTGTGAATACTCAGGTTTTCCTTCCTCAGGGCACTGAGGAATCAGTAATCAGGTCAATATCGCATTGTATGTTTTCGCTAACACTGCCTAGAAGGCTTCTTTAATTCTAAACTTAATGAGGGAGACCAACGAATATTTTCAGGGCAATATGGTAGCTACACTCACACTCCTACCTTCCAAACATAGAGCAGGTGCAAGGGTTTCTGATACCAACAACAGACCTGTCTTTGTGGGGAATATAACTAGAGGAAGCTGGGCTGTCCCTGAAGTCCTTTTCTGGACATCCCAAGTATTCTTGTCCCCTGGAAACTTTTGCCCTTCATGATTATTCTCGAGGCACAGTTCAGATCAAACAGGTCATGAGATGAGAAACAAATTGATGTTCCCCCACCGTCACCAAACGCCTTTCAGCCAGCCACGTGCAGCTGCCCCTGTTGTCACTAGTGCCGAGCAAGCCCCTAGCTCTGGGCTCTGCCCTCGCCCAGCCTCGACTGGCTTGTTCCCATTCAGTTCCCCCGGAGGCAAGTTCCGCTGCTCCCTGATCACAGACTCCTGCCTGGACTATTCCTGCCTCCGAGCAGCTCCATCTGTCTTGGCAGTGCTCCTCCAGAAATTTCCTGGGCACACTCCCTGTGGGTCAGTGGTCACAT
Source organism: Condylura cristata (assembly GCF_000260355.1). NCBI lineage: Eukaryota > Metazoa > Chordata > Mammalia > Eulipotyphla > Talpidae > Condylura > Condylura cristata. The sequence continues at coordinate 12,533,881 of NW_004567119.1, read as the reverse complement.
TCAGCCCAAGCCCATTTAGCGCCAGAGAAATCTGTCAACTGTAGTGCCTGCCACTCAGGAAGCAGCACTGGGCATGGGACAAGCTGCCAAGGTGGCAGGGAGACCAGGACAAGTCCAAAGTCATGTCTCCAAACACACACAGTCCTGCCCGAAAGCTTTCAAATTATTCTACCACATGGAAGCAAGGGGTGTCTATAAAGGGAAGGCAGGGGAGGGGTGATGGAACCGTTCCGGGGGCTGGTCGTGGTGGTAATGCAGATCTAGAGATGTGTTAGCTTTCATAGATGTGAACACCAAAGGAAAGTACCAGCAAGATGACTCCTCAAAGATCTAAGTGTTCTACCGGAGAAGTCAGCCATGCATTCATAACTAATCATTTTTTCTGAAAATAGCTGTCAACCAAGGTCAAGGTCATGACTTACCTTTTACCTTCATCCAGCTCCAAGGAAATAAACAATATCAGTTTTGTGTCTGGGGGTGAGGGGAGAGGAAAAAGGATGCTTTATGCCAGACAATATTGTACAGTTTGAAAACTCGGGCCTTTGCTATATGTAGCGCCAGACTTAATTTGCAATTTCCTTTCTCACATACCTTAAAATAAGACCTTAATACAAATATAACTTACAGGTTTTATATATAGCTTTTCTTCACCTAACTTATACCTGTATATTTCCTTGCATTCATTCTTTCTTATCTAATTAGCTTGGTTATTTCAAGTGATACAGGCAATTTGTTTCAGTCATTAAACAAGGTGTGTTTTTATTGTTCCTAGAGTTGTCCAAAGTCTGCACTCATTTCATCACTTGCAACGTATTTTTTTTTGTTGTTAAAGATTTATTTATTTATTCATACAGAACTGGGGTACAGGCCAGAGGCTCAGGGACGGTGAGAGGCTTCACCAGAGACAGAGTGGGGAGCAGAACAGGCAGATTGACGAAGTACACTGCTGAGGGGAGCAGCGGGCGGGTCAGGAGAGGTCTGCCACGCCATGTGGTCACCTCCGGGGCAGGCGGGAATCGAACTCATGCGGAAGTGGCTTCAGATTCTCAGTGCTGTGCTTTAACCCGCTGCACCACCAGGGAGGGCCACTTGCAACGTATTTTATCAGGTTCCTCACTCACTTCCATATTCTTCCCGAGCTGACGACCTTGTAAAATCTCCATGCTTGAACAGTCAGTGATCTACGTGGTGTAGATCACTACGTGGTGTAGATCACTTTTCCATGTTCCCCCACATTAATCCCCATCCTCATTGAATTTTTTCACAATACAAATTTAAATCCATGGAGGATTTAAGATTAAACTTCAGGTTCAAGTGAGAAAGGGTTTATATGAGTTCTGAAGGGAACCCAGAGAGCTGTGCGGGTAATCCTGGCTCACTCCCATCAACTTACACGAGGCTTTCAACAGAGAAAAGCTGCCGCCTGGACTCAGCAATTCTCACAGAGGGTAGTGGAGACCAGGTCAAGCCTGGAGCTTGGGGGTTTGTTTTCTCCAGGGAGAATGCGAAGACAAAACATTAAAACTTCCCTCTTGTTAAAGCTTGACAGACACTTCCACTTGGGCGATCCACAGTGTGTCTCTATTTTGCATAACTGCAACTGAAGAGTATAATCAACAAGAACGATGAATAAAATGTGGGGCTTGGAAAATTCCCAGCCAACTGTTCATGCTGTATTAACTTCCACATTCAGTCAATGCACGCCCCACACATGAAGTCACAGGGTTTCAGGAGGGTAAAATTCTAAGTCTCAAAAAAGTAAATTTCTTTTAAGGTTAAACATTACCTCAAGTTGTCATTTCGTCACTTGCAACATATTTTATAAGGTTCCTCATTCACTTCTATATTCCTCCCAAGCTGACAACCTCAGTAAAATCTCCTTGCTTGAACAGTATGTGACCTGTGTGTTCTCCACAAAGGGTATTTGACTCTGAGAGAATTCAACGGTCGTCAGGCTAAAACTAAAACTCAATAAGAATGGGGGTGGAGGGCAGCCTTTCCTAATCCCAGACAGCTAAATTTTCCTCGCTTTAGAAATACTCGAACACAGTCTCCAGTGTGGGCTTTTCTTTCTCTGGGCAGGATTTTAATTCTAATTAAAGTTCCCCACAATGACAGTAATATCTTTCCCAGATCCTTCTACCAGTGTTGAACTAAGAACTTCTAGATTAGAAATCTGCAGAAATTCCTCTCCGGAAAGGAATATAGATCTGAAAACTTTGAAATTCATAGCTTTACAGTGGAACATACAGATAATCACCCAACAGGTAAGGGAACTAGCTTCATCAAAAAACTGCAGCAGTGAAAACCACAATAATAGACCATCGCTGTCAATCAGAGGTCACAGTGGGAGCCTTTTTTCTGGAGTCACTCCACCCAACAGCCAGCACACCGCTCGATAAGGACATACGGGACCCCGCGATCATCATCTGGTAAACCAGCCATGAACACCATCCTATGTCCAGTGACTACAAGAAACCAGGGCGGCTCTGAAGGCCCCAGGCAGGGGGACTAAGGGAAGCTGCCTCCTGCCCATCTGCGCATGCTGTGCTGGGAATGCCAACTTGACTTGTGGCAAACTCTCACATTCCCTTAGCCTGTCAACAGTGATCTTATTACTACTGACCCATCGTAATGAGAAGAAAGTCTGCTTCCAAGTGCTGCTTCCAGTAGTGGAGCTGGACTTGAGCAGTTGCAACCAGATTCTCCTGAACTTGCTCATGACCAGCTGGTAGGAAGAGCAGAGGCCGTGGCAATGGACCTTCGTGGCGATGGAAGCCATGGGACCTCGAACACAGGGGCCACAAACCCGTCTGAGTGTCAGAGGGGTGAACGTGAGCTTACGGTAGCAAGAACAGGTTGTCCAGTGGAACAAGGAATTGAACACAAATGAGCATTTAATGTGGAAAATGATCAAATATGCCTTTGGAGAATAACCTGGGTATTTTATAAATAACCATAAGATGCTATAAAATGCAATCGTTACATGAATGCTATGGTCTCAGTTTTCAAAAATAAGTCAAGTACTATAGAAAATACATACCAATTTCAAGTAAAACACCAGCAAACTCCCAAGCTTCCTTTGCCTCCCCAAAGGGCAGGTAGATGTTTCTCTAATTACTTAACAAATAAGGAGTCTGCAACTCAATTTTTTAAGCCAAACTCTTAGAGATTTATGTGTGTTTATAGTTATGCTTATAAGTATACAAACATGATTATATTTCAAGCAAATGGGCCTCCATTCTCGGCTTTGTTATCTCAGTACAGTATTGTGGAAAAGGAGGCTGCAGGGCATCTACTTTGACCTTCTCCTTTTGCAGAGTGAAAGCTGTGCCCTTGGGTAAGGGAGAACCAATGACAGAACACAGAGCCCACCATCCCCGCCGGCCCCCACTGCACTGTTCCAGGTCGACAGTGTCAAGCACAGCTTAATTACCTCAAGCGTGTAAAAAGGAGAGAGAAAACATGTCCACCCTTTTCAGTTCTCGACCAGGACAATATCACTCTCAGTTTTTGTCTCTAAGAACCTGGATAAATCCTGCTGTGTCCACTCAGCTTGAAGCAAAGCATATGTGACAGTTTATTTGAGTAATACGAGCAACCTCAAATAGACACTGGAATATTGACTTTATAAATCATGACTAGTTCAGTGCAAAAATTGAATAATGGCTGTGGATGCTTGTCCTTCAACCCAGCCATCTCCTCCAGCGTTTCTGAATGCAGCACATGTTCACAGAGGAGGGCCCGGCAAGGGCATTCTCTGCCACCCACAAGCCTTTGTCCCAAGCTCCAGCTGTGTTTCTGTCAAAGGGAGGTGAAGTGATCCCCAGCCCGAATCAAGGTCTCCTCTTCCTCTGTCACTCTGATGGCAAACAAAGGTTGACCAGAGGAACTGCCAAGAGGAAAATGAAAGGGAAGCAAGGGTTTGTCTGTGGGCCCCCGAATTGGGCTGACTTCTAGCACATGGCCTCCTAGGGGCAGGATAAGCTTCCTGGGAAGGAAAAACCTGAAATGAAATCTGTGCAGTTCCGGATGCTGGGCTCTTGCTGCACCAAAGTGCTTAACCTTGCTGCGCTATGAGCCAGTAAGTGTTCTTGTCCTTGACCTACTCTTACCAGAACTCTCCACTTGGCTGGGTACAGAGGAAGGAAAAGCAGACAGAAAAGCTTGTACTGCCACTGAAGTCAAACACTCCTAAACTCTCGACAGTGTGAACACACCCAACTGAGGCCGGATTTAAGTGGCAGCCAGCGAGGCAGACGCTCTGCCTCACCGCCCACTTGACATTTGGACTGAGCCCTCGCCTATGCTCGGCCACTCTCTCTGCAAGATATACTGAAACCCTTTACCTCATCTGTGAATCTTAAACTTCGTCCTCACTTGCAAAGTCCCAGCACATCCATTTGAAGTGGGAAAAGAAAGAGCATCCAAACCACTGAGGAAAAAAACAAGAATTGCAACCCTGTCTCTTCCTTCAAGCTGCTTTTGTTATCATAGCGCATGATGGACAACTTCTCTCCCAGATACCCTGCTAGACTAAACCATGAAAAGTGGCTTTTGGGCCGAGGGACACCATGCAGTCCAGCAGGGCATTTGGCTGGGGCCTATTCAGATCCATTTGGTGGAAATATTCTAAGTAAAAACTGAACAGTATCTTGTTAGGCCAGGTGGCTTTTTGTTTGGCTGGAAGAAAAACCAACATATAAATAATCTTATGTTGCAAACTTTCTGCATGGAAAACGATTTTTTCCCTGAAACGTTTCAACCCTCAAGAGTAAAATCCCACACAGACTAGGTTCTGAGTGAATGGAGGCCGTATCAGAGCTCTGACCCACCAGCCATTGCTTCATCTAACAGAAAGGACAAGTTCACTGAAATATGTTATTGCAAGTCTGGCAGACTCCCAAGAGCAAGATAATTTGACTAGTTAAGTTTCACATCAATGGTCAGTAGCCCTGGAGTTGAGTGTAGTAATGTATCATGCAATGTAATCTGGATCTTATTTGGAAGAACGGCACCCAGGCCATAGATATGAGATGTCTTTCCCTATATGGTGCAATGATGTCTCAACTAGCATATTTCAGAAGCGTTATGGCTTTACAAACTTGTCACTGAGATACAAGTTCCTCAAAATCACCAACATGTCATCCAAGAGCTAAGAAAGCTCTCTTCATCCCATTAGTGGACCACTTTGACTATCTAATTTCTCCCTGGCTTCCCTTTTCTAAGTAGTAGAACTGAGAATGGAGACTAGGGCCCCCAATTTCCTGGCTCTTGTGGCTGTATCCACAGTCCCTCTTGGTTTTAGAACTACACGTCAGCTCTTGGTGAGCCTCCTCGACTCCAGCTATGTTATTAAACTATTATTCCCTAATAATACTGCCATTAATCACCGCGACAGATGGAAGCCAGCTCTGGTCATGTTCTCTGAACTCACCGTCAAACAGTCCCAGTGTTAATGGAGATGACGCCAGCATGAATGAACAACCTCTAAAAGCTGCTGTTTATCCCTTTACCCCTTCCCTATTCTTAGCAATATGCCCTTTTTCTCGTCACAAGACTCCCTGCTTCTATAGGGAGCAACTCCTTATGGAATTCTGGGAAATGGGTTTCTGTTGACAGACACCATATAATGATGATAAACGACAGACAAGCTAGCCGTCTTAAAGCTGTTATTCCCTCAGCACGCTTCCAAATACACGGAGTATTTCTACAGGCTTAAGCAATGGAAAGCTGCGTACTTGGAAAAAAAATTCTCCATTCAACATCCTTTCACAGACTGAGGAAAAGAAGTGATACTAAACAGAAAATGTAAATCACCTGTGAGCTAATATTCCCCGAATGATGCCTTGAAAGTGTTGAGGGTACATAAACAGTTTCTTTACAAAAGAGCTTTGTTCGGACTAAACTATGAATGAGGGTGTTGGTTCTCCTTGCTTTCCCTGAGTAAATTATAGCTTGGAGTAAGAGTTCCATATAATAGTGAATGTCTTCCTCTGAAAACATGCATTTTTAAACTCAGTTACGCCATAGTGTTCTTTTCATTCAAAGCCATTTGATACCCTATCTCTTAAGAAGCTATTACATATGTGACTCCACACAACCAACCAGTTATTTATACAAGGAAAACATCTAATAAAGAGGCCCGTCCTGAAAAGCACAGAGCAGCTTATAAAATTTTCTCCTCGGCCCCCACTCAATTATAATAAAAACTGTATTTCAAAAGATGGTTTTTCGGGGTTTGTTGTATAAGGTTGTTTTATATCACTGCCTCACTGAGAATAAAAAGTAAAAGTGCCACAAAGGAAAATACTCCAAAAGTGGCCCCTATTCTGCTCTCGGTTTGGCTGGTAAGTACCAGGGACGCAGCCGAACTGCACTGTCTCATGGGGAGGTAAAATTCAAAACTTTAAATTTAAGTTAATTACAGTTCCAGTAGCCACATGCAAGTGTTTGCTAAGCAGATGGGACCCGAGGTGAACGCAAATGATAGCTCGTTTTCATCATAACAGAGTAACTCATTTCTCCACTGAGTAAATATTTTTGACCTGCAGTTGTGACCTAACCAAGGCTTGTGCTCTTAAGAGAATAACATTCTACAAGGGCAGGACAGATGATAAGCAATTGAACACAGAAGCAAGGTAAATTCAAGCATGAATTGCCACAAAATGAAACCAGCTGATAGTTAGATAACGATAGGATGGGGTATGGTGAGATGGGGTCACCTTTTAATGAGGTGGCCATGAAGCTCTCTGTAAGGAAGTGACATCTGAGCAGAGCCTCAAATGACAGGAGGCCACAAAAATCTGAGGCAGAGAATCCTAACCAGAGGCAGGAGACAGTGTCCAGGTCCTCATGCAAGAACCACATGGTGAGGCCAGGAAAATGATGCATTGGAGATGTGAGTGGTGGGAGTGAGGTTCCATCTGTCAGTACAGGCCAAATCGAGTCCTTGTTGCTAGTGAGGGAGCTCAGATGTCATTCTTCAAGGAGCCAAATGCAATAATCCATGAAAGCTCCCAGGTCCCAACAATCAACACTGATATGTAACTCATTCTTTCACTCCCTCACCAAAAGCAATCAAGGCACTCGCCAGCTCTGTCAACAGCGACTACTCAGTTATCAACCTCTGTATTCGCTCAGCTTTTGCTCGGAAAGTCATGCAGCACTTTAGTGAGCATCTCATGAACTATTTTAACTTAATGAACAGTTTAATGAAAATTTCCCCAACAGTTCCTAGAAACTATGAAGTACAGTTCATAGATGGATGAATAACACAAAAAGAAAAAAGTAACATCTCACCCAATCAAAAGCTGGTTTCCTTAGAAACAAACACCACACCAGCAACTCAATGTTGAAAATTGAGACAACTTTCAAGGTCACCCAGAAATCCCGCTGTGGACACAGTTTGCTTTAAAAACAGGCTCATCTATTCTAGTGATAGAAAGAGACTTGTCAAATCCCCTGGTCACAGCTGGGGAAACTGAGGCCCAGAAAAGGTAAATCACTTTTCAGTGTTATCTGGCAAAAGACTTTCTGTTGTTAGCTAGGTACGTTAATCTTTTTTAAATGAGGAGAAATTGGTCTCATTCATGAACTGGCCAACCACAGAAGCATGCTTTGTCTACTTTGTTAGAAACAAAGTTGTTTGCTCAAAACCCATGAAGAAGTATACTGCCTGCTCCGCCTTTCTTTCCGAGTCTGCTGCCGCTGCCACACTCTCGGACACACGGGCTGCCAGGAAAGTCACCCCAGTATGCAGGGAAACGCGAGAGGGTGCCCATAAGTCAGGGAGACTCGATCACTTGAAATCTCAAAGGACAGAAGACTCACTATGGACAGGCAGGAGGCATGCACCACAAGGTGGCCATGCCAAAGTCTTCTCCAAGATCGGCCAAGCAATCCGGGTTGGCAGGTGGAGGAGGGGCCTGACAACACACAAAAAACTGACTCTCCACCTCATCTCTCTTTCCTCTTTCTCTCATGACTCAGTGTCTGACATCTTCAAATCTCGAAGCTTTCTTCGTTTTCCTTTTCAACACTAATTAGTTACATGACTGCTCTCAACTTTAGCACATTTATTATCCTGGCTATTTCTTTTTCAAACATTTTATATAAAATGCCCAAGTTTGAAATTACAGACACCTAAAGTAAATGAGAAATACTTTCCTACTTTTAAGTCACCTTGTTCTAATTAGGTGGTTCGTTTTCAGATGCTACTGAAGAGCTTTTTCTCCCCCTGTTTGAATGACATGTGCCAAAAAGTACAGTGCTGATTTTCTGGAAATTTTTCAATGTCCGACTTGCGTTTTGTTAAATGGTGAGCACTTGTGGAGAATGAACTGTAAGGGATCCTGGAGGGCACACGGTGAGTGACCAAGGGACAAGACTAAAGGTCAAGTGGCCTGACCCCGCCACAGGCTAACTGGCGAGATCACAAGGAGACATCTGGTCCCTGGCACTAAAATGAAGATAACGCTGACCTTCAGTCAGCCAGGTACTAAAGCGGAATGAATGCTCATGACACAAGTTGAAAACTGGAGAATGGTTATCAAACTCACAGGCACGAACAAACTCTTCCCACTTCTCTTTGAAATGTAGTCAACTTCTTCTGAATGTATCTGGGAAATCCAAAATGGGATCTAAGTGGAAAATCATGCAAGTAGATGAGAAGGACACTGACTGGGCTGGACTGCAGCCGGGAACTTGGGCACCTGCTATTTAAGAACAGACCCACAGATGAATCAACACCTCAGCTCGAGTTAAGCACTCAAAACCCCAAACAAATTATATCAGCACTACTGGGTAAAAATGGATACCCCAATTAGATAATCAAGCCTTTGCTGTGAGCGACATTGTTGAGATTCTTGAAAAGGTCAGTCATAAAAACTGCCCTGCTGTTTCTGTTATTAAAAAAAGAAAGAAAGAAAAACTCTACTTTCATTAAGTAAACATTGCTCCTATTTTGCAAAGATCATCTAACAAGAACAATCCTAAATTCAAATACACTAGGCTTTCCACATGGTGAACAACCAGAATAATCATAACACATCTTCAAGCACTAAACATTTCACCACAGCCATGCTGGTTACAAGCTCTAAGATCCCAGCGCCTGCACAAAGAAATGTAATCTCTTCCACTCCCAAATTGAAAACGCTCTGTGGAGGATGTGGTTTTCTTCATCGTGAGCCCTGACTCTGCTGGAACACACTCTCCAATCTGTCCAGACACTTGTCAGCAGGGGTCGGTGATGCCCTTGCCTTCTTGGGCTGCTGTTCTTTGCGGTATTCTGCAATCACTCATAAATAACTCTCCTCACCACTATCTCTGCTTTAAAAAGTAAACTACATCTTTCTTCTGTTTGGGAAAAAAAGTCAAAGTTTTTCAAAATAACACAGTCACCAGATCAAAGTGACCTGGTGGTGTAGACAAGCCCAGTAAAGCCACTCCTCACTGAGTCACTGAGGCCTGAGTGAACAGGCTTTCTTTGCAAGTCTGCTTTTCAATGGATGTAGCAGAAGACAAGTTAGACACAGGTCCACTGGCTCAAGTCTCGTGTGTGTGTGTGTGTGTGTGAGTAAGATTCAACTAAGTGCATAAACTTTATGCAAAATTACAAGATTCTTGACTTCTACTTGAAAGATGTGTTTAATAATAGAGAAGACTCAGTCAGAGAGACTTTAAAGAATGAGAGAGGTCTGGCTGGGACCCCAAAGCCTCAAGACTAGCCCCAAAACCACTACTCTGCACTGACCCCCCCACTGCTCACAAGCACCTCATCCGGCCCGACATTCCAAGCCTCCATCTTGATTTTCTCCATCCCATCCTTCCTGAAGACCCAACTCAGATACTAGTTCTTTATGAAGTTTTCAGTTTTAAGTCTCCTCTAAACGCTGAAAAATAATTGAAAACCTCAAGAAGCTTTTATTTCTACAGCTACATCTATCGATTTACTGAATTCAAAGGGAAAACAAGCGTTTTAAATGTTTACTGTTTAAAATTACTATAACAAACCACCAGATCTTAACATAAATAATGTTGTTTAAGAAAATTCAACCCTATTTTCCAAAACAAAAGAAAATTAGTAAGAAAAGTGACATTGTTTTCAGGTTTGCAGCTCTCATGAATGTCTGGCGTAATAAAAATCAGCTGAAATTTCACATCTGCTCCTGAACTTAATCTGTGTGGTATCACTCACCACACAACCTCTGGAAAATGCCACTGTACACTCACATAAGAATGAAACTAAAAGACAACATCTTGGAAGCATAGGTATTATGTAAATGATCTTGAATGCAGAAACATCTGGGAACTCCAACCACAAGCAGGGAATTGGCCTCTGATAAAAATGGTCTTCTCCAGTGGGTGAAGAGGATGTGGTATAGATATACACCAAATGGAATCATACTCAGCTATAAAAAATGGTGAAATTTTGCCAATATGACAACATGGATGGAACTTGAGGGTGTTCTGCTAAGTAGATTAAGACAGAAAGAGAAAGGCAAATGCCGGAAGATTTCACTCTCAGATGTACAATCAAAACAAGATTCTTAGAGTCATTTAGATTCTACAGGGCAGAGGTGGCCAGCGGTGAAGTCGGAGGTGGGATGGTTTCAGGGACCCAGTGGATGATGATGGACACATGCAGGAATCTCTAGTTATATTCATGCATTGATAAAACAACTTGTGGTGAGCAAGTCTCTGGCCCCACCAAATCTAGAAACTGGAGACACGCCAGCTTTCACCCGAACATTTGAAGAACCCTGTCTGATAAGACCCAGAAGGATGTGACTTTCTGTTGATGGCCCTTAGCACCCTGTAGCCCCACTGACACTTTCAGTCAATGCTACCCAGAGCGATTATGCTGGTCTCACATGTGACTTTCAATTTTCTACTTGCCATTGCTTTAAAAGAGACAGGTAAAAGAATTCCAATGGCGGCCCTCCCTGGTGGCGCAGTGAGTTAAGCACAGCACTAAGAAGCTAAAGCCACTTCAGCGTGAGTTCAATCCCTGCCTCCGAGGTGACCACATGGCGCGGCAGACCTCTCCTGACCCGCCTGCTGCTCCCCTCAGCAGTGTACTTCGTCGATCTGCCTGTTCTGTTCCCCACTCTGTCTCTGGTGAATCCTCTCTCCGCCCCTGCGCCTCTGGCCTGTACCCCAGTTCTGTATGCACAAATAAATAAATCTTTTTTTTTAAAAAAAAAAAAAAGAATTTCAATGCAATGATATATCTTGCTTGACATAGTACACCCAAAATGTTATTGTGCAAGCAATATAAAAATGGTCAATGGATAGTGTATTGGCCATTTTTCTTACTTTCAGCTCTTACTGGCTGTGATGCTGAAGAGCTTAAAGAGAAACTCAGCAAGTGTTCAGAACTTTTGAGAAGCAGAGACTGGAAGGGAGGATCCAAAGACATCTCACAAAAACTTCTTTTCAATGTTTGAAAGGCCTTGTTATTGCATCCAATTGTCAGCCAACAGATGTCAAAGTATACACCCAAATCAAAGCAATGAGGTAAAATACAACCAAATAGCGCATCTATGACTCTATTTATTAGAGTGCAAAACTAATCTTCACTATTAAGAAGAGTGTTTACGCTTAGGGGAGAGGTGTTACTCAGAACCATCTGGGTGCTGTCTCCAAGGGTGAGTGCTGCTAGTGCACACTCACCAAGGTGTTCACACATAATACGTGATTTCTGTGTGATCTATATCACACGTGTGCATACATATGTAAGCATGCACATCCATGCATATCTATGAATGCAACAGTCAAAATAAAACATGATCAGGACTTGGGCTTCTTCCTGTATAAAATGCCATGGATCAAGGATCAAAAATCTGGACACGAGTAGGATGCCTTTGTTCTCATCATCTTCATAAAAGATGACTAACAAGTATGATAGCATGAAAGATGTATGCTGCTGAAGTTCTTTTTTATGGATGAATAAATCAAACATTAACTTCCTTTTCACCTTAATTAATTTGAATATCAACCATGTGATGGCAACAAATTATCTCCAAAAGTAGATTTTGAAGTAGGATCTAATAACTTAAAATTTTGTTTGAGTGTGCGAATGAAGATTTCAGGATATATATATTCCTTAGATACTAATCTACTCCGGCTCTTCCTTATCTGCACATAAAAATATGCAGCCTGTTCCTTTGGGATCACTTGGAAAATCTGTTCCTTATGAGAAACTTGGAAACAAGCATTTACTAAATACAACATTCAAAGAAAAATGCCATATTATCAAAAAGAATCATTATTACTTTTAATTTTATTATATATGGTCATTCAGACATTCTCAAATGTATAGAGCCTTGCAAAGGAAAAGCCAAAAAGAAACCAAGAGATAATAGAAGATGTATATATATATACATACATACATACATATATATATATATATATACACATACACACACACAATCAAGATTCAATGCTACCTCCCTGGAACAACTGTGATAGCACCCCTCACCTACACACACAGGTGTGCAACTAGTCTGGCATCACAGACAGAGAAACTAATAGAAACTAAATTCAAGACCCAAGGCGCACGCCAGAATGACAGGAACCTGTGGCCTGAGCCCCAGTGCTTACACAAAGCAATATAAGCCCATCAATCAAGGCACATCTTAATTTGGGTCACGCCCTTAGAAAGAGAGAAGAGGTGCCTCCTATAACCAACTCCCGGGGTGACCTCCCAGACACCCAGAGGTGCCTTTAGAACAGCTGCACTGTGTATTAATGGCTGGCTTATTGTCAGTCTTCTCTAAATCGTGAGCCCCTGTTGGAAATAGTACTTAAGGCACCTCTTGAATTTAATTTAAAAGATTTTTACTAAAATAGAAAAAAAGTTCTAAAGTTAAATGCCAAGAGAACTAACTCTAGGCTAAGAAGGGGGGAAAAACCAACATTGTTCAAGTATGGAGTCAAAAAGGCATAATTATTACGACCTGACTTAAAATGTCAGCCACAAGCAGGGAAGGAGGCCGCTATGGCCTAAGATGCGCCTTACGAGGCCTCCAGGGAAAGAGCTGCCGACACCGAGCTCTCACACTACAGCGTGGCCAGCACGCAGCAGGGTTCCTCGGCCTGTAGAACGTCACTGTGGGACGTCACGCATCCACTCCGTATAGAAGTGAATTCAGATCTAAAACACATGATGACCACTTCCGGAGGGGTCTCTGCTCTCCAGAAAGCTCTGCAGTCCAACCCATCACCGTGGCCTAGAGCGGTCACAGCAGAAAGGACTGCAGGGCTCTGGCACCTATGTCACTAAGCCCGGCACAGATGGGTGGGCTGGGGGGCTGATGACCAACAGTGCCATCGCCAAGATCTTGGCATCACTGAGTGAACACAACACCAGACCGTTCATCAGATGGCGCACGTGTCTGAAAAGACACTGGACAACTTCACCGCCTATGATAAAGAATCTCACTTGCTTGGATCTCACACAGCTAATGCCAGATCCTCCGTACAAAAGTGCAGCTTTGGCAACGTATAGACCAAGGACCTGATGAACTTAAGTGGATGTAAATGCAGTGTGGTTCAGATGTGAGCGCCACAAAGCCGGCAGGTGGACTGGCGATTCCCAAAGGAGGTCTGAGCCTGTACCATCGTTGCACCTGGGAACTTATTACCAATACAAATTGCTGCTCCCCCCCACCAAAAAAAAAAACCCATCTATTAATTAGAAACTCTCGGGACAGAGCCCTTCATTCTGCTCCACACTGAGGTTGAGACCCGCTGTTCTAGCTCAGTGACCTCATTCACCGAATTTCTGAACTGAAGTTGCTTCGCTTACCTCCTCCCTGATGCAAGGGGTATGTGCATCATCTTGGCTTTCTCTATCATCCATCATTACCTTGTTTGTTGCCTGTTTGAATCTACAGTTTCCTTCAGACTTGTAGTCGAAGGGCCAAAGTAAATGTAGGTGTGTCCGGGTGGAGGTGAGAGGGGCTAGTTTCTATTTTATTTTTAGGGATAAGCTAGCTAATTAAGTCTTCTGTGGTTCCTGGAGCAATCAAACTTTTCAGAGAACTTTCAAGTGAACAAAGAAAATTCAGTTAATAGGCATGAACATAAGGGAACCAACTTACTAAAATTAAAGTCCTGGAGAGGTCACAGCATGTAACCAGATTTAGGAGGATTAAACGCATTACTGTGCTTCTTTTCTCCAACTATCCATGTTATTTTCCATATTAATGTTTCTTCTCCATAGTTATGCAGGGAAGATAGACTTGACACATGCAAATGCCAGAGTCAACTTAACCCCTGAGAGGGGCTTTGACGGCAGAGGTTGCAATCTGGTGCCCAGGCGCAGGGCTAGGCAGCAGGCATGTCTTGTTTGACTCATATGCAATTTGGTTTGTTTGTTTAATACTTGCCAACATTTTCCAGTTGGGAGATGTCACAGTAAAATCTAGAATGCTGGCTTCCCTTGGACCTCCATTCAACATGACAACTATGGCAGGAGCCCTGAAGCAGCTGCTCTGTGAAACGACCAGACTCTGGGTTCCTGAGACCCCCCCCCACCTCGCTCCACTCACACCGGTGACTCCGAGTTCTGCTCCGTCTCCAATCCAAAGGGTTTCCAGATTGGAGAAGGTGTCGTGTTTCCCTTAAAAAGAAAGCTTCAGGCCTATCCAGGCAACCATTCTGGAGTGACCCATCTTTTGTGTGACTCTCTGTTCTCACCCCCCTCTCTTCAAGGAATTTCTAGGCAATAATTATCGGATATATTCAAACACATATTCCTAAATATCTTAAAAGACTGTCTCCTTGACTCTGAGTAGAAAATCATTCCTTAGAGCCTCTCTGGTGACTATCACTACCACTGCTACAGCCTGAGTTCAATTCCTGGCCAGGGAGCTGACCCACATGGCGTGGCAGACCTCTCCTGACCACCCGCTGCTCCCCTCAGTATTGTACTTCATTGATCTGCCTGTTCTGCTCCCCACTCTGTCTGGTGAATCCACTCACCCTCTGCACCTCTGGTCTACATCCCATTTCTACACACACACACAATATTCATTCTTTAATTAACAACAACTTTTAAAAGTAATGACCCATGTGACAAGGAAAGAAGAAACTGTGATATGAAGGGGGCCATTTTATGTAAAAAAATATTTAAATGTTACTAACACTTTGCTATGAAAGCTATGAGTATTTTATGTTTCCGGACAACTTCATCACAATAATAGATTTTTTTCTGAGCAACTCCGTATAAAAGCACTACACCCTATTTTTATTTCATATATCTACCTTAGTAATAAAGACAACTCAGCCAGATCGTAATCGTGCAAGAAAATCATAATATTCAAAGACTTGGAATTTGATCTCCATCTCTCTCTTTATACTCAAAGGCCAGTGCTGACAACAGTGACATGCCTCGTGGTGTGTCAACGGCTCTGGTTGGGAGCGCTCAGTGCTCCTGCTCAGTGCGCGGCTGCCCCCAGCAGCCAGGGCACCTGATGGTCATCGCCCCGCCCAGGGCATAGGGGCCACGGCCGCTGCGACCCTCAGCTCTACCTGAACCCGTTGCCTTGGCATCCAGTCCCAAGAACAGAACTGTTGGCTTATTATTCTCCAACGCCGCCCACGCTCTGCCTTCGAGACATTTAAGGGCAGACAGTTGAGAAATGAAGAGATTGGAGGGCCAGGGAGGGCCAGAGTCAGGGAGGCCCCCACATCCCAGCTGCTGGTGCTGTTTCCTACAGCCCAGATGGCTCTCGCTGAGCGGCGAGCGCTAGGAAGTCAGTGGACACTGCTGCTTCTTCCCTGGCAGCTTCTGCTCAGAGCAGGGGGCACTGTCTCCACAGCCCCTTCAGCACTGGGAACTTCCTCCAGCAATTCTCGTCTGCCATGAATGACACGGGCTTGAGCACAGAGGCGCTGTGAGCAGTGCCAGCCACAGTTTACGCTGATATTGCTGTGGCTGCCTGGAATCCCAGATCTGAGTACTGTACGGCGTTCACCCACAAGCTATTCCAGGGAAGGATGCCACTCTTCAGGGAGAGCTCTCTGGGGCAGCCCAATCAACTTCAGGGCCCCTCTGATTCCTTGGGTTCTCTTTCTCTTAGCTGCCAGCAGCCCTTCTGACCTCTTCCAAACAACAGCTTACAATGCAGAATTCAGCCCAAGCAAAGCCTTCACCAGCAGTCTGGTGACCTCACTTTAAATAGCGGTCTAGCATCTACTGATTGAAATGAAGAGCAGGGATTTACACACAGAGGCCTCAATTTAAAATTTCAGAAAGAACCCACTTAGACTTGGATGTGACAAAGACCTCCATGAAATATCTGTGCATTTTCTACAATGAACAAAGATTGTTTTCTAAACAACAGGGAAAGCATGCAATAAAATCTCAATCGATTCAGGAGGTCCCTGCAGAGGGCATGTGACCTGCCCTGGGGACGGTGGAGCCATCTACCTGGAGATATTTCCTGTTTGCAAGTGATATCTCAGCTTAAAGTAAAAAAAAAAAAAAAATTAAAGACTAAATTGCAGTTTATAAAATGATAAAGAAAAGTTGTTGCCTTGACTCAAGGATGCTGGCAACAGCACAAAGTATCCTTAGTATAAATAGGGTGCCCCCCCAGCCGAAAGTATGGGGTTCCTACAAAACTTCAAGGCCAAGATGGCATAAAGCAAAGAAACAATCACAGTCTTGACTACACATACACAGCTCTTACAGGCAAAGAACAGGGTCTAAAAGCTGGAGCTTTTAGTAAGGAAAGTGGCAGAGCCTTTGACAGAAATAACACACATGACAGCCACAGGACAGAGAGTTCTGATTAGTGAATCTTTTCTTGCCTCCAAGATTGAGTAGTGGGTAGAATCAGAATTGGGATGATACCTGCTGGGTCTACCCTTTCTCAACTGTCTGCCCTTAAATATCTGCCTTCATAATAAAGACAATTCAGCCAGATCGTAATCGTGCAAGAGAATCATAATATTCAAAGACTTGGAATTTGATCTCCATCTCTCTCTTTATATTTAAAGGCCAGTGCTGAGAACAGTGACATGCCCCATGAAGGGCCAGGTCTAGGAAAGTAGGTGATTCGTAGGCAGGCTATTTTTTGCCTCTAAAAGGTGACTGTGGTATGTGTGCAAACGCATGAGAATCGTACTCTCTTACACTCGCTCGCCCTAAGTTCCTGAGTTACTCCCACAGACCTCCCCAGAAGGCCCTTCTGATGGGCACCTCCTCCAGCCAGCTTGCACCCCCTCATCTGGTCAACCTCCAGCCAGTCTCATCAACTCATATGCAACCTCCAATGCGCCTTCCTGGAAAAGCCCAGCTCTGTGTATACCCGACTTTGCATGCTCTCCGGAACCTATCTCCGGGGTTCGGTGAAGGGCCACACTGGCGAGTTCCCGTAACAATGACACCGACGGAAGCCATGAAGGGCTTACCACCTGCCAGTCACGGTGCTCAGTTTAATCACATATCTCGTTTAATCCTCCCAGCAGCTCCATTACCAGCCCCGCGTGACATTATTTCTACTGCAGCAGGATGCTAAGAATAGATATGACGTACCTTCTCCAAGTCACACAGCTCCAGAGTAGGGTGACTTGCATCCTGGTGATTCTAGCTGCAGCTCCCCGGCCCCTCACACCACCGAGTGGATTCCGCATTCTCCTCTCCTTGACTGTGCACCATCCTGCGGTGCTGTTCCCCCGACACCACTGCTCTTCCAAATCTTCATTCTCCTCAGATTCCCCACCTCAAGTTGAGGGCCTCGGCTCCTCCTACAGGAAAAACAAAAGCTTTCATGGAAGAGCTGCATCTGCTTCCCACAGCGATCCTGGACAACAGCACGCCGTCTTAACCCTTCTTGCCAAGGCGCGCTTCTCCCCTTTGCCTGAATCCCACTCTACCAGCTCCTCCAAGTCTTTAATGCTTCACCAGCAACTGCAGTTAAGCAGACTCTCCGATTCTGCCCTGGAACAAAGTTAATCCTCCCCTCACTACCTTCACTACCTGGGACACACGTTCAGAAGACTCTCCTCAAGTGACAGGGTACATCGAGCCCCTCCGCTCCCCAATACCCCCACCCCCATCATCACATATATTCCCTGCACCTCCCGGGCCTCTGCTAGACACAAACTACCCATGTAGACAGGGAATCCACCCCTGCATTCTTCCCAGACCTGGCACAGTGCTTGGCACAGAGCCCACACCCTGGGGTTCATTTTGGGTGAATAAATGGTTGATTCATGGAAGCAAGGACATGTAATGTGATAGAGCAGTTTAAAGTTGGCAGAGCACACACTTAATGAAATATTAAAAGTCATTAAAATTTGAGCAAAAGGATGAAATGATACAATCTGAGTGTTTTGCTTTTTGTTTTAGAAGATTCATTTTGTCATGTCTTTGGAATAAAATGAAGTGCAGAGGCTCAAGCACTGAGACCAATTACAGCAGTAATACAAGCATAAAGTGACAAATGCCTCATCTAGGGTCACAATAGTGGAAATGAAATCATAATTTGGAAAAAAATCAAGACATCTTGATGAGTCCATTATGTGGGCAGAACACACCAGGATGAGTCAAAATTATTCCATCTATTTTTGGATTCCAGAGTCTGGGCATAAGTGACTGCCGAGTGTAAGGTGACCTGCCCATTACCTGGTGTCCTTGCCACCTGCTTAACATCATTTAGCTTGTTTTAATTTAAAATAAATATATGCCTGGAGTACCGTTGGTGCCAACTGCACAAATGAGTTCACATGCCTCTTTTATTGCCTCAGACCTCTTCTTGGGACACAGGAATTATGCAACTGCACATACATATATGTGCCTTACATATGTGCACAAACATGGCGATATGATTATTCACGCATTCCTGTTTCCTTTGTCTTCCTTTTCAAGCTATAGAAATCATAATAACCACTTAGAATGAAATCTTCCCCTTGGATTTCTCCAGCCAAATGTTAATTTCCTACTACCGATCCTTGCTCCAAACCTTTTTCTACCTTAGATTTACTATCCTCTGACTATTCTTCACCAAGAAACAAAAAAGGATAACAAGCAAGCAAACCTCCAATTATAAAATAAATAAGTCATGTTGCTATAATGCACAGCATGGTATCTGCAGTCAATACTGTATTTATTGCATAGTGCAAACTCCCTAAGAGAATGGATCTTAACAGTCACAAGAAAAAAAATTGTATCTATATATGGCGATGGATGTTAGAACTTTTGTGATGATCATTTCACACTACACACAAATATTAGATCATTATGTTGTACAGCTAAAACTAACATCTCACATATATAATGACATGTCAGTTATACTTCTATACATTTTCTTAATTTTAAAGAAATGCAAATGGGGAGTAATAAGCCCATGAAAAGGGGCTCAACATTATTAGTCATCAAGGAAAAGTTCATAAAACCACAATGAGATACCATTTAACATCCACTAAGATGAATTTAATAAAAAGATAAGAACAATTGTCAGCAAAGATGTGGGGAAAACAGAAGCCTCAGAGACACTGGAGGGAGAGAAAATGGTGCAGGCCAAGATGGCGACAGGGGAGGAGCGTTGCTTCACTCCCCTTGAGAGAGAAGCATCTGCTATGGAGAGGCGGGAGTCTTGGCTTGGGATGAAACCAGAACAATCCTTGGACCTCAGAGACCAAGCAAACAGCACCGAGGAGCGTCACGCTTTATTTTACAGGAGATAAATGGAGAAAAACACTTACAGGCTGCGGCTGAAAGCGGGAATACGGATGGTGGGGCTGCAGATTCAACCAGGGGCTCGGGGGGGGGTAAGCGCTCAACAGTGTGGAGGAACATGCCCTTGACGAATAGAAAACACATGAGTAGGCGCTGGGGTGCTCCCCACGGGTCAATTCCCCAATAAAAAGTACAGAGCCAGTCCACTGGCTTGCATATCCCCTCCCAAACTCAGGAGGCCGGGCAGACTTCATGAGGGACACTAATGGTGCACAGTTTGGGGCATCGTAGATCCGGAGCCCAGCCAGAGAGCTATTGGAGATGCCCTAAAGGCCAGGCAGAATCCGGCTCCACACATTCCCACCAGCTGCCGGAACACTGTGGGCCCCTCCCTCAGCCCATGAATCAGCAAAAACAGGTCTCATCCTATGGAAATCATCAAGGGCCCAGAAAACAAAATCAAATGAACTTAAAACACAGCGCCACCTACAGGAAAAGTAAAAGTAGTTCAGCTGTCTATGTTGCTGTCACAGATACTTTTTTAAAATAAGGGAAGCTATAGCTGCAGCGACCTAACTGCCCAAGAACAGATGAGTGGACAAAAAAGATGCTATTACGCAGTGGAGTGGTACTCAACTATATAAACAAATAAATGAACCCCTGCCATTTGGGACAACATGGATGGAAAGGGAGACAGGGGAGACATTAATGATGCTAACTGAAAAAAGCCAGTAGAAACGACAGTATCAGACCAGTTCAGTCAGATCTGGAATACAGAAAAACAAAATAGAGGAACGAGAAAACTGGACATCTATGATGTCCATATACAATTGAAGCTATCAGAGGGGAGAAGGGTCAGGGTGAGGAGCAAAGGTGAGAAGGACTTGGGGAGATTTGTCGGTGAGTATGGTAACACACATCTGAGGAAGTGTGAACTTGAACCTGTAAATCATACCAACATTACGGCAACTAAAAAAAATAATACAATTTAGGTCCTCCCTGGTGGCGCAGCGGGTTAAAGCACAACACTAAGAAGCTAAAACCACTTCCGCATGAGTTCGATCCCCGCCTGCCCCCGAGGTGACCCACATGGCGCGGGCAGACCTCCCCTGACCGGCCCGCTGCTCCCCTCAGCAGTGTACTTCGTAGACCTGCCTGTTCTGCTCCCCACTCTGTCTCTGGTGAATCTTCTCCCCGCCCTTGAGCCTCTGGCCTGTGCCCCAGTTCTGTATGCACAAATAAATACATCTTAAAAACAAAAAAAGAAAAGAAAAACAGCCCAAAGACCATGTATTATATGAGTCCTGTTACATAAAACCTCCAGAAAAGACAGAGAAAGTAGGTCAGCGGTCAGGGGATGGAATGGTGGAAGGGACTGATGGTAAAAGAGCAGAGGACTTTGTTGGGGATAATGAACATGTTCTAAAATTGAGGATGGTGATTATTGCGCAACTCTGTGGACCTACGAAAAATCACTGAATTGTCCGCTGTAAGTGAATGGACTCTATGGTGTGTCACTTCTACCTCAGTGAACGTTTTACAAGCAATTGTTGAAGTAAACTTGCAGTGGTACTTGCTGATTTGAAGAAAAAGCGCAAAGGAAAAGAGGGTTACTGTTTCCAGCAGTGGAGGGTGAGACATATTTGTTGCCACGGCATGTTCTTCAAGAAACAAATTGGAAAAGTAATAATCATAGCAATAGTTAAGGTCAGTTTGAATGCTACCAATAATATTTCCTTTTAGCCCTCATTTAGGGTTAACCTTTATTTTTTTCCCAAGGATTAATTTATTCATGCATACAAGAACTAGGATACAGGAGAGAGGTGGGTGTTTGGGATGGGGGGGAGGGGTGTGAAAGGATTCACCAGACAGAGTGGGGAACAGAACAGGCAGATGGACTGGGCGGGACACACACCCCTCTTTCTCTCTCCTATCAAACTTGTGCTGCAATGGCTGTGGATAGCTACACAGTGATGCGCGCCACCAGAGAGGGCCCTTCATGGTTAATCTTGTGGTTTTTTTTTTTAAAGATTCATTTATTTATGCATACAGAATTGGGGTACAAGCCCGAGGTGCATGTGCGGTGAGAGGATTCACCAGAGACAGAGTGGGTAGCAGAACAGGCAGATGAAGGAAGTACACTGCTGAGGGGATCAGCGGGCAGCTCAGGAGAGGTCTGTGGCACCATGTGGGTCACCTCCGGGGCAGGCGGGGATCGAACTCATGCTGAAGCAGCTGCTGTCAGCTTGTAGTGCTGCATCCTAACCCTGTTGTGCCACCAGGGACAACCCCCGTGTTAAATTATCAATTAATTCGAAACATCTCTGTCTATCATTTTGTTAAATTTGGTTCACCTGTTCTTTTACATGGAAAGGAAGCGTGTCAAGGACTAGGGGAAAATGGATGATGTGACCAAAATATGGAAATGAAGTCTCTTTCCTTAGGAGGAAAAAATTAAAGGGAAAGAAACTTCATATTCATCCTTCTCTGAGATCCTTTCCAAATGCTATTTTCTCATATGTAGAGTGTGGTGGAGATTCCTTAACTACGTAGATATCTCTAGGTTTCCCCCAATTCCAAACTGTGATGACTCTGGCCCAGAGCTCCACCATGATAGGTATACAAGAACTGTAGTGAATAAGTAAACATTGGGATTTCTTGATATACAGATGAAATCCACATCGGGGTTTGTAGTTAGAAAACCTTGTCTAAAA
This sequence comes from Condylura cristata, assembly GCF_000260355.1. Taxonomy (NCBI): domain Eukaryota; kingdom Metazoa; phylum Chordata; class Mammalia; order Eulipotyphla; family Talpidae; genus Condylura; species Condylura cristata. The sequence goes on along the minus strand of NW_004567119.1, from coordinate 12,511,471 downwards.
ATTCAGACCTCTACACTCAGTCTTTTATTATAAATAGGTTAATGTTGGGATAATTCAGTTCTGCACAATTGCTAGTCCTATTTTCTGTAATGTCAGCTAAGAGGCAAGGTGTGCGGTTAAGCTTGAATTTTTTCATCACTATGTGAACAGAAACAATCATAAAAAAAATCCTCTCCAAAATCATCTGATTTCAGCCTAAGTGGGATCATCCATTTCTTCCAAGTATTATTATATTTGTTTTTTGTTGTTAATGGAGAAGGGATTCCGCAAGGAATGTTTCGGGCCAAAGTGATACATTCCTTTTTTCCCCTTGATAAATTTAGACAAATTGGGGAATTCAAAATAGGAGAAGGATTTTGGGACAAGGAAAGAATGCAAATTGGCTCCTAAGCTCTGGAACTGGGAAGCGAAATTGCAAGGACTGGAAACCCAAAGATTTGGTGGTCCACTGGGGGAGCATAGCTCTGGGGTTGAGGGAGCTACAGAGGAAACAATAATAAGCCCTGATGAGTTTTCCAGAAATTTCAAATGCTGAGTAGTGAATAGAACAAGTCACAGAATTAAAATTGGGGTTGATAGAAAGTGTATTTTATCATTTTCATTTAAAAATTGTGTTTGAAAGATCCAGACTATCTGGGCAAAGTACTAAAAAATGTTAGGGATTACAGGCTCACTTAGTCATTAAATTTATTGAGGTTACACTGGTACATGTTACACTGAAATGACTTAGGAGAAGAAGTTCACACCTCTTCAGACATAGGACACCACACCATACCCCCACGAAGCTGCCCCCAGTCCTCCACCTAAGTCCACTGGGCTCCCACCCCCTTTGTTTGACGTCCCCCCAACCTCTAGTAGCTTCAGCTGCTCAGACCTCATCCAAGACTTGGTTTGGGTTTAGTTTTGTCTATGCCTTTATTTCTTTTTGTTCCCTATCTCACTCAGTCACTCTTCACGCCAAATAAACTCATCTCCACCTTCTCCCTGTAAGGGATGAACTCAACCAGTGTTAGAAAATGAAATGGGTTAATTCACTCAAACTGGTGCAGATAGTTTTTTCCTCTTCTTAGATTTTAGTTGATTGTCAGGAAAGAAACCACTAAAAACGAGGTTTCCCTTTCCAACCCATACATTTAATCTCACTTTATTGTCAGATGTTGGTCTTGACCTTGACCTTCAGATGTTGTGTTCTTCAATTCTATTCCAGCTAAACTTGCAAGGTTTTTCTGTGGGGTGAAATTAATTCACATGGTAAGAAGATACATGTGTAGGAATTACTTTGGCGATTCAGGCTCTTAGGTAGTTCCATATGCATTTCAACAAGGGTGTTTTGCTTCTTTGAAGAATTCCAGTGACGCTGACAGGGCTCACCCTGACACCGTCTAGCTGTTGGGTTAGGTGGCCACTTTGACAATGATCTTTCTTCTAGTCCAGAGCAGAGAATATCTTTCCATTTTTTCACTTCTACTATTTCTTTCAGCAATGTCTTATAGTTTTCTTTGTACAGGCCCTTCACCTCCTTTATTAAGTTTACTCTTAAGTATAAAAATAATACTTTAAAAAAAAAAAAAAAAATAATACTTTAACCATGACTTTTCAGGCTTTCTTTTTCACAAGTTTTACTCATTTCTCTTGATAATGATCCAGGGGTAGAACAGTCCAAGGCATCTGAAGTATATGGAACATTTTATAAGTTGTTATTAAAATATGGGCAAGAAATAGCCTCACTAAACAAATATGAATAAATGCTTACCGTATTAGTTCCTTACATACAAATGAATTATATGAAATACTTGAAATGAATTACTGGACACACAAGAGGCTCTCAGGCCCCATCTCCCCTGTGGTTAGACCAGAGTCCATCTACATTCTTTCCTAAAAGATGAGTTTTTGTTTGCTGCTCTTCAAACTTAAACCTTTTTTTTTTCTTTGAAGGCCCATTGAGAGTAAGAAACAGTGCTAGACATACAGGCTACAAAAACAGAGAGTACCTCAAGAACTAAGAACCTATGATAAAGGAAAAACATGCAACACAACTAGATTAATCTACAAAAATATCATAAACTCATTGGCATAAAACCTTGGCTACAATAGAAATAACTTGGGGGCCCTCCCTGATGGTGCAGCGGGTTAAAGCACAGCACTAAGAAGCACTTCAGCATGAGTTCGATCCCTGCCCCGGAGGTGACCACATGATGCAACAGACCTCTCCTGACCCATCTGCTGCTCCCCTCAGCAGTGTACTTCGTCAATCTCCCTGTTCTGCTCCCCACTCTGTCTCTGGTGAATCCTCTCACCGCACCTGTGCCTCTGGCCTGTATCCCAGTTCTGTATGCACAAATAAATAAATCTTTAAAAAAAGAAAAGAACTTGGTAAGTTTTTTTAAATACAAACAAATGTGCCACGCACAGAGATTCTTATTTAACTGACCTCTAAGAAACATGAAGAAAGTGAGTGTTTGAAGATGCTGGAAGAGGCCATAAGGAGACAGGAAGTAGTCAAACTCAGAAGGGACAAGGTCAGACAGTGTCATGGGACTCCAGGACAAAAGACCTTGAGAGCATGGGACAATCTATAATCCCAACTGTTGCGTTCAAAAAAAATCACAAATACTCCTTTGCAAGGATATTAGACACGGAGTTGCAGGAAACCAGCCTCTGCAGTTGCCACAATTCTGTCTTCAACTGCAAGATGTTCCCCTTGGCCAAAAACGCACTAAATCATCTCCAAGTTTGAAACATTCAGCAAATGATGGCAAGACAAAGCCACCAGAAACGGACTCCTGATTTCCATGACAAATGTAGCAATGCAGTATTAGCTAGTGGAGCTGCTTTTTGTGTTGCTCTGTGGGCATATACAGGCTGGAACCTGTCCCCTGTTGTCAGAGTCACCCCAATGGAGAGATCAGTAATCATCCCTGCCGTGTGATACTGAATTGTTTCAAAATCAACTTATAGTTGATGCCAAGTGAAAATATATATCCATCAAACTATGGCATTACTGAGAAAATAAAGTACATTTGAAACTTTAAAAAAAATGCACAAGTAAAGACAGAAAAAAACAAGTATGGCCAATTGATAGAAGATTTCATCAAGCTGTGGTCTGCCCACACAATGGAATACTGTTCAACTAGAAGGAGGATGAAATGTTAAGGCCTAAGGGAGTTCTGTGCAGTGAGCACGTGAGAATGACAAGGACAAATACTGCGCATTTGTAGAGAAGATTCGGTGATACTTATAGTGGAATACTACTCAGCTATAAAAAAGGATGAAATCTTACCATTTGCAAGAACATGGATAGACCTAGAGGGTACCATGCTAGTGAAATAGTGAGGAGAAAGACAAACACCAACTCATATGTGGTATATAGAGAAAATAAATTAAGTAAATACAACAAAAATAAACATGTAGATCAATCAGTGGTTACCAGAGAGGAGGGGAAAGGGAGGGGCAGATCAAGGGCAAAGGACCAGTTGTATAGTGAAAGACCTGCATTTTACTGGGCCAGTTGATTCAATTTGATTGCTGGTTTTTAATCAAGAACACCTCAAACTTGTTTCATGTTATAATACAATGTTACTTTAATTGAAAACAAAGGGACAGTGGAAAAAAATCTTAGAAGGTAAATCGAAAGGTAGTCAGGCAGGAGGGTGGGACAGCACTGGGAAAGAGGCCAGTTCCTCTTTTTCTGGGAGACAGAAGGAAAGGAGGCAGGGACTCGTGAAAGGACAGGTCAGCAGACGTGGAAAGAACAAGGGAGCTTAAAACCCGGAAGACCTAGGTTTTAGAGAAGCGCGAAACAGGCCTCTTCAAAAGGCTGAGAAGGTAGCACGAAGGAGGGGAGGAAACACTGGCAGGGCTGGAGTCGTGTGCTCCAGAGGCAGAATCAGACTCCTTCACAGACGCATTACTGACTAGACAGACGCCTGAAATAATCAAAAGCGCCAGCCTCAAAATCTCTCCAGAGGTGCTACCACCCAGAAATAATCTCAGATGACAAGCTCCTCTTTGGGGGCATGACTCCCCTCTAAGTTCCGAATCCAGCCAAGTCCCCACCTTGACACTAAGGTGCTGCGAAAGCCTCAAAAGCCTGCAAGCCTCAGCCTATCCCAGAGCAACCCACCCCCAACTCACCCCCTCACCCTCACCCCTCATCTCCAAGCGCAAGTCTCTTGTGGTCCAAGTAGGCAGATTCTCACCTCAACCTGTGTCCTCGAGGAAATCACTGTCACCCCCTTCTGGCCTGGAAGGTGAAGGGCAATGACAATGGGGTGCTGCCTCCGAAGAAGGCTTGTGAGGATGAAACGACACTTGGCTGACAGTTAGCAGCTAGGAAGCTAGAGAGAAGCTGGCAATTCTCTCTACATGGCGGCGAGTGCAGTTCCAAACACACAGAGGCCACATTCAGACCTTCCCAGGTGCCCAAGACCCAGCACGCCGATGAAGCAGAATCAGAAGACAAAAGGAAACCTCAACCAAACAAGGCAAGAAGAAAGAAGATGCAGAGAGGGCCAGGGGTGGGGCCAGAGGACCACTGAAAGTCCCCTAGACAGAGAAATCATTTCATGTTTCTCTTTGGGTCACAGAGTGCGTGCACACGGACTGAAGGCCACACACTGACCCCAAGGCACCGGGAAATCTAGCTGCTGGAAAAGAGCAGCCTCTGCTCTAGCCCTGACCTCTTCCTTCCTAAGAAAACCGTCCATGGTGCCACTTCCAGCCTACCACAAATTTCACTGTGATGCTCTTCCCTCTGGAAAAGCAGCAACAACTCAACATTTGGGGGCAGAAGTTTTCTTTTTTCTACTCAACCAAACAGAGGTTCCATATAAACCTCCTCATGAATTCCAGAGAGTTTAGTCTTAGATCATTGTCTGAGCAAAACGTTTTCAAGACAACTAGAGGCTGGGAGTTGCCAATCTTGCCCATCCTATCAGTATTCTAAAGGGCTGTCTAATGAGTGTCACATTGGAGTCTAAAGAAATGTATGTGTGTATGGGGGGGGTGGCCCTTGAACCTGTTTATGTAACAAAGCTGTTGCCAAGTTTCCAACCAGTTGACAGGCTCTAGAAGAGACAAACAACACCTATGAGGCAAAATGAGCAGCCCTCATCTGTTTGACAGTATCTGCCTCTGAGCCCCTGCTCCTAGACTTTTGAGAGGCTTCTGGGGCCCAAGAAGTGGTGATCTTATGTATATTTGGCAGGGAGCCATAGCACTGCTGTTTAATCCTGAGGCCACCTCACGCTAGCCCACCTGCTCCTGACGAGGACTCCCAGACCTCTGTCCTCAGCTCATGGTTCTGCTATACAGTTCTTCCTACTCCCACGCAGCTGACAGAGAAATGAAGACACTCAGAGCTGTGGGGGGGGAGGGGGGGTGCGATGAGGCCTCGGCCTGATCATTTAACTTTCTGACATGAAGCCCTCTCTCACCAAATAGTAACCTTTAACCCCTGTGACTTCTTGAAAATAGGGCTCACACTTGATCTGGCCCCTTTCAAACTCCTTGTTCACTTATGGTGACTCTACTCGAGGGACCCTGCTCCCCACTTTCTCCAAACCACAGAAGTGGAGGGAGCGGAAATAGTCAGACAGATGGTACCTGCAGTCAGACATGTCAGGTGAGGTCTGATCATCCTTTGTGAATGAGATTTATCCTTCTTCAGGGGCTTCTGGGCCGCAGGCTTGAAGCGCTCTTAGGAAGGCCCTGTGAAAATGACTCCAACCTAGGTTCATACTTCAGCATCCAACTCGCCCAGGGAGATTCACATTCTTGCCATTAGGAGAGTCCAGGCCCTGCAACTTCTGAGAAGTGGCTCCCAGAGGTCCACTCCAGCGCACAGAAGTGGGCCAGAGAATTTCTGTGGCTCAGCAAACACTGAAGAGTGCGCACTCTCCAGGGAGGGTCTCTTGGGGTGTTCCCACCCACCTCCTCCTCCCAAACATGTGCACACAGGCACTCACACACGCACACACACACACGCACACACACACAACCACTGCCTATTAGACTAACACGATCCTCTATCTCTTTACCTTGACTCTCTTCACCCCTTAGCTCTGAGTCTGAGGGGGTGACAGGGTGTTTAGCATCATGACTGGCTCTATGAACCTCTCACTAGGTTCAGCAAGTCTCCAGCCCCTCTCTGAAAGCAGGAGGTAGCTCGTGCTTTGTTCTTATCTTTGCAGCAGCCCCTGAAACTAAGCAATAGGATACATCCATTTAGATGTGTAGCTAAGACATATGATTTTTTGGTATTGAGACTTGGATAGCATTTAAGTTATTAAATAGAAGTTATGGATGTGTGTAAAGATTATTAAAAAGTTCCTAACAGTTTGAATAGAAATGAGCCAGTATGAGTTCTGCTTCATGGTGGAAGACTTTCCTGAGTAGCTGGTGCATCAAAAAGAATAATAATAATAATACAATATTTTACCAGAGCTTCAAAATAATATGGAAAAAATCCAATATAGCAGCCTTTAATAGTGATTATTTCACTTACATGAAACCTGGGATTTTGTCCGTGAAGCCTGTTCTAGGTGTTCGTAATAGTGACTGTTCCAAGTCATCTACAGAAATTGGTAATCTTTGCACTCCCATATTAAAGTGAAAAGACCCTTAGAGGATCTAGTCATTAAACAGTTACCAATTTTTAATGAAATCCTCAACACCAGAACTTACCCCGCCAGTAAAAATTGCCAAATAAATTCGTATGTTTCCAAACCAAAGACAATGTCCTATTTTGCATCATCCAGAAATGGTCACACAAGATCCATCTGGCTTGACATTTAATCCCTCCTGTCATATTCTTGGCTCTCTCTGTATCATTGACCAATATACTAGATAAACTTCTACACTGACCTGAGACACAGTAAATCAACTGTGTCTTTGTTTGGGATCATTTTTGCAGAGCTGGCAACAGGAAGAGCAGCGGCATCCCTGACAATCCCTGTTGCTATATAACCTTGCAGCTTTCACCTCAAAAGTGTAGTCTATCCACAGATGCTGCTGAAACACCGTTGGCCAAAGAAGTGACTCAGTCAGGCAGCCTGTTACTCATGCTGCGGTTTCCATGTCCATGCCTACGCGCCACTGTGCCAGAAAGCACAGCTGGAGAGCCCTGCACACTTGCCAAGCCTTCCTCAGGTAACGGCCTTTCCTGTGTCCCCAGTGAATGGCCCTGAGTGCATCACACCCTGACCCAGTGTGGCAAACAGGCCTCCCCCGTCCCTGGCCTCTTCTCAGTGTTGCCTTTGAGTCCCCGGCATGAACACAGGAAGACTGAGCGTCTGGTCGGCCTGCCCTGTTCCTTAAAGATTTTGTTTTTAAGATTTATTTATTTATGCATACAGAACTGGGGTAGGGGCCAGACATGTGGAGGAAGAGAGGATTCACCAGAGACAGAGCGGGGAGCAGATGGATGAAGTACACTGCTGAGGGGAGCAGGGGCTGGTCAGGAGAGGTGTGCTGAGCCATGTGGGTCACCTCCAGCGGGGATCGAACAGGCACTGAGGTGGCTGTAGCGAGCTTGCAGTGCTAAGCTGTAGCCCACTGCACCACCAGGGAGGGCCTGTTCCTTAAAGATTTTAACAATCGTGAGTCCCTTGTTTGGCTGGAGGGAAAGGTCTGCTGGGCCAGGCGACAGCCAGCCAGCCTCTGCATAAGTCATTGCTCTATAGCTCCCTTCCCAGACACAAATCAGACCCCAACATGATCCCCACCCCCATTTCCCTTCAGGATCCTGGCAACACTCACCTGTTCTCTGCTAGTTTCTCTACTCCCCCTCCTGATCTTTGTCTCTCTACTCTAAGATCTTCTCCCTTCTTCCTTTGTCACAGTAAACTATACTTCCCACGCACTCTGCCTTGCTTGAAGCAAAATTGTTCGGCCAACTTCCCAGGTAATGTCTTGTCCATAACCTCTTGAAAGAGAAAAAATAAAACAAACCTGTAAGCTCCCTATAGTGGGTTCACAGCGCATTCCTCCATTACTATTAAAAAATAAAAAGAGGAGAGGAAGTCTGGGGCCCATCATTTCTTGATAAATTGAAGTCTGTGTGTACAGATGCTTCTAGCATAGGACAGATTGAGTTATACCAAGAGTTCTAGGTTTACTATAGGAAGAACTCACTAGAAAAAATCAATATTTCCGATAGGAAATTTAAAAGATATGAACAAACAAAATAAAGAGAGAAAATGTAACTGGTTACTAAAAAAGATTAATCTTTTCCCTCCAACATAGTTAAGGTTTCAATGAAATAAATATTTTCCAGGTACAGGATTAGGGAAAAAACAATAATATCCAATATTATAGGAGAATACTGTGAGAGATGCTTTTGGAAAAAAGCTTGGTAAAATATATCTAGTAGTCAACGGGGTGGGTGGGGGCGTGAAATGCACTGGACTATGGTGATGGCCCACGGGTGATCTGGTGATGGAAAGCCCATGGGGATGACAACTGAGATGGGAAAAGACACAAGATGATGTACAAATAAACTATGACAGTATATATTTTAAAAAATGGGAGTCCTCCCTGGTGGTGGAACTGGTTAAAGCACAGCACCATGAAGCTACCTGCAGCCACTGTAGCATCCGCCCCGGAGCTGACCCACATGGCTCAGCAGACCTCTCCTGACCCGCCCACAGCTCCCCTCAGCAGTGTGCTTCGTCGATCTGCCTGTTCTGCTCCCCACTCTATCTCTGGTGAATCCTCACGCCTGTACCTTAGTTTGTGCCTCAATTCTTGTATGCATAAATAAATAAGTCATTAAATATATATAATATATAATAGTCTATAAAAGTTTATATACTTCAATCAGTAAGTTAATTTCTATAGAAAAATTCCAAATGTAAAAACTAATAAGATTTTTAAAAGTCATAGAAGCAATGCTTACAGCACAAAACACGAATAATTTAAGAGGCAAAGTGAATACTTTGATAAAATGTGATATATATACAAGTGGTAAATCATAAAGCAAAATAAAAATTGTATATACACAAAACCACGTGTAAAAAAGACGGAAGGAGATATGCCAACATATTAGCGTTGTTTTCTCTTCTGAGCAATGATGCTAATGACGACTATTTCTTTTTGTTTGACCTTTTCAAATTTTTTAAAGACTATGGAAAAGAAAGCATTTATAAGCTATATTTATTCACAGACTCTTAAGTCTAGAAATCCAAAAAAAAGTCTGGAGATGTTCACTTCTCAGGCTCATGTTGGTTATCTGCTGATGACATCCTTCTGATGCCCACTGGGGGGAGGTAAGTAAAAGATAAGAAGGTATTCTAGCTTAGGGTGACGGACTGAATGTGCACAAACCCCTGCATTCCTGCTGATGGCAGACTTCTGGAACTTTCTACATCTCCAGCTCTCAGCTCCCTGGGCAAACAGCTACACTGGGTTTCTCAAAATCCCTCAATGAGTCCAGTCAAGTAACAGTGGCAGATGTGATGAACCACACTTCACAGGCTCTTGGTAAGAAAATAATCTCTCTCCTTCCTCCTCTTTTGCGTTTTCTTCCCCTTTTTCCATCTCCCTCCTTCTCTCCCCTCCCTTCCCCTCCTCTCCTCTTCCCCTCCCCTCCCTTCCCCTCCCCTCCCCTCCCTTCCCCTCCCCTCCCTTCCCTTCCCCTCCCCTCCCTTCCCCTCCCCCTCCTCCTCCTCTCCCTTCCCAGCCTTTCCTCTTTCCCTTCCCCTCCTCTCCCCTCCCCTCCACTTTCCTTCCCTTCCTTCTCCCTCCCTCCCTCCCTTCATCCATTGCTCTCCCTCCCACCCACCCTTTCCCACCCCCACTCTTCTCCTCTCTTTCCCTCTCCTTCTTTCTCTAGCTCTCTCTCTGATTACACCTCTCCCCTGAATGGCTGGAAGTGAAGCACTCACAGCTGGGAGGAGAAATATCCAGAAGAGAAGTCCAGCAGAGTGGGCTCTTATGGGGCAGAAATGCATCTTTATTATGTTGAGCCACCAAGATTGCAAGGTCTCTTTGTAACTGCACAACAGTCTAACCTCCTTTGACTAATACACTGAGGCCCTATTACAAGTTAAGGAGTTCGTATAAAAAATAACCCATAAACACATTTTGAAAGAAAGTGGGAAAAGGGAGGCAATTTGATGGCAGACACAGAGCAAAACAGCTGTAGCCACAAACACATGCAGAAAATGCACAGTGGATGCGGAAGAGGATTTTCCCACAAGAAACCTAAAAATGATGTCAAGGAGAATGAAGAACAGATCTGAGAACTGCAGCCAGAGACAGAATCGGATGGATATTTGTCAGTGGCAAAGTTGTGCCAGTCACTGCTCACAGAGCAACAGGTCAACAAGTGTTTACCCCCAAGAAAGAAAATGAAGTTCCACAGAGCAGTGAAAAAAAGAAACGAGGCACTGGATTTCCTAAAAGAGAGCGGCAAGTAGGAAATGATTAGAGGAATAATCATCAAATATTCCCCAACTGGAAGAAAGTGAATGTTCTGGCGGACAGAGCAAAGAGTCAATTCAAAGACTAGAGACCCACCAAGATGGCCGCCCACAGAAAAACGCAACCAATATTTTTTTTATTTTAATCTGAAAACCCAAACAAAAGTGCTGCCTGGTACCCCCAATCAAGCCCATACCTATGAATTATGAATAAAAGAATCACCCAGCTTTTCCAGAACTCTTACTTGTGCAAACAAATTACATCAATTAAGCTGCAGGCTATACGCTTCCCCTGATGTGCACAGTCTATGCAGGCCTCTTTGTTCGCTCCCCAATCCGCATTAGTCACTGGCAGGAACACAGATATAACCTGTATTTGTGTGGTAGAGTTATAGCTGCCTTCAGAGACCAAGTGAAAATGATTAAATTAGTCTCCATTTAAATCTTCATCTTATTTTGTCTCCATCAACAATGGCTGATGAAGAGTTCAGTTGAATGTATGCCTCCTTGGCCATTTTCCAGGAACGAAGAGGAGATTGGGGTTCACTTGTAAAAGAAATATCATAGACGTCATCAAACAGGGGACAAACGGAAGCAGCACCATGAAGACACTCCTCCAGGGCAGCCAGGACCAGCGCCGCCCACGGCCGCCCACGACCGTGCCCTAACAGCCGAGCACTGCGGGAGCTCAGTGAGTGGCACGATTCTTGTCTTAGAAAACAGACCCCTTTCTGAGAAAAGACCGAGCTCTTTCTTAACTAAAGCGAAATATGCCAGGTGGGGTATCAGGGAGGGCACAGAGAAACACCATGTTCTTCCAGCAACTTCTGGACAACCAGCCAAAGCAGACACAAGTGTCCCCTTATTGTGCTCTTTGTCACTCAGACCCCCAACATCCCCCACAAAGACCCCACTCACAAACCCCAAGCACTTGTAAAGGCCGGTTGTATGGGAGTCCCGCACTGGCCCAGTTGCAGAAATCCGACAGTCATCAGCTCTTTAGAAATCCCATCCCCCAAACCCTTCCCCGGGGATCTCTGATTCCATAAATCTGCAGGAATCTCCATTGTTAACTCGCTCCCCAGGTGAGCAGGCCAGTCTGGGAATTCAGTGCTGAGAGATGTCTGTTGCTGTCAATGACCTCGTGCCTCTGGCTGACCGCACACGTTCTGTTCAGCGCCCCCCTCGACTGGACTCCTGACAACCTCCTAAAGCTGGCTCTCTCTGGATGACAGCTCGCTTTGACACGCCTTTGCAGGAACACATTTGAGAGAGATAAGGAATGTGACATTTGTTCCCGCTTGGTAATAACTCATCACGCTCCCGTCCCTTCCCCCAGCACTAATTTCATCAGTGTGACCATGAGAACGCACCAGCGGCTACATGTGAGCTGCATCATGAACACGATTTGATACAAACACATCTGCACTGGTGTGCACATCTTTTTATCATTATAGAGGATATGTATGTCGGCCGCGGCAGAACGTTTTTAAAGTCTCAAGATTGCATCTATTATATCTGAAACGAGGAAGGAAAAAATCTCCCTGGGAAAGAGCGACACACCACGGGGCGCACATTCGCTTTGCTAGACGCCCATGCTGAATTAATTGCACTTCCAAAACATTCTTGCCTGAACCACGTTTCAAGAAGGCTCTGAACTACAGAGAATGAAAACCCCCTTCTCTACACATCAAACTCAGGAAATCAGAAGAGGCACCAGATTTCCCCCACGGGGTCTCGTTTCTCTCCTGCCACTCATGAGAAACCTGGTCCAAGATGTTGTATTGCAGGGAAATTGGAGATGAAGTCGTCACAAAAGTAAAGAGATGTTTAGCCTAAGGACAGTTATATGTGTTCCAGAACAAAGCAAAAAAGGTCAAACCTAAGTCAAGAGAATGGCTCGGCTTTCTCTAAAACAGGGACAGAGAACTTTGCACAGCTGTAAACATAATAAGAGCAAGACAGGAAAGAAATCTGAGATACAGATTTGATAGCATTCTCTTGCCTTGGCCAAATGTTCAACTGGATTGTCAAAAAGCATGGAAAGTCAAACTGTGTGTGAAACCCAAAGGTGAAGGATGGTCTATATAGATAAATAAAAAGATCCTGAAATATGGGTTAGGAATGGTTGCCCCCAAAAATGCACTGCCCATGTCCCCTGAAGTTTTTGGATGCCTTGGAAACCATGGATCCAAGCGAGGTCAACTGGAGAGCTGAGATCAGCCACGTGAATTCCAGCTCAGCCTAACCAGTCTCATTTGGACATCTAAAAAGGATTAAAAATTAGTTATCATTTTGTTCCTATGAAAGAAGATCTATATTTCTCTTTTAGATACAAAATTCTCTCGAGGATGGCGCTTGCCAACACTCTGAAAAAATAATCTCTCAAAATTCTTGCAACCCACTGTGTTATGATTTCATCTCATGAAATACAACACCTTTACATTAAACCTCATAAAACTGAACACCACTGGAGTTCTTCCAGATTCCGAGAATAAGCAGCTCTGTTGGCGATACTTAGAAAGTGAAACGCAGCTTAGAAAGTGAAACGCAGCCTCTGCTCACTGGACTGGTTCTCACCACTGTGTCCATTTCACAAGGAATAAATGTGCTTTACTTCTACCAAATATTGAGATGTGATCAATCTCACACACACTAGCTCAGGGCAAGGCTTTGTGAATGAAATAACACTTCCGATAGCGTGGTGTTCATGCCACTCAAAAGAATCTTTTAATCTAAAATGTATACAAACTCATTCTGGTTTTCCAATCTATGAAAGTTATCTCTAATTCTCCTGGATTAACCCGTGGGTAGTCAAAAGTTTGGCTGTAAAGGTCAGAAAGCAAAAAAGAAAGACTCTTTTGACTATGGGAAATCTTGGTTCCATTTTCATAATATTCTTGACTCAAGAACTAGAAACAGTTGCCTCGCTAAAAAAAGTGACAGCATCTCTGGGTAGCATACATCCTCATAAACACACATATACAAAGCAAGTTGTCATGTGCTCTCACCAGTAACACTTTATTTCCCTAATACTGTAATTTCCAGCAATAAGATTATCCCTTGATAAGTTTCACCAAGAAACCAATAATGTCAACTAATGTCAAGTTCACTGCCTCATGAGTTCACATCATTATCATTAGAACAATTCCCTCCACTCAAACTTGTCTCAAAGGTACTCAAGCATCATGGATGAGTTGTTTCTATTACCACCATAGAAAATATCCAGGTTTCCAGATGTTTTCTTTCATGTATTTAGGTACCATCCCAATTATGTCAGATGCACAGCATATAAATTATTCTTTGGTAATAATATGCCCCCAAATCTTTGCCCCATTGAATGGCACCATGAGCCACAAAAACTTAAGAAGCACAATGCGAGGCCTCCTTTATCTTATCCTGGTTGTCAACAGTTTCTATTATAAATTAAGACAGAAATTATTTTATTCTTTAAAATACCAAGATCCTTCTCCCATTTGGTCTTTGTATCTGCTGGACCTATAAAAATCCCTGTACTGAGCTTCTCCAGCTGGCCCCAGAATATAAATTAAATCAAAGACAATGTTTGTATAACCACAGGGCTGGTAAAGTTCCACAAGCAATTATCATCAACTCTGGTGACCTTTTCTCATATGTAAAAATGCTGTTCTCTGAACCAACACACAATAAACATAGAATAATCACATAGTTGCTTGATATACCACTAAAACATTTACTGAACTCCCCCAAATCTCCCTGGCTGGGCAAGAACTAAGTTAGGATCCAAATTTTGCAATACGGTGATCATAGGACTTTCGGATATTTAAATATTTGGAGCTTCCTTATTTTTTGTCATCATAAGACAATAATACCTTTTCTTTACCAGGGCTTTGATGTTTATTAGGTGAGAATAATACTTATGAAAACACTACTTAAACTAACACCAGGGGCTGATGTTTGTTAGCAAGTGCACGTTGAACTCCCAAGATCATTCATCATTCACAAACATTTCCTGAGCATTACTAAGTGCCAAGCCCAGTGTGATTCATGACGATCACCAATAACCAGAGCCTCTACCTTCATGGAGCCTATTCTGCTCTACCATGCGAGTGAAAAAGACATTAATTTGATGATTTCTGCCTTTTTCTGCTCCCCTCTCTGTCTCTGGTGAGTCCTGTTACCTCCTCACCTCTGGTCTGCACCTCAGCTCTTGTGGCATAAATAAATCTTAAAAAAAGAAAAAAAAGAAAAAATTGCCACATGGAAGGCAGAATAGCAAGACCAGCTTTGTGTCCCTCACCATCTAGCCCAGCCCTTACTCTGAGTTTCCTGCAGGTCGGCACCAGCCAAAACATGATGACCCTAGACCAGCTTTGCAATACAGGTTTGTCAACTTGTCTTGGTAACCAGTAATTCTAGGACTCATGCTCACTCCCTTGTGTCTCCACACCACCGGCAGTATTGTCTCCTGGTGATTTGGCCAAGTTACTTGGCCCTGGTGGGACCTCTGATACATTACCCGTAAAATAGCAGAGCACACTATACTCTCAGCCTAGGACTGGGTGCTGGACCACTGACCATAGGGTCCCTTCCTCCCACCAGCCAGCACTCCTGCAGATAGACCACTGCACTGGGGAAGGCGTGACCTCCTGGCCAGGGAGATTTCCCTTCAAACATCATGGACATGAAATACAAGTCAACCAAGAAGTACTCTCCATGGAAAGTTCCAATATCTATTCTCCAAAGTCAAAATAACCTCAAAAGATAAACTTGCACTCTGAGGTCAATATGAACTTCAGCATGAGCCAATCAAATGTTAACCAAGACTGGAATTCATTGAATTTTTTAAAGCCTTTCTGTTTATATCAAGGAAAGCTGCCCTGAGGTAATCCCAGATGGACTAAGCCATCTCTGAAACAAACAAAAACAGTTTTAGTGACTGTGTGTGGAATAAAAATCTTTATCACCAACTTTTGATCTTGTAAGCAAGGCATTTTTCAGTCAAGGGCAATGTTCAAAAAAAGGTGGGAGAGACAAGTGGACTTAACTCACATCATCCCAGGGGTGTTTCAGAGCCTGAAAGATCGAAGGCAGCCTGTCTCCCTGCTGAATACCTTGGTCAAGGAAGCTCAGTCTGACACGGACACCTTGTTTGGAACCTTCTCCCAAGAAAGACGTCGTGGTGCCTCCTCGCACACTGGCTAACTTCGGCCCTGCTCCCTGGCACTTCAACTGCTTCTTCTACAGTCTCAGCCCAAGACCTGTCAGACTGAAAGTGCCAGGTATGGATTCTGTGGAGGCCTAAATCACAAACCTCACCATCTGGGCAAAAGCACGGCCACTGCAAACCTTTGATAACAGGCTCATGGAACAGAAATGAATGTAGCACCCAAGTCGCCCTCCTGGAGGTTCTTCAGGCCACGGATGTGCTAAGGCAGGTCTTTATCTATAACCAGGTCTTTACCTTATTTCCATTCTCCTCAAGCCTTCCTGTCTTCAGCCCTTGACCAAAACCAAAGGAACTTCTGTGGGAAGGCTGGAGGCAGGACCCATACTTCCTGGATTTATTTATCCACCTGTGTCACAGAGCTAGAAACTGGAAAGAGTTCACTGGCAAAAATAGCTTTAGGATGGACCAATAACACAAGAAGTCAGATTATATCTTTGTATATTCTAGGTTATATTATAGCCTGGAAATCAAATGGCATACAGTTGAAAAGAACAAACATTTTTTGAGGAGGAGAGTTGTGCATTTGCATCGCTGGTCAAAGTTGAGCCAGGTGACCATTCTAGATAGAAAATGACTGGTCAGTACGTCAGCCTCTCTAAAAGGGAGTAGCAGCGAGGGAAAGCTGGTTAAGAACAGGGTGCAGAGAGCCAAGTCCTGGTGTTATTCTCGGCAGCCCTTTTCCCAGAAGTCAATGGTTTCCACACACCTTGCTTCTCACTCACACTGTTGAACTTACTGAGTCCAGGCTCTTGAGGTTGTTGTAATCAAGGGTCTTCTTCATTTCATTCTAATATTTCCAGAATCTATTGGAGAGCCTTGGCTTCCAGCCCTTCCAACCATTTGAAATTGATGTGGGCAGTTCACATTTCTGTCCCAAACATCTGTCTAATTATATTCATTCTATTACCAACCTTTTGAAATTGATTCATTCTGTTAACATTCTTTTCACCCTACTTCATCTATATATGAGAGAATTTTAATTCAAACTCAGTAAGGTCAGTATTTATCATCTTTTAGCTTTTTTGGAGTATCTTTACTACAGGAATGCACAGACACTTTGCCATTTGAGGGCTGTTGCTGGGCCTCCCTGGTGGTGCAGGGATTAAATCTCAGCACTATCAAGCTATCACCAGCCACTGAGGCCTGAGTTTGATACAGAGAGAGGAGGCAGTTGCCATAGTTTTCACTCAAGGAAATCTATATAAATTTTCCTGGCACAAATAAAATAGAGTTATTTAGAGATGTAAAGAGCTAGCAAGCTTTTTAAGGAAAAAAAATGATAACCCATCTTAGATCATACACAAAAACCAAGTCAAGGTCAACTGAAGATTTAAATATGAAATGCAAAAGGTACAGAAAAAAAATGTTAAAATACTTAAGTCATAGAATGCATGAACAGAGAGACTAATAATGCTGCCTCAGCTAAAGTGACTTCTGAATGAAATGAGAGACTATCACACTTCAAACACGAGATCCAAAGCACATGAAAAGACTTGAAATTCATTTTCATCAACATTTTAAAATTGATATCCAGAATATTAAAGGATATCTATACCTATAAAGAAGTTACAAAGAAACTGAAACATATCAAAGAGAAAGACAGAAAATTTACTCAAGAAAAAAATCGGAATGATCTGTAAATATTCCCCAAAATTCCGAAATGAACTTATAATCAGAAAACGGAAAACATGAATATGATACTCACTCATACCCACCAAACTGGAAGAGTGTGTCTCTGGCAACACTTAGTGCCAAAGGCTACAGGTAAAGAAGAGCCCTTGAAACGCTGCTAATGGGCATTTCAGTTGGCACGAACACTCCGTGGACACAGGACCATGGGGAGCACCTGGATGACTCCGCCATCCTGTTCCCCAGCGTCTACCCTGTGAGAAGCTACTCCCATGCATATAAAAGAAGTCATATGCAAAGGTATTCACAGTAGCTTTGTTTGTGACAACAAAAATTTGGAAGCAGTCTAATTGTCCATTAGTAAAATGATGGGTAGATAAATTATACAGTTATCCAGTGGAATGCTACAAACACATTAAAAGGAATGAGACAGAGCCCATGTACCAAGACGGATAAAACTCCAAAAAATGGGACGGTGAGGAAGTCGCAACCTTAACCTGCTCTGCCCTCACCCCACGCCGTCCTCCACCATCTGTTTGAGTCCGTTCCTGCTCCACGTCCTTGCTCAAGGACAATCCTGGCAGAAACTGCTCTGCTGGCTCCAACCTTAGTTCTCTCTTCAGTATCTTATTGCCACGGACCCCTCAGCAGTGCAACGCTGAGCAGTGCTCTCGCCAACATTCATTTTCTTGTTCTTTGAAATCTCAGCTATTTTGATAGGGAAAAACTCATTTTAATGTACATTTATCTATTACTTCTAAGGTTGGACATTTTTCATATTCTCGTTATGTGTGTGTCTGTCTTTCGTCTTACTTATTGGTCTCTTCAAAACCTTTGAACATGCTTCCTAGCACGTATTAAAATCAGGAAATAAATGCTGAACTATATGAGTAAGAGCTGGAGATTCAAAGTGAAGCAACAAAAAGATTCAGACAGAGAATTACTCCCACATCAGCTGTGTACTAAAATATAAAAATAGGTCACTATATTACAGACTTGTTCGTTGAAGCCCTTTCTCAATTAGGTGAATGGAACACATATTTTTGCTGTTTACATGAAGCTGGCTCTAGGAGGCATCTGTCCCTTGGAGCTTAAATGTCTTCTGCTAGTTTGAGGAACAAGCAACACTTGACGCAGACAGAAAGTTCAGAGAAGGCGAAGAGTCTATGCCTCAAGGCAGCCTTCCCTACAAGTCCAGTGTGAAACAGACATCTACACAATACACCTTGAATTCTGGAAATGCGTGACTTTAGTCCTCATCTTTAACAAATGTGTGCTTGGAGAGGTCCCTATGAACCTATCAGTTCGAGGACTTACCAATAACAAGCAGAATCATTATTCAAGTGTTTACATAAGACAATCACCTTTCCCCCAGGAAATGCAAGCCACCCTTTTCCCCACCAGTTCAGATGGCACTTAATGGTCCCTGCGTTTCTCCATGATATCTTGTAGGCTTCCAGAGACCCCAGGGTCATTTCCAGACGGCATAGTTTTTGGTTGTTTTTTTTTTTTTTTATCACAGCTTCTAGTAACTAATTCTGCCATTCAAACACAGAAGTCAAACGGGAATCAAAGGGTCAATGCAAAAATGATCTGGAGCTAAGAGCTGGTGAACTGGGGTGACCAAAATCACAGCCAGTGATGATCACTGCAAAAGTTTCCTCTCCTTTATGAATCACTTATCACTCTGTCTGGATTTTGAATTGGAGTATCAACCCATGCACATTCTAAGGGAACACTTTGGCTCCCGACAAAATCTCTTCCATGGAGGCTGTCAGAACCTTAAGTAGAGAAGACTTTTGAAGATTAACCCCAGAAAACTCCTTGCTCAGGAGCAAAACTGCACCAACCCCAACCTGGTCAGCATCAGGTTGCAGGACACAGAACAACCAGAAAGGGAAGGTTTGTCATATTTCCATGACTCTAGCCCTTTTTAGATCTACACTCCAAAAGGACACAGCATTATTCTACTGGAAAGCAAAACTAAGCAGAATGATGATAATGCATTGCCCAGAATATCAGGCCTTCTCTGAATGTTCTACCAACTTCTAAACTGTATTTTCATAAAATAAATGTATATGGAAATTGCTCTATGTAAATTATTCAAGGAGTATTTCTGCTTTTTTGTTTATTTGCATTTTTGGTTTTAGTATCATGCAAAAATAAACAAAACTTTATACTGGATCTGCAAGCATTATGAGTAAATGTGTTTCACAAAGTTATTTCTTTTTTGTTAAAAAGTCAACTTAAAGCAGACTTTGGCATATATTCAAAAGTTCCCTAGGGAGCTAAGTTTACATTTGAGTCCTGATTTAGCTAAAAGATTTATAAGGGCACATGTAGAAATACAGGTCCCTCTTGGATGATGAACCAGGACGCAGACATAATTATGATTCACTCTGCCCTCCATTCCTCAGGAAACTGCTCCCCAGAGCCCAAAGGTGAGCTGGTCATCAAAAGAGAATACAAAAGTGCACTGCACTATGACCACCACAGTCACCCTCCCAATCTCAAGACCAACCTAAAGAACAGTAGAAGATGATACATACCCTTTCCAGATATTAAATTAACAGGAATATCTGCCTCCCTTGGAAAACTAACGTGAGTAATGTTTTGCAGACCTGGAAGCCAGACATGCTGGATCTGTTCGGGCATCATTGCTCCAGGCAGTTGCTCAGCACAGGGGTCATAAGCCAGTAGTGACACGCATGAGCCTGAGCAAAAAATGATGTCGCCAAGTAACATGGGTGAAACAGTCCCAGAAGGGAAAATTGAAATTTTCCTTATAAAGAAACAACATTGCTTAATAACTTGCTGAAATTTCTCAAGAGTGAGGTAACACCCACGGAGGCCTAATCTTGGCAGCCTCTCCCCTCTGCAAATGTCCCTAAATCATCACCTTTGAGGACAGAGTGGGGAGCCAATTCATAGGTCCACTGGGGGGCACCACAAGTTTCTTACAAGCCCCATGGGGTGGCAGTGTTGTTGCAGGTGCCTTGGGCTGTAACTACTGCTCTCAAGAGCTGTCACAGAAAACTCCTCACAGGAGCCTGGACGAGGCGCCAGGGACTGGAGACACAAGGCTGCGTGTCAGTACTCAGTTACAGAACAAAAACAACATTCAACACGAAGATTATAGCATGTAATTCTCTCTCCTGATGATCCTCTCTCCCCCACCCCCACTTCAATCTTGTACCCTCACCTCCACTAACAGTGAACTGCAGTAGGGTCCCGGCCTTGCAAATCTTATTCATAAATAAGGAGATGAAATGATTGCATCATCAGTGGCCAGCATCTTGGTCATTCCAACTCTCCAGCTGTTCTTTATTGACAAGTCTTTTCTACATGGAACAATTTGAACCTCAGCTTTGAATGGAAGAATTAAGCTACCGGACACTTTATCAAAAGCTATCCTGCCTAAAAATGAGCTTTGGGATGTCTAGAAGCCTACAAAGAGGCAATAGGAAAATCAAGCACCAGGAAACGCCATGTGAACCATTAGGGCGTAAAACAACTTATACATCCTGGAGGAGAGGGACAAATTTGGGGGAATATTGTAAGAGATTGTTCCTAGTATTTGCTCGAAGTCTGACGGGCAAGTAAGTTCCGTGTGGAGGAGCAATTTAAAATTGTTATTTTCATCCTTTTTAGTCCTGTGGACCAAAACATTGGTCATCGTGTATCATTTATTCCCTAACATAAGATCACTCAACATCCTGTTGAGGGGTCCCTACCCCTTTGACCAAAGAAACTCACAGCTGTAGGCTAACCGGCTTTTATTTTTCATCATTATTTTCATATTGAGTATGAGCATGTCCCATTTTTTAATATCAGACAGTGCTTATGAAAGTTAATGTCATTTTTGGATACCGACACCATCCATCTTTCTCTACAGCAGAATGAGTTCATCTGGTAATCTGTGTAAGCATCTGCCCATCCACAATGCCACCTAGCTGTGGGCCCAAGGCCCACTCTTAGGATTAGTCTGTCCCATGGACCACAGGTGACATAGCACATGACACTGAAGCTGTCTGAGAACTGCTGCATTAAATAAAGGGGTTATTTTTCCCAAATGTCAATCTTTCTATTGCTCATCAACATAAGATTAAAGCAATAATGACAGGTGCTTATTCTCAATCCTAAAGAATATCTCTTATCCTTATGCTTGGGTGATATTCAAAGAGCAAGGAGAGTAGTTAATATATTTTTCCCAATAAGTGCAACCTCTCTTCTCCATATTCACCTAGCTAGCTGCAAATGGGAAAATTGGTAGTGAAAATGAAAATAATACATGTGTGGGAATATTTATTTTATGAAGACAATATTAACAAGTGGCCTCTCAAATCAAAGTAACATGAAAAAATAGGAAGGAAAATCAAGCCAGAAGCAACAGTGAATGGAGAAAATGAAAATGCCCACAACATAAAGCACCGATGATGCTAGAAAGAAATGTGTGCAGAGCCGGAAGCCAGATGCAGCTCCGCCAGTGAGCAAGACACTGGTGAAGCTGAGCTCTGCGTGGCTGCGTGTTCAAGGCTGGAGCAACTCTCTGCTGCTAAGTAAGAACAAATTAGTCCCAAGAGTTTGTAATTGGCATTCAACAAAAAGGGCAAAGAAATAACAAGAAAAGAGTATGCCTTGTTGGATATAAGCAATCTACATTATAGTAACCTGCGAAAGCACGCAGATTAACAAAATACCATTTTGTCATGCAGAGAAGGGAAAGCAGGGAGAAGAGTAGGCCAATGAACCCTCCCGGGGTATTTGTTGGCTTTATCAACTATCTGCAATTATCTGTCCCTGGCCGCTTGGAAATGAGACATCACAGTCGGCACCTATCTCTAATATAAATGTGCTTCGGCTGTGATGAACATTCACGGTGTTGCTGGGAAGTCCACGCAAAGGCAGTCACGGACTTAAGACGTACCCAATGGATCCATCAGGGGTTCAAACGTGCGGAAGTGCGTCATTTCCAAAGTAGCGAAGTAGCCACTGGGTCTTGGCACCCCGTGAGGCAGTTTCCTGACCTTTTTGACCCAACCCTGTCTTGGCTCCCAGTGGAAGGATCTGCCGCAGCGGGGCGTTTCAGCCCGCTCTCACTGCGTCTGCACCAGTTGGCCACAACGGAAGCGCTCTAGGTCCAAGGTGGCCTTTAAAGAGGTGATTAAATTCAAAGAAGGCCGTAAACGCGAGCCTATATGACGGGTGTTATAAGACGAGGGAGAGAAGGCAGCCGCGCGGTGCACACGGGAAGAGCCCTGCGAAGAGGCAGCAAGAAAGCAGCCATCCACAAGCCAAGGAGAATGGCCTCGAGAAATCAAGCCTTCTGCACCTTGATCTTAGACTTCCAGTTCCCAGAATTATGGGAAAATAAAACTCTGTTGCTTAAAGCCCCAGGCTGTGGTATGGCGTCATGGTGGCAATAGCAATCTAGCCCCACATCAGTGAGACGCGCAGAAGCAGAGCTGGTGTTAGCTCTAATGGACCTGCCGCTCCCGCGAGCCCAAGGAGAACCGGGATGAGCCCCTGGTGAATCCGCGTCATCGCGCTGTGCAGGCAAGACACGGGTCTTGAGTGTCTTTTCCAATACTTTGATTCCAGCATTTTTCTCTACAAACTTCGATGTCTCCATGGAAAAGAATTTTTTATTTCCATCCTCAAATACACTTTGGGGTTTCTTACCCTCTAGGCCAAAGCAAAAGCACATTAAAGACTTTCACTTGACTCCTGCCCTTTTTCATTTGGTTCCTTAATTTCTCGATCACGGGCTCGCTCACTACTGCTACCATGCTCTTTTTCCCACTTTTTAAAGACGGATATTTGAAGTGGAACTTGAAGGCTTACTAGCACTTTATCCGGTGGGAGGTAAAGGACTAGGTGGTGTTTTTCCAAATAAGAAGGAATAATCCGCACCCCCCCCCCTTCCCATCTCTACTGCCAGGGTCACAGAGAGGTGAAATGGTCTTTGAACAACTGCAGTTACCACAAAAGCAGCATTCTAGAATCTTCCACTGGACCGAAGTCAGCAGCTCTAGGTCTGCTCTTATTAGTTGTAAAGAGTTAACTTGGCTCTAGGGAACTGTGACCTGCATTATGTTATTAACCGCTCTAATCAATTCTGTTGAGAGAAAAGACCAACCAGAATAAGGGTGATGGCTAACACGTTTTCATTTTGGTCAATAAATGCTATTTCTTATACCACCAAATCTTTTGTCAAAGCTGCTGCTGAAAGAACCCATTAAATAAGGGTGTCTTGCTCTTGTGTCTCAGGCTATTCTTTAGTAAAAGTGCTAATGATTTAAAGTTATACTCCCCAAAATGTGAAGAGCACTTTAATTAAAAAATCAGCACAGGCACTTAACCCCATTGAACTGTACTTTTAAAAATGGCTATAGTGGCACATTTTATGGGGTTGGGCTGTGTGTGTGTGTGTGTCTGTAGCCACACACCACTAAGTTTAATCACATATTAGGATGACAGTTTTAAGCACATTCACCACCCTGGAGAGCAGGAACCAGTCCCTAGAGCTATGCTTGTTAGCGTGGGGTGGTGAGGGAAGGTAGAGAGGGAAGAATTGTAGCACCTGCACCCAAGGAGAGTCAAGTACTTAAGCTGAGAGTAACACTCAGTATGAACTTACCTGCAAAAGAATGGCCACGTTGCCCTGGAGGATTTTCTGAGCTGCCTCTCCTGCTGTCTGCATTCTTTTTCTTTAGCTGTTTGCCTAGTGATTTGGAGGGAGGTCAAGGCCCAGGGTGGAAGGCCAGACTCCAGATGTTGTGGCTAACCTTTAGGAACCAAATTCATTCTTTCCGCTTGGATGGGCTCTCAACAACAGCACATGACTGGAAAAGAGAATGGCTCCTTCCAGAGCGTCCTCCTGTTCTGTGTTGCTGTGTGTGTTTTATGCTCCGCTCTCCCTGCAGAGTGGTAACAAGCTGCACTGATGTTGCACTGGCTGTATGCAAACATACCTCTGGCCTTGGGGCTGTGAGGGTGCAGAACCCAGACTCCCATCCTCGGGAGGCAGAGAATTTGGATGGGTTGAATAATGTGTTTCTAATTAGTAATGGTTACCCTGAGGAGACGACCAGTGAAGGTTAATTACAAGGGGATTTTGTTTTTGTTTTTATTTTTGTTGTGGAGTGCCGTAACTGCCTCCCTCGGTTAATATTTCAAAATGACTTGTCATCTATTTGTAATACACTGTTGACTTAAAATACGAATTCTGACAACAGTAACAGCATTTTGTAAATAATGAAATCTCTTCCCAATTGAGGGAGACTGATTTTCTTTTGAATGTACATAAAGTGCTTGTCAGATTTGTTTTCCCTTCCTAGGGTGACAGTGTGGGGCACTCCCACTCTGCTAGGGATGGGGCTTTGTTTGTGAGTGACCTGGGCAAGTCTCTTAACAGTCCATTCCATCCACATGGGAGTTTCCCGGAGGCCGCCTCCCAGGGTGAGGCTGGCTGACAAGACACATTATTAGCTACCTGGTGGAATAAAAATGATCAGTGGCACTTACATAAAGTACTTCCTCTGCCCTTTGATGGGCTGGCATCCTCCAGCCCTCACTGCGTGCACAGGTCTTCCGTTTGTCAGATGGAGAAGCTGAAGCATGGAGACTTCTCCAGCAGCTAGAAGGAAGTGAAGTCAGGTTTCAACCTAGTGTGACTTTTACCATCAGCCTGTCTCCACTATCAGCCTGGGAGAAGCTGATATCTCCCAGGACCAAAGACATACCTCAAATTAAACCACAGGATTTGCTTTCTTGGATTGCAACTATGCTAAAGAAGAGAATCTCAGACAACATCTGCGATCCTCATTTCCGGCTCTGTGACAACAGACTGACTCCCCTCCCCTGGGGAGTCCAGGCATGTTCTTCCTCTCCTAGGCATTCCTTGTTCCCTGGAAAACAAGAGCCTCAAAATAGCTTGGAGGTCTCCTTTATCTTCCTTTCCTCAATCTACCGTCTTCATCTAATTTCCTGGCAATTTACATTTCATTGAATATATTTTCATAGCTGGATCACTTCAAAATGCAAAAAAAAATCTAATCCATGAGGACCAGCAATGCAAGTTATAAAAATATTTCACATGTACTCCTAGCTAAAGGTTCAAGACATTTCAGATTGATCAAGAATTTTATTTTATTAAAAGAAATTAATTCACAGGTCATTTTCCTTCTTTAAAAAAATTTGACTCTGCCAGGCTACATTCTTCTAAGCACTCTCTTTCTCAGTAACATAATGTAAACAGAGACTTTCAGGCATATTCCCTTTCCTGTGTCCTTTCTGTAATGCTATGTCTCCTAGATCATTTATGGGAAACACCTTTAGGAGCTCATTAAAATTGCCAATTAGAAACACATCATTTTTATAGGGCTCATCAGCTGCCATTGCAGGAAGCAGCACTGTATTTCTCTAGCCATCCCAACAGTCTATTTTTATTCCTACCAGGGAGCTGACAACGCTGGTTGCAAAGACAGTGGACTCGCCAGAACCCACCTTGCAGGGAGAGATTCTGCTGGGACATAAATCAAAACTTAACCATAGAAAAAGCTTCCTGTAACATTTTCCAGCTGCCAATCTGTTCACTAACCCCAATTTTACAAGTTCCCTCTATGAACCTCATAATATTTGCTCATCACTTGACATGCACTGACCAGCAATGGTAGCTTTGCACGACACAGTGCACGGGATCAGATATGAAATGTCCACGTGTGTGAGGCTGTTTCCTCATTTCTGTTCTTCTCCACTGCTAGCCACAGGGCATGAGTCCCCCTCCCACCACTCTCCAGTCTGGGGTGGCCTTTTTGCTGATTTGGACCATTGGAATGTGAGTGACTGTGGACGTGAGTAGCTTCTCAATGGAGGTATTTAACTTCCGATAATGAATTCACCAGCTGTGCCTTCACCTGTCCAGTGATTATGGGGTACATCTTGATACAGAAGCACCATAAAAATAGAGTGACTGGGAATTCTAGCCTGCAAAAACAATTCCCCTAGACACCCCCTGTGGTCTCAAATCCCCATGACCCACAGTGAACTTTAATGACAAGGAGACAATCTTCTCGACTAGCAGTGATGGTTCGAGCCCACCCTGCCTGATACAGCATTGCGTGGGGGCATCCATGATTTCATCCTCCTTAACCCCAGGTCATATGTGCAAATCCCAAGTAAACTGGCCAACTTGCTCTAACAGTGGGGATACATCTTGAAAAGGAGCACTCAAGTGTGGATACAAGGAAATCTCCAAAAGATACTGTAGGGTCGAGGCCAGGGCAAGGCTGGGGTGAGGCAGAGGCGGCAGGAAAGACGGACTGAAAGCTGATGCCACTTGTATTCGGGCAACCAGCTCTGCCCACTTTACACAACTGTCTGAAAAGAGCAACTTCGATACCCTGTGAAAACTTGCTCTTGTCTTCTGAAAGGGCATGACTTCCCCGACCCCCATGGGGGTCGGTGAACTTCACCAGGAACACAATAAAGTTCCTGTTTGTCAGAAACTTTGCCTGCACTTCTCCATCCTTTTACTGCGCCGGACCTTTCAGATACTTTGGGTCAGTCTGTGTATATCATCTTTATGTGTATAGAAGTGAGTGCAGCATACATCTTAAAGCCAATATTCACTAGGACCTTCCTTGGGTGAATGAAGAGGTGCACACATCAGGGTGTGAAGCTGGGGTCCCCAAATTGTACAGTTATGTAAGCAATTGTCACATCATTGGAAAAACAATAGGACCATCCTTGACATAAAGGACAGCCCACTAAGTCTTTGGCCTGCCTGGTGGTATAGGGTTTAAAGACAAGTGTTATCTAGGTATGACAGCCACTGCAACATGAGTTTGATTCCCTGGCCAGGGAGCTGACCCACATGGGTCAGCTCCTGTCTTGCCCGCTGCTCCCCTCAGCAGTGTATTCCAGTAGATCCGCCTGTTCTGCTCCCCATTCTGTCTCTGGTGAATCCTTTCACCTCCCACATCCCAGCTTTTGTATGCATAAGTAAATAAATAAATCTTTTTTTAAAAAATTTTTAAAGCAAAAGCCTGTTTCAGCTAAATTAATTCTAGAAGTATAAGATAGAACACAGCCTATGAAATAGTTTCCACTATTTCTTGCCAGTGTGAAGATCCTTAAGAGAGGTCTGTGGGCACACACGGTGTAAACAAAAGGAGCCCCACTCTTGTGCATGTCCCCTTCCAAAACTACACCCACTTGAGAGTGAGCAGTTTCCTCTCCTGGACAACATAAACTCGTGGAAGATGACCCTCAATTGCACGCAACTCCCCCAACCTTTCCTGTCCATCACCCCGCGGGAGACAGAACTGAGCCTTCTAATCCAGGCTGCAAGAGCCAGCACACTCTAGTTCCCAAAGCACATTTTTCTCTGCACAAAGGGATACTTGAAATACATGAATGGGGAAAATGGCTCAAAAAAATAAGAGCTAAACCTTCTCAAATTCTAACCACACCATTTTTGAGGTTAAGGGAAAAGCTCAATTGGTTTTCTTTTTTCATTGCAAATCTGAAATTCCTTTTTTCAACCAAGTTGATATGAGAAATATCATATTGAGAAATATAAGAAAAATAGTTTCTGATTTACGGCAACTTGTCCAAATGCCAGAAGAGATTATGATCAAGATTTTATATTAGGAGAAATCTAGGCAATGAAGTGCTTACCCGAGCCCGTCTTTATCATGAGACACATAATTCAATCAAAAGTAGAGCCGTTTATGGACGGGTAAGAAAGTGGAGGGGAAAACAGGGAACGTCTCCTCATGAGGTGGGATGCAATTTGAATATTATATTCAGAGGTAATTTATTATGACATGGTCTCCATTTGTTGGAATATCGAAAGCTATTACCCGTGGTCTGTATCATTTGATTGCAAAAGTATGATTTACTTTCTCTTTAGTCAACAAAGTATTGTATTTGTTTTCTATTAGGTTAGGAAGATGTTACTGTTTTTCACAGTTTTGACAGATCTGGGCAGTAAAAGAGATGTCCACTTTCTGCTTTAGTTTTTTGTGTTACTTGAATTTTTTACATGCAACCTCCCACATCCCAGCTTTGGTATGCATAAGTAAATAAATAAATCTTTTTTTAAAAAAATGTTTTTTAAATGTTGTTTTATAAAAAAAACAAACTTCTGGGGGAAGATGGAGGAAACAACTCATGAGCAAAATGAAAATTTCATGTTAACTTGATTTAATTTTCAATCCACTCCCTCCAGCCCTCTGTCAAACTATCTGCTGCTGGGTTGAGAAACACAGGTCTGGAGGATGCAGGGGCCTTCCTGGTGCTTAGGGAGAAAGAAGTCTCTGGAAGCCAGTCCACTTAAGGTTTTTAGACACTGCCTATTCTGCTCCGAAAGTAAACTTATAAAGGCAAGAATATAATCTCTCTATTAGTGTAAGTTGACTTTCTGCAAAAGAAAAGAACAGATCCCTCTAGATCTTTCACAGAAAATTTCTCTGATTAGGCCCTCCCTGGTGGAGCAACGGGTTAACAAGCCAGCCAGCCAGCTGCAGCAGCCATTTTGGTAAAAGTTCGATCCCCAGCCCCAGAGGCAGTCCACAGGGAGAGGTAGAGCATTCCTGGCCCGCCCGCTGCTCCCCTCGGCAGTGTACTTTATTAATCTGCCTGTTCTGCTCCCAGCTCTGTCTCTGGTAAATCCTCTCACCGCCCCAGTTCTGTATTAGTAGATAAATAAATCTAAAGAGAAAATTTCTCTGATTATCTGACTTCCAATTGAATTTACAATGTAAACTATATTCTATCACAACTCAAAAAGCAGCAAAAGTTCTCAGATATGACCAGCAAATAAACTTCATTGCTTTGTGGCCCCTTTGTTCACAGAACATTTCTTACTTGATGATGCTCTTCATGCCTTTCACTCTTTAACCAAATTTGTGGGACATTTCCTTTAAGGACAAATGCTGAGAAGTGGACATTTTGCTTTTGCCTCCCATAAGCCATGAACCCCTTAAAGGCAGGAACTTTTTTGATGAATCCCACAGTGCATGGCAGAGACCCACTAAATTTTGATTCAACAGATAGATTTAAGTACCAAGAAACTTGACAAATGCTTTTTTTTAAAGGCATTAGAAGGCTAATTACATCATCTATGGTTAAAGAGAAGAGCAGAACAGAATATTTGTCCTGCCCACGGTGACACAGTAATAATCCAAGAAAATCATTCCACTGACTCCTGTCCAAGTCTTGCAGATACTATGAGAATATTCTAGGGAATAATATACCCTTTCACAAAAAAAAAAAAATAAAGTTATGAAATAAAAGAAATACAAGCAAGATGGAGCTCCCAGCCTAACTCCCTCCCACCAGGCCACCCCCGGACCCTCCAAATGGAACAAGAACCAGCATAACTAGCGAATGGTCTCAAATCAAAAACACCAACAACCAACAAATTAGAAACATGTTCTCAGGACTTATTCCGAGATAGAACTGAAAGTAGAAGCCCTCAGAAAATCTTGCTTGTTTTGAGGCTTTAGGCCGGATAAACCTGGGCCTGGAAATAATAGTTAACTGTCCTCATAAAGGCACACTTTCTTCCTTCATTTCTTCCAGGGTGGAAGTTTTTGTTATTATTATTATTTCAATGAAGAGTTGGAGGAAATGAAGGGAGAACAGTTGCAAAGCTCTGGACAAGACCAAAATGATCACCGGACACATCCCACCCTGGCCACCTGCCAGAAACCCGATGCAGCATTGGAAATGTTATTCTATGTAATATTTCACTTGCACTGTACCATTGGAGATTTACAAACTATGAAGAAATATATAGTTTACTGATGAAACTCTGTTAACAGTGCTAATGGATCCAGCCCCACTGAATCTGTATGCCAGATACTATAGTTTCAAATTACAGGTTAGCTGCTAGCCCTGACCCAACCCAAAATAAATGCTTTTGCTAGTTCCCAGATATATTTGCTGCTGTGAGTCCCTTTGACATACTGAAACTCAGTTTGTTGTAAAAGGACGATTCCATTAAAGGAATCCAACCCACGCCTTCGTTTGAGCAGTACAAACCAAAGAGACTTAGACTTACTGAAAAAGCCAGGGAGACAAACACACAGAGCGTGGAAATGTGCCCCTAATGGTGTCAGTTCAGTAAAATGATGAAGGGATTTCTATCCTAGAGGCTGTCTCTGGTAAGATTGTACATGTGTGCAGGGACTCAGATTCCATCTGTGGCTTCAGGGCCGCTGGTTTCCTTGTATTGACTTTGCAGTCTTATCTGAAGGCAATAAATTCCCACCAGAGTGAAACACCAGCTTAGCCAGTGACCCCTGCTGTTCAAATCAGACAATGGAGGGCTTGCTTCCCAGACACACTGCAGCTTCTGGACCACCAGCCTTGGGGGTTAGCCGCCTCCATTCAGGATGCACTAATGTGAGCAATTAGGAGATGCTTCATTTCAAGAGCCTTGTCAGCAATTGCAAAACACTGGTGAGTAATAAAACTACTGGCACCCAAGACAGGGAAGTGGAGAAGAAAATGGACCAGGGGAGCGGAAAAGTGAAAGCAGCTAGCAGATGTCCTTGCTTTGGAGAGGTGCTCCATGAATATTGCTTTAGTTCAGAGTACAAAACCCACTCTGTGTACACCGATTTCAAGGTTTGAACCCCAACGACCAAGGACTGGCCCAGCAAATTCGAGACATTATGCAGGAAACCAGACGCTGTGGGGAGGGTTTGTGCCCTCAATAGAAATGGAATTTCCTTCCCAGAGTCCATGTCTTTAACTACCCCGGGTGTTTTTATTTGGATAGTGGTTGTTTTTGTTTATTTTTAAAGCAAGCTCAGCCCATCCTTTCTCCCAAAATGTCTATGGACCATTTTTCTCATTGAAGGAACAAAACAAGAAAAGGAAATTGGTCTCCAGGCAAAACCCCAGACAGCCTCCAAGCTGAGCCTCTAGCGGTTCCTGAGAGAAGCGCGGTAAATATGTTCCTTGGTGCTTTGGAGGACAAATGTGGACTAAACAGCTAAACACCACGGGGTAGGGGAGAGCCAGGAGATGGCCCACTGCAGTAGATTATCACTGTAGGTGCATCTCATCATCCTGGAGCCACCGTAATGAGGCACTTTCGAGTGAATTCCAAAATTATCTGTTGCCTTCAGACCTTTCCGAAAATATGTTCACTGTACTTGCTACACACAGATCTCTGAAATTTAGGGGCTCACGTTGGCTTTTACCCACCAACCAGAGAGCTGTCGTAGACTCCAGTCGCCATCCAGGGCAGGTCCTGCCCGGCTGGGTGGCCCGCGGGTAAGGCCAGGGCTGGTTCCGCAGGGTAGACAGGGAACCAGAGACTAGGCTTGCCTTAGTGGGTGGAGAGCGCATTCCTGATCCCTCCAGCGCCCTTTCTCTGCCACTCGCCTGACCAGGCCCCTTCTCACCTCCCCACCCCCTCGCACTCGCCAACTGAGAGCTTCCCTGGACCCATCCTTTGCTTTTCCAGCTCCGAACTAGGGTCTGTCTAGCGCCCTCCTGAAATCTTAATGCAGGAGATAAGCGCAAGACCATGGGTTAACTGGCAAACTGTTCGCCCTCAAACTTGACCCTTCTAGGCTTTATACGCGACGCAAGGCTCTTGTGTCCCTGGCCTGCACCCCCGTGTCGGAAATCCGTGTTTGCATCCTCGGGGTTCCAGGGCTCGCATGGAGCCGAGTGCGCGAGCGACACCTGCCCTGTGTGACACGCGCCAGGAAGCTTCCCAGCGAGACGCAGGGCGCGGCCTTGCGGTGGAACAGGGGGCGTGGAGGTCCAAAGGCGACGGGAGAGGCGACACCTCTCCTCCCACAGAGTCACCCTCACGCCTAACTTGTAAAGGCGGAAAACATCCCCGAGCCTCAACAGCGCAAAGGAAGCTACCCCCACCCGGAGCATCAGTTTTGGGAAATAGCGCCCCCAAATGGCAGCAGCAACTCCCCGGGAGAGATGCAGGGGCTGGTGCGCCGCCCCGCCCACCCCGGACCCGGGAGCCCCGGGCCTCGGTCCCGGGAGGAGGTGACGTCACCCCGCCAGCCCGCTGGCGCGCGGACCTCGGCGAGCCGCCACGCAGTTGCCACACCTCAGGGCGCGTCCCCAGGGCCAGCACTGCCGGCCTAACTCCCCTGCGCCACGGCACGCGTAACTGGCAGCCGCACTGTCGCTGTGCGACCTGGTTCCAGTTACTTAAGTCCTCCGTGCCCCAATTTACTCGCGACCATTTACTTGCAGCGAGGTAATAATCTCACCCACCTGCCGAATGGCAATGGGGACATCTGAGACTGGGCTGGCCCGCAGGGGGCACATGCAGATGTATTATTGGTGTAGAATGTCCTCTCTGGGCTTCCCCTAGTCTCTCCGGCCCTTCCTGGGTAAGCGTTTTAATCCCGACTGGAGTAGCCGTAAAGGCTTACAGCATCCCAGGAATAAGCCATGTAGAAACCCAAGCATCTCCCCTAAAGGAATAGCTGGTTTGTGGAAAACAGCTAAGAAGCCCGGAGACCCCTCCCACAGGACAAAGTCTGAGCGCCAGAGTGAGGGTCCTGCCGCCTAGAAACTCTTCTAGCTGGCACAGGTTTAGCCAAGCAGTCCCGCTGTGGCCAGGGGGATGGGCTTCTTCAGCCCTTGACAACAGGAAACACTCAGCACAGGAGAGGAGTCCAATCAGGAACACGGGTTGTGGAAGCTCTTCAGGCCTGCAGCTTTGCAGGGGAGAAGGGCTGTTGTTCACTGGGGAGGCGGGTGGGGTGAAGGACAGACCCCATCAACAGGGACGCTTGGGCAGCCCCATTAAGCAGGCTGCCGAGTATACTTACCCACCGGACGCCACTTACCGTGGCTTTGGGGGAACAGTGTTTTCTTCTTAATTTGGGCAGGTACTGGATAGGCCTGGGAGGCGAGGGAGGTAACTATTGGCTCTCAATTTATAAAAGCAAAAGTCTTTGGTAGTTTTTGATGAACTGCAGGAGAGCCGCAGCGTCCGCTTTGCAGAAGGCGCGGCTGCTGCACTGCACCGCGCGAGCGCAGCTCTGGCCGGCAGCGCGGGGACCCGGCTGGAGAGGCGCGCCGAGACTGTCACCGAGCGTCGGCGTTCGTGCGCTTTTCTCAGCGAGGTCCGCGCTCAGGGCCCGGCCCCCACTGCCGGTTACTCCTACACCCTCGCCCCGCCCCTTCCCACTGCTACCAGCTCGTCCCTAGGGCGCGCCTGGCAGGCAGGCGCGCAGCCGGCCGCTGGCGAGCCGCGGGGGAAAGGAGTGGGGCGCGACCGGGTGAGGGAGGAAGAGGAAGCCTGCGCGGAGTGAGGCCGAGGTTGGGTGACGCTAGGAGGGCCTCGGGCCCGGGAACACTTGGTAACCCGGGCGCGAGCGGCGGAGACTCCGGTGCGACCCCCGGCGCCCTCTGGCGGCAAACGCGGTCCCGCGGGCTACGGAAACAATGCTGCCCGGCGCGGGGTCCCCAGCCCCGCCTGCTGTGCAGACTTGCACCGCCTCTACCGTGCCAAACTGGCTTCCGGCTCTTTGAGCCGGGGTCTCCGGGACCTGGGGTGCCTGGGGACAGAAGAGAAGGAAAGACCCGTGTACCACCCCAGGACCCAAGTCTCGGCGCTCAAGCCCCCGTTAGCTGTTTGGTTGGGTGTGCTTCCATTTCCTTTGGGAGTTCTTTTCAAAATACTTGTTGTTGGGCAACCAAGCCTTAGGCCTGTTGGTGATTCCGTTAGAAACAAGGCGGCCAGAGCCAGTCCGGAGAGGAGAGTGGCCTTCGCTGCCGGCCCGACACGTCCCCGGCAGAGCACCGCGTGAAAGGAGAAAAGCTGGCAGTAGGGCTCTCAGGGACCCAGATTCCTGAAAAATGCCCTCCATCCAACTGGCGGTTCTCGGGCATGTTTAGGGGTAGGTGCTATCACCGAGCCGTCTTGCGCCTGCCACAGCATCTTCCGGAAAGGGATGGAGAAGCAGCGGGCTGAGTCTGGGGATGGCTCGGCTGGCCCGGAAGTAATAACAATGCGCCCACCTTGCATATGAAAGACCCTTGGGGAGCTTGCTCTGCAGTGTTAAGCTCTTTGGACCTGCGCCTCAGGGGGGTGGGGGCGGGTGGAGGAAGAGAAGAGATGACTTCTCTCTGGTGAGACTTGGGGCGATTACGGGAAAGGAGCTTCCTTGCACAAGCCTTCCCTTTCTGGCACCTCCGTCCCGGTTTCCAGCGGAGAGCTTACTGCTTGCAGTTCTCAACAGCACCAGAACTCCAGCCCTACGAGGCAGAAGGCCGCCTGGGTTCGCTTACCTCTGCACCCCCCGGCGCCCAGCACGGTGTCCTCTGGCATGTGTAGGATGAATGAACCGTTCTGCCAGGCAGGCTCTAGGCCTCATGAATCCCTGGCAGGACCCTTTGTCTGCTCCCATCCCTTCCAGGCTGCCCACCTGGGGCATTTTCTGCCGGACAGTGTTTTGGGTTCGGCACCAACTTTTCCAAACCGTACACCCCGGGGTGCGTGCTTTCTCGACAGTGCCCGCTGCACGGGTGCGTTTAGGAGCAAAGAATCAAAGAATCATTTAGGGAAGGAGGGCAGGTAGATCTCTCCTTCCAAAGCGAGGGTGGTGGACAGCTGTGAGTCTAAGCTCGGCGAAGACCTTTCCACCACGACAAAATCTTATAGCTATTCCCCAACAAAATAATGCCAACGTTTTATTTCCTTTTTCGGTGTAAAGGTTTTCTCTTCTAACTTTATCATTTTGATTTTGAAGTGAGCGAGAAGACCACCAGGCTAGGAACTGGGACTGGAGATTCAAAAATAGGTTTGCCAAGGCAGCCTCGGGCTGCAGGTTCCGGGCGCGAGCCGAGGTCACAGAGAGCCCGAGGGCCGTTGGCTTGCAGCTCCCAGGTTCCAGCTCCGCCCCTGAGGCCCGGGACGGGTGCAGAAATTTCTGGCCGCAGTCGAGCCAACTTCGGCCTCGCGGGGGGGCAGAGTGCGTTCCCGCCTGACGACCCGACAGGTCAACTCTACCGCGTGCGCCCCCAGCTCCTGCAGCCAGCGCCCTGCACGGTGGTTGCTGGGACGCAGGCGCCAGGCTCGTCTTAAGTTTGTTGTTGAAGCAATCCTTGAGCTCGCGCTTGGGAGCATGGGGAGGTGGGGTGGGGTGGGGAGCAGAATTGACTTCTAGGGAGCGCGTGAGGGACATTCTCAACGGAAAACCAGACCTAAAGAGTAGTGACCAGCCCTCCTCGTATTACTCCCCCTAGGCTCCTCCCTTGTCCGCCCCCCCACTCCATATTTGCATAAAAAGGGCCCAGAAAACTCTGGCTGGGCCCCAGCAGCGGCTCACACTGCTCCCCCGGGTCGGAGCCCCCCGGAGCTGCGCGCGGGCTTGCAGCGCGAAGCCGAGCAAAGAGCGCCCCGCCAGCGCAGAGCTCCCAA
Organism: Condylura cristata; assembly: GCF_000260355.1. Taxonomy (NCBI): domain Eukaryota; kingdom Metazoa; phylum Chordata; class Mammalia; order Eulipotyphla; family Talpidae; genus Condylura; species Condylura cristata. The sequence goes on along the minus strand of NW_004567119.1, from coordinate 12,475,782 downwards.
CGCGCGGCGTCCCGACGCTCCAGAGGTGGTTCCAAGCCGCCCCGCCGAGCGGAGCGAGCGGGCCCGGGAAGAACTCGGGCCCCCAGCCGCCTCGTCCTTCCCCGGCTCTGCTCCCTCTGCCCCACGGGGGTCGCGCGCCCACGATGCCGCGGGGCCCTGGCTCGCTGCTGCTGCTCGTCCTCGCCTCGCACTGCTGGCTGGGCTCGGCGCGCGGGCTCTTCTTCGGCCAGCCCGATTTCTCCTACAAGCGCAGCAACTGCAAGCCCATCCCCGCCAACCTGCAGCTGTGCCACGGCATCGAGTACCAGAACATGCGGCTGCCCAACCTGCTGGGCCACGAGACCATGAAGGAGGTGCTGGAGCAGGCGGGCGCCTGGATCCCGCTGGTCATGAAGCAATGCCACCCGGACACCAAGAAGTTCCTGTGCTCGCTCTTTGCCCCCGTCTGCCTCGACGATCTGGATGAAACCATCCAGCCGTGCCACTCGCTCTGCGTTCAGGTGAAGGACCGCTGCGCCCCTGTTATGTCCGCCTTTGGCTTCCCCTGGCCGGACATGCTGGAGTGCGACCGCTTCCCCCAGGACAACGACCTCTGCATCCCTCTCGCCAGCAGTGATCACCTCTTGCCGGCCACGGAGGAAGGTAAGCCTCCCCCCTCCCCTCACCCTTCTCACCCGTGGCCCTCGGTGGGATTCTCGGGGCGCCAATCCGGGGCGGGGCAGGGCAGAGGCTCCTCTCGCCCTGGTCTGTCACCGCGACAATTGAGACACCCCATGCTCACACACTCAGCCAAGTCTCTCGTTTCTAAGTGAACACCAGTTGCTCCTTCTTACACCGGGGCAGTTTAAAATGAACAGAAAGTCTTGAAAGGCTTTGGCTCCTCGATCTACTCTTGCCGTTAATAGTCCTGAAAAGGGGGCCCAATTCTGAGCACGCAGGGGGTGCTGTGTGCGCGGCGGTGAGCGCCCTGAGCAGACACTGAGCTCCCCGCCTCCTGCTGCTACACCTAGGTTCCCCGGGGGAGGGTTCTCCCGCGCAAGAACATTCCCGGACTAGCGGGAGAGTCAAAACTCCGTCTTTAAAGATACTTTTGGTTCTTTGCCGATGTAAACTGACTCGGCCTGTTGAGAATTGAGTATTGGTTGTAACTGCTCGAGTGGGCATAAGAGGAAAACTCCAGGAATGGACTATCGCGAATCAGCTTCTTTCTTAGGAGTGGTTTTAATTAACTGGAGAAAATCATGCAAAAAGATGTGTTTCCCAAGTTTTTAGGAAACAGGGGGTTCCTGCACAAAACTCATCAAAGCAATGAAAACCGCATGAGCCCTGATGCCCCCTCCTGAAAAGGAAACGTACGTGTGTCTGAGCTGATTGGGGTTGCCGGGGCTGGCTGGCGAGGGGCTTCTTACTTTCTTCAAGGGCTTGAGTAGCATCTTCCTCTTGGATAATTGCTTTCTTGCAGCCATCCTTAGTCACTGAAAATGCAGAGTTGCTTAGCAATCTTTCCTGGCAGGCACAGGGAGCTTGCAATCATCTTATTGGTTAGATTTCTAATTTATAGCAAATGTTTGGCATATTTCAAACATTTGTCCAACATGTACCAAAACCAACCAATACAGGTTAGTAACATTTTATGTACATTCCCAGAGCTCCTAATTGGAAATATTTCATTTTGTTTGGGTGAGAGAAGTTAAGGGCAGTTATGTGTATGGCTTTTGTTTCTGTTTTCCACTATCAACACCAACCTTACGCACCTCATTTCTCCCAAAAGTCATTTCTACCTTCAGAATAAAAGTTTTTGTTGTTTGAAAAAGGCGCCACAGTTTCTCTGTTTTGATGAACTCTTCTATCATGAGTCACCTAAAGTTTTTTTCCGTGCAAATTCAATTTTATTTTAATGAAAATCTAATTTCAGCTAGATTTTAGAGAGCATTAACACATTTATAAATATTTAGTAGAAAGGGAACATGTTTTCTTTTTTCCTCTTCCCAAAAAATCAGACTGTTCAAAGGGCCTCTCCTGCCCACTCGCCTGACCCTGGAGACAATTTGTTCATCCTTTGATTAGCTTCAAGAAAGTCTCGGCTGTTTTGCTGGACTTTTTTTTTTTTTTTGTCTTTTGTTTGTTTTTGAACATCTAAAACAGGCAGTGGGAGGTGGGGGGGTGGGGAAGAACCTGTGCCAGAAACAAAAATCCCAATGAAATACATGCTACTTAAATCCTGCACATATTTGGCAGGAAGTGCAAGGTAGTACAGCCATGAGAGGAGACTGTCATGGTAATAGGGTATGTTTCCAAAGTGGAAAGGGCCTACCTGTGACCTCATCACCCCAGCCAGCCATCTCTCCCTGGCCAGGCCCAGGAAATGAAGCCCTGAGCCCAGCAGAGACCAGAACAAAGGTGCCCTGAAGTCCAGAACAATCTTTTGGCCAGAATCCCTCGAGGGTCTTCTGGTGCTTTCTCCTCAGAGAGGCTTTGGGGTCAACTTTTTCAGGGACTGAGAGAAAGAGCTAAAAAGCCTCAATTCCTGTAACCACACTTGCCCATCCCTGCTACATTGCCCTTCTCATTTGGGCTTATCATTAACTCAACATATTGGCATTCTCCTTTTGCCCATTAAAACACACACACACAAGATGGGCAGGAGGGAGGCTCCTTAGGAAGGAGTGATCACTGCTTTGTAAGGCCAGGCAGAGGCTGGGGGCTCCCGACAAGAGCTGCTCTTCCCCAGCTGGGTTGTTTACAAATGCCACCTGCCGTTCCTGCTGAAGCAAACTTACTAATTTTTCACATTTCCAGCCCCAAAGGTCTGTGAAGCCTGCAGAAATAAAAATGAAGATGACAACGACATAATGGAAACTCTTTGTAAAAATGATTTTGGTAAGTAATATACCAACAACAAAAGATTTGGTTCACAAGTACTCACAGTAACTAAAAGGTGTGAATCGTGCAGTGACTTAAAGGTACGAATCCTGCAGGTGCTCTTTGATACGGATTGGGTAGAACACCATTGCAGCTCATTCTTCCTAAAACCACCTACCTTACTGTCCTTGTGTCCTGGCTCTATAACCCTCTTGTACTGAATTGTGTGAGTACATTGTCCCATTTAAGCAAGAATCAAGTAATTAGAATGACCCAAAGTCTGAATTTTCAGCAGCCCATTCCTTCCTCATTTCCCTTTGACTTTTTCTTGCCAGCGAGCACCGTCCTGGAACATGTTCTCTTTCAGTCATGCTACATGCAACAGCATCACACATGTCAGTATCAGCCCCAGCAAAATAGATTCCAGACATTATGCTGGCCACAAATAAACATTTACTCTAGTGCCAAAAAGACATATTTCTACTTTATTCATGACCTGCAGTGCGTTGTTCCTCTATGTCCCACCACTAGTGAGTATATCCAGGGTACTGGTTAGTATTTGGTGAGGGGGAAAGCTCTTTAAATGTATGAAGAAAAAAATTTAGCTTTGGCAGGACCCTCTGACAATGACTGGGGGTGGGGAGAGGATGTATCCTGAGAGGAGTATGTATTCTGATACCAGCCAAGGCTCCTGCCCACCGGTGGTCCCTGCTCTGTCAAGCAGTCACGGCTCTGACCAAGCTGGATTAAGCTCTGCCTGCTCCACACAGGCTCTGAGACTGAATGACTCCAGCTCCACTGGCAAGGGATGCTCTCCTCCACCCCCTGCCACCCAGTCGCAGGCCTGCTCATGCACAACGCATCACTGCTCACATTCCAGATCTCTTCAGGACATGGCCAGGGTTTGACGTTACCTGGTCCCATAACAGCCACAGCCAGGCATTAGCAAAGCTTCATACCGCTGAGGAAGGGAGAAAGAAAGGACCCTATGCAAGTCCTCACCAACGCTTACCCCCCGAGTATGAGCCACAGGGTTTCCTGTGCCCATGCGCAGAGCTGTGCACCTGTCTCAGTACCGTGCAGGCTGGACCCTTAGCGGCAGCAAACCGAGCACCGAGCAGGCGCGGTTCTTAGCGTCCGTGTGCAAGATTTGATTACAGCTGAGATAGAATACACTTTTAGTGAAATGCACCCCAAAACGTGTGTAAACTGTCATTTCCTACCGACAACTAGTGGCCATTGCACTAGATTTAATATTGCTCTCTAGTGACTTCTAGGAAAAAGTTGTATCATGGGGCTCCAAACAGTTGAACTTAGGGAGCACATGCAATTGCCTGCTGCTTCTGTGGCCAGCAGGCTTGCCTCGTGACCTTACACAAAACCTCCTCTGAGGATGCGCAGTCAAGACCTGCCTGTGCGAAAAGTATGTGTGTGTTCTTCTAGGGAGAAAACCTTTCCAAACATGAAGGTATTTAAGATATCACACACCCAGGTACCACTCAAGCTTTGCTTTCCGCTTCCCTACATTCATTTTGGCCCCAAAGCAAACCTGAAACGTAGGAAACAGTAGTCCATACTGCAGCGGGTAACCGGTGCAGAGTACAGCAAGTGACTTCCAAAGTCTCTGATTTACTTGAATTACCCAGGAAAGCATCACACTCTTCCGGTGCCTTCCAGAAGCTGGGGGAAATGCAGATGACCTCCCTGGGGCAGTGGGGAAAGCAGAAACTGAGCACAAGAGCCCGCTGCTCCCTCCTTCCTTAGCCACCTACTTTTAGGTCTGACAATAGCATCTCCCCTGCCTACGTCCTCTATCTGTGTTCACATCTCCCAGGACAGGAAAAGCTATCTTGGTGCTCTGATTTCCCAATATGCGGTGCTAGTCAGGAACCCAGGGAGAAACGGCGGGCACTGCCCAATGGTAGGTAGCCTTAGCAAAGTTGGCCATTTTGTGTCTGGAGGAGGGTAAATGATAACTGTTCCCTCCGGTTAAGTCACGTCTTTTCTGATGTTTAGACTCAGGGATGTTTAATGTGACCAGGTAAAATCTCAAATGTGCTTTATCTGGGCAATAAGTGAGGCTCCCGGGTAACATCAGATCATTTCTCCCAGCATACAGCTTCCTCGCCCCTGCCCCATCACTTCCTTCATGACTTACATTTTATAATCTTGGAGCTCGGGGCTACGGTTCAGACGCACGTCAGACAAAAGCATTGCTGGCCACATCACAGCATCCTTGATGTGCCTGGTGGGCTGGAATGTCGAGCTCCGTCAGAGGGAGTCCCCCAGAGTAGTCCCACACACAAGCCTGTTCTCCTTTACCGATTTAAACAATTACTCAGCACCACTCAGTCAGGAGTTACACTGTCACCTGCACAGATTTGTCAATGGGCCCTGGACAGGGGACGACTGAAGGAGTTAATGTTCTAACGGGTCAAGCATGAACGTTTCTTGAGCAACCACAGTGGTGGTAAAGGCGGAGGTTTGGGGCCTACCTTGGCCAGGATAGCCTCACCTGGTCACCTCAGGGTTTCAGGTGCTTCACGTACTAATAAGCGATTTTAACTGGATGGTCCCTGTCAACCTTAAAAAATTCTACCCTTTCTGTGCCTGCGTGGAATGTTGAAATGTTATGACAACAAGTTTGTAGGGTTTTCTTGCCCATTCTGTTCATGACTATAAAATGTGTCTTTTATAGTAAACCACTTACTTTTGACCCTCACATGCTAATGAGCCCACATATCCACTTTGGAAACTGTGCATATACAATGATCTGTAATTGCCTGGCCTTGGACAAGCAGATGATAGCACATACTGATGAGGTCTTCAGAAAAGCACTTTTACAGTTGAGCATGTTGTGCTCTTAAAAAGAGTCTTGAATATTTTTTCTCCTAGTTACTTTACCAAATCAAATGCAGCTGTAAGATCAATTCTCCTTCCCCGTAGTCTGTTCTTTAGAAAACAATGATTGTGTGATATAATTTCCTTACAGGTTTGTCCAAAAACCTCTCCTACGTAATAAATCGAGCTTAAAGTTTACGGCCATGGAGGCTCGCGTTTCACCTAAGAGCCAGGCATTTCTTTTCATGCTGAAGTTTCCGATAGGGGAGTCATTTTGCAACACAAGAGCAGAGAAGAAACGTTAATTGAGCCCCTGTTTTGAAAGGAGGGCTGCTTCACAACAAAGTGCTTGGCAAGCCCTTTGAGGCCTCAGAAATGGGGCCACCTGCTGCCCCGGCTCCCAGCCCCCAGCCTGCAGCCCTCACAGTGTAAGCAGCTCTAGAAAGCTCTTCGCCCCCACCCCAGGCCAAATCACACCAAGAGGCAGTGGAGCGGGGTGAGGCCAGCTAGCTCCCAGCCCCGTGCTGTGTTCCCTCATAACTGGAGTCCTTCTGCACCCCCTTTGTCTTCACAGCACTGAAGATAAAAGTGAAGGAGATAACCTACATCAACAGAGACACCAAAATCACCCTGGAGACCAAAAGCAAGACCATCTACAAGCTGAACGGCGTGTCCGAAAGGGACCTGAAGAAGTCGGTGCTGTGGCTCAAGGACAGCCTGCAGTGCACCTGTGAGGAGATGAATGACATCAACGCGCCCTACCTGGTCATGGGACAGAAACTGGGCGGCGAGCTGGTGATCACCTCGGTGAAGCGGTGGCAGAAGGGGCAGCGAGAGTTCAAGCGCATCGCCCGCAGCATCCGCAAGCTGCAGTGCTAGTCTCGGCTGGCACCTCCCAGGCACCTGCCGCCCCCGGACCTTTCCCAAGCACAGTCCCTGTGGCCCCAGCCCCCGCGGGGAGCAGCTTCCCTGCCTTTTGCACGTTTGCACCCCAGCATTTCCTGAGTTATACGGCCGTAGGAGGCCTCGGGAATGGATAGCTGTTTTCACATAAAGGAAAAATCCACTCAAATCTTGTAGAAATGTTCAAACTAATAAATATTTTTATGAAGTTTTAAAATAGTTCACTTTAAAGATGGTTTTTAATAGATGCAACTGTGACGTGGGTCTGATTTGGCTTTTTTTTTTTTTTTTTTCTGGTTGATCTGGGTCAACTGATTCTCACTTTCTGCTGAGGTGGCCATTATGCACATATTGCTTCATTTTTCTCCGTGGCCCAGTGGTCAGGCTGCCGACCGGTTGAGGTAGAGCTGGCTGTTATCTCAACATCACTCTCAGTTCCAGCCTGACACTCGGCGCCTAAGCCTTAGAACAGTCGTTTTGCACCCTCCCGGGAAGTCACAGCTCCAACATGTACTGCATTTCCAGATAGCGAACTTCCCGTTTCAGGAAGTGCACATGACACCACAGAGCGTGATTTCTCTGAAGAAAGGGCAAAGCTGACAAATTCTGTAACTGACCTCAGTACTACAAGCTTTGTTTAAACCATTTTTACTTAATTTTGCAAAATAAACCGTTGTGGCTGACCTGTAAGATACATCGTAGTTGACCTTTAAAAAGTTGTAAAAATACTGCTTTAACCAACCTGTAAATATTTCAGATAAACATTATATTCTTGTACATAAACTTGACCTCCTGTTTTACCTTCTCCTCTTTTGTCTTCTTGGTGGAAGGAATGGGAGGGCCTGTCAGAGAAAGGTCACCCTGAGCTTGGCAAGCCCAGCCCTCCCCCCACGTTTTGAACTGCCTGCTTTAAAAAAAAAACAAAATTATATTTATTTTACCTCATTTTTCTTTTTGGCACAACACATGCTTTCTCCTCAGGTGCAGACCCTGTGAAATTCCCACCACCAGTTCACCCTGCACCTTCACCACACCCCTGTGCTCTGGTTTTGACCCACCGCCTTCCCCTTCCCCTGCAGAATGTTTCTGATTTAGTTGCCTGTTAATTTTGGTTATTTATTGTTATCTTTTTTCCTTTGATCTCTTATTTGTTTCCCTTATATTTCTCCTCTAGTGAAACCATATGATATGTTTCAAAAGTCTCTTGCTTCTTGAGTGACTTAGAAAGTATCTTCCCTACCCTGCCATCTGGCACTTGTCCTGTGACTTATATCACTACAGTTTTACCACCAAGGACCCTGCAGGGAACACAGGGATTTGCAGGCTAAGAGCTTTCTTGCTTCAGTCCCTTATCAGTTCAATTACAGCCATACAGCTGCACTCTAAATTTGGGGTTCATGAGCTTTACTGGTGCTTTTCACTGCCAAATGTCCTGATAACAAAGAAGAACCATCACCAAAATATTCATTCATTCCTTCCCTGCATACACGGTAACGGTAACATCAAATAAACAACTGCGATTCGAAGAATATCCATGGAAGGGAGTGGAGGGTGATAAAACAGCTTTAGCATGAAAAGGAGCTATACATCCATTTACAAATTGCCGATCCCAATGCTTCACTGTTATTTGAGAACTACAGAGAGATTCTGTTAACCATGTGAAGAAACTAAGACCCAGAGGAATTAGACAGCCTGCTTCCCAAGAGGCAGAACCACAGCTGAAATGCAGGCCTCTCAGATGACAGATGCTGTTGGCGTGGATTATAGAATCGTGGTGACACTCATCTGCTCAACAAATACTTATTGGCCCTGGCCCTGGCCCTGTGCTAAGCTGGGGAAATTAGGGAGTGAAAGAAAATAATGGCATAATTATAAGTATGGATCTGGTAAGTTATAGAAAGTATAAGGACAAGGAAGCTGTGAAATCAAGGTGTCCTCTCCAGAGAGGAACTGGTTCTGGTGTTCACCTGAAGACTTAGTCTGACTGTATTTTACTGATTTCCTTTGAAAGCTTTTGAACACACATCCTTGACCTTTCAGTGCTGCAGGTGTGGCTGCCTGGGCGGCAGGATTTGGGGGGGTGGGCACCTCTCCTTGGCCTCCGGGTTGCTGCTTGACTGTTTCTCATCTGATTTCACTAACTGAAGACATCAGCCCTCTTCCTGCAAGACAATATGGACTAGGCAGATGGAACATTTGTGCATCAAGGCAAAAACCTGTAAATATTTGGATCAGGAAACTAGGGACCCTGGAAAAGGAGAGAAAGGCAGAGACAGAAGGAAAAGAAAGGCAACAGTAAATCTAGGATTTAGAAATTAAACGTCAGAAATATATACAATGCATCGAACAATTTGGAAGGAGCTGACCTTTGAAAACTCCCTCCAGTCAAGCCCGAAGCCACCTGATTCTCTCCTGGGGTACAGCAACTTCCACACTGAAGACCAGGTTAAGGCAGACGTGGCCTCCTCCATCATGCTGTGTGGAGCTAGCAGCTAGGACATCCCCCATGTCTGCCCCCTGCCACGTCTGCCTCTTGGGGACTCTCTGCTCACTGCCCCTTGTTCCGGCAAGACCAATATCAGTGAGACGTGCTTGGGCAGAGCAGGAAGATTTTTGTTTGATTCTTCAATTTGTTCTGCATATTTCAGATAGATCTGGCTTATATATTCTTGACATAATCACGACTGTATTCTTAACTTGCTCAGTGATCACACTTCATTTGTAGGCAGATAAAGACATGAATGTCATCCATTATTGGAAGGAGGAAGCAAATAAGCAAAGGACACTGGAGTTTCTTAAGCTGATTTCTGCCCTTTTATAAATTCTTAGATGATCCAAATCAGAATCAGCCTAAACAGAAAAGTTAGAAGATATAAAAAAAGACAATACTACTGTACATGCAATTCCACTTCTGTCTTCCTAAATAACTAGAGAAATGAGTACTTGCACAAGAACACCTTTGAAAGGGTTTGGTGGGTATAATTTCCTAAGCACATAGAGGACAAAGTTTATGTCTACATGTCCCAATCAGTGAATTCATAAGAGTTAAAAAGAATCATTTTATCTAGCAGAAACTTTCATCGCTCATTCTCTGTTCTCTGATGGAATGATCATTTGACTATGTTTTTTTACCTTTCAACTTTGGCTTTTTTTCAACTCTTGATGGGAGAAAGGAGTCCCCTGGAAAAGCAGATCCAGGCACAGGCATCTAACATGCTGTCACTGCATCTAGACTGTGAAAAAATGTGATTTTTGCCTTTTATGAAGCACATCGCACAAGTAGAAATCAAAACTTTAAAACACAGCACACATACAATCAATGTGATGTGTCACATTAACAAAATAATGAGT
>NW_004567119.1:12439873-12465490 GCF_000260355.1 Condylura cristata | reverse complement strand
TGCACTATGTTTCAGAGTCTCAGAGCCATGCCACACTAGGACAATTAAAAAACTATCCACTGGCCCTCCCTGGTGGCGCAGCGGGTTAAAGCACTGCACTGAGAAGCTAAATCCACTTCCGCTTGAGTTCGATTCCCGCCTGCCCGGCAGGTGGGAATTGAACTCATGCGGAAGCGGCTTTAGATTCTCAGTGCTGTGCTTTAACCCGCTGCGCCACCAGGGAGGGCCGAATGTTTAGTCTTTTAAAGCCTGCCTGCTTTGCACACCCTGCAAAGTTATAACCAGTATCTGTTAGCTGTAGTTAAGACAAGCCCAGTGCCTGTAAAAGACCCCAAGCAGCTGCTGCCTTGGCATTCCCTGACTCCCATCTTGCTGCTGCTGAGTGAATCATCTGGACACAGCAACCCCTCTTCTCCCCCACCATGTACCCCTGTCCTAATACCCCATAATCAGCTTATTGTGCAATACTGCTAGCTCACACTCCTACCCTTCTTTGATCTGCCCTGAAATCCTTGAACTCACCCACAAGTGCACATGGAACATTCTCCAGCACAGACCACATTTTAGACCCTATAACAAGCCTCTATACATTTGAAAGGGCTAAAATCATGCAAAATATGTTCTCCAACCACAATGGAATGAAATTAGAAATAAATAACAGAAGGAAATTTGGGAAATTCACAAATATGTAAAAATTAAACAACACATTCCTAAATGTGTTTGAAATTTAGGTGAAGGAAAACGAAAACCCAATATAGCAAAAAGGATGGGAAGCAGCTAGGTCATGCTCAGAGGGAAATAGCTATAAATGCCTCGACTGAAAAAGAAGAAAAGGTCTCGTATCAACACCTAATTGTTCACGATCAAACAAGAACTCAAACAAGAAGACTAACTGAAGCCCAAAGCAAGCAGGAGGAAATTATATAGACTAGAACAGAAATAAGTTGAGAAGAGAGAAAATAAAGGGAGAGAAAAGTTGATTGCTTTAAGGCAACAAAGTTGACAAATTTTTCACTACAACTACCAAAGAAAAGAAGACACTGATTACTACACACAGGAATGAAAGAGGGCTATTACTAAAAGCCTTGCAGAAGAAAAGGAAGTTCTAAGGGGAAACCATGAGCGGTTTTGTGCCAAGAAATTAAATAGGCTAGACAAAATTGGCAGATTCTTAGAAGAACACAAATGCCAAAGCTGACCCAAAAGCAAAGAGAAAAATCTAAATAGATAACACCAAGTAAAGAGATTGAATTATTAATCAAAAAATCTTTCCCGGGCCCTCCCTGGTGGCGCAGTGGGTTAAAGCGCCCCACTCGGAAGCTAAAGCCACTTCAGCATGAGTTCGATCCTCACCCCGGAGGTGACACACATGGCGCAGCAGACCTCTCCTGACCCACTCGCTGTTCCCCTCAGCAGTGTACTTCCTCCATCTGCCTGTCCTGCTCCCCACTCTGTCTCTGGTGAATCCTCTCGCCACCCCTGCGCCTCTGGACTATACCAGTTCTGTATGCATAAATAAATAATTTTTTTAAAAAACCTTTCCCACAAAAAAGACAAGCTCATGTCCAGGCGGTGGATTCTAACAAATGCTGAAACAATCACATCCAGTCATTCACAAACTCGCAGTAACAGGAGAGGGACGGACACTTCTCAATTAACTTCATGAAGCCATTATCACCCAGATACCACAACCAGAAAAAGAAATCGCAAGGCTGTAGTCCACTCCACTAGACTACAGACTAGAAGACTGATTTCTTTATGGAATTAGATGCAAAAATCCTCAACAGTCCAGTCAAATAGCAAAGGGATTATGCCCCAAGACCAAGTGGGTTTCACCCCAAGAATCTAGCTTGGTTTAGCATAGAAAAATCAATCAAGGCAACATGGCATCTGAATAAAATAGAGGACAAAAGCCACGTAATCGGCCCTCCCTGGTGGCGCAGCGGGTTAAAGCACAGCACTAAGAAGCTAAAGCCACTTCCGCATGAGTTCGATTCCCGCCTGCCCCGGAGGTGACCCCATGGCACGGCAGACCTCTCCTGACCCGCCTGCTGCTCCCCTCAGCAGTGTACTCCCTCGATCTGCCTGTTCTGCTCCCCGCTCTGTCCCTGGTGAATCCTCTCACCCGCAGCATGGGGTACAGCATCTCTGGCCTGTACCCCAGTTCTGTACGAATAAATAAATAAATCTTTAAAAAAAAAAAAAGGTAAAAGCCACATAATCTTATCAATCGATACAGAAAAGCTCTTGATAAAAACCAACATCCTATCAGGATAAAGCACTTAATAAACGCGTTTATCCTGAAAAGTTCATTTATTTAACCCTACCATTATCATTATACTTAATAACGAAAGACTGAACTATTTTTTCTTAAAGCACTGTTCTCCTAGAAGGAATAACTGTGGCCTCTTATTGCTGCTTCTCTAGCTGGTCTTGTTCCAAGCCCTGAAGGAAGACAAATACCTAAAGTAAGAAGAAAAAGGGAGTATTGATATTTTTCTTTTGCAAGAATATGACTCTTGCAGAACAGACACACAAGACAATTTCAGCAGTTAACCTGAGGTTGTTAGAATGGCAAGCCCCTGGTCTCAACTGAAATGAAAGACCCAACTTCCACACCAGGATGGGTTTTACGGGGAGACCTTTAAGAAAGCCAGGACCCACCCTCAAAACCTAGAGGGGTTTTCAGAGCACTGGGTGCTTCCATGCAGTCTTAGCTCAGGTAGTTAAGCTCTCCCCATTCAAATGTCTGAAGATTTAGTGATTTCGCACACAAGGCATGCTGAGCCCATGCCTGGCACACATGAGTGACTGACTAGTACAAGCTCTTTTACTAGTTAGGACAGTGGAGACCGGCTTTGCTGTCTGGCTCCTCACTTGGCAAAGATGAGACTTCACAGAGCAGGCACCAGAAAAGCAAAGCAAGGAGAGGGGAGGGAAAGAAGTCCATTGAGGATTGAAACATGGTTTTCCCTCCTGCTGAGAGGGTCCCTGCTCTTGATAAACAAGAATGGCCCGTGCTGAACTTCCGGGCTTGAAAGTCTAGCTGGTTTGGCAAAGGCGTTCCTACCCCAGATCAATGGTTCCACTGAAAATGAGAAGGAGGAGCGCACTCCAAAGCCCACAGGACACTGGGTGAAAAGTGGGAATATGCCATCTCTCCACAGGACCAGGGAGCCCCATGTATGCTGCTGTCTGATCACTGCATGCTCTATTCCAAATTAGCCAGAAACCCGAGAACCTGAAAGCGGAGCTCCAGCTAACGTTATTTAAATGAACCGGCTGTTACATGAACCTTAAACCACATGTCATTTGGTTGTGGGGCTGCCCTGGGCCAAGAGACATTAACACAGAGGGTTCCTAACTCACAAACGGATTGTGTTCCAAACGTGCATTTAGGAGGCTGTGGTTTAAAATGCACAATGCGCTTTCCCAAAGAAGCAATGTTATAAATGGTGATTAGGGCCACGCGCCAGCTCACAAAAGTCTGTGTAACCAGAATCTAGTTACACACTGTATGTTTTAGCCAAAAAAGAGTAGCCCTCAGTAATGTCACAATACTTGAACCCCTAACTCACGTCACTCACAGAAATGTGGTTTGAAATTGATCTAAGACTTAAACATAAGGCCTGATACCATAAAAACTAGAAGAAAACATGACCTGCACTAAATCAGGCTGGAGCGTGCTGAATATGTGTGCATTCACCCATCTTACTGTGATGCTAAGGCTCAAATACGTATTTTATGTGTAAATATGAAGATGCCAGGAGTAAATTGAAAAGAAAGTTACTTGGAAAAGATCATTTGTAAAGCAATATACACAACAGGACTTCCCAGAGCGTTTGTTCTACACCATTTTTCTATAACATTGATAAGATAAAGATAAAACAATCCTACTTAGAACAAAAGCCTTTTAAGGACCTACCTTAGTTCATCTACTCTTTGCATGGAGAGCACTTTCCAAGAACCTAGACTTCCTTGAGCAGGACGGACCGCCCGTTGACTTCTGCAAGTTCTAACCATTAGGTGGCACCATGGCCTAAGGCAGTTCCGTTGTCCCAGATGGACAACAGAGAAGGGGAAAAGATAAATGAATGGCAGAGAATGGGTAGAAGAACTTAAGAGAACCTGTGTGCAATACGTTATTTAAAACATACAAGGTGGACCATGTGCTCTAGACTAACTTACACATTCATAAATGCAAGAATTTTCTTAAAATTATAGAAAAGCTCATGATTTCATCTATTCCAAGTAGTTTACATCATTTTCTATGTATATTTAAAAATTTTTTATTTCTATTTTTCTTAAAGATGAAGCTTTATTTATTTATGCACACAAGAACTGGGGTGTAAGCCAGAGGTGCAGGGAGGGCATGTGGCAAGAAGATTCACCAGAGATATAGTGGGGAGCAGAACAGGAGGATCTACTAAAATACACTGCTGAGGGGAGCAGCAGGCAAGACAAGAGAGGTCTGCTGTGCCATGTGAGTCAGCTCCCTGGCCAGGGATAACACTGCTATCAAACACCCCTGCACCAACAAAGAGGCCCCTTTATTTATTTATTTATTTTTAAATATTTTGAGAAGACACCATACAGCTTTCTATAGTGGTTCCACCAATTACATCGCCATCAACAGTGCATGAGGGCACACTTTCTGTACATCTTGCCAGCACTTGTATTTCTTGCCTTTTTTGAAGATAGTCATTCTATGTGACATGATATCTCACTGCGGTTTTAATTGGCATTTCCCTAAATTTAAGTGATGTCAAACATCCTATACCTGCCAGGCATCTGACTGTCTTCACAGGGAAAATGTCTGTTCAAGTCAAAAGCAGTCCACTCTCTTTCTGCCTATTTGCCCACACTCCTCATAGAGTTAATTTCCTATAAATGTACATGTTCACTGGGATCTTTCTATCCCCCTTCCATGGGCATATCTCTCTAGTCCCACACCAAATACTATACTTAACTAATGATTCTTTACTCCATTTTATTTTAAATATTTTTATGAAATTGGCTCATGTACTACTCCCTTACATCACTATGTCATCTCAGAGCCACAGACCAGGAGGTAGCAGGAGGAGGCACAGACCAGGCAAGTGTGCAAAAGAGGTGAGAGATACATATCAGGAATACATCTAGTCATCTAGTCCAGCATTTATGGCAGAAACAGCTGCTGACCATCTGATTGGGAAACAGTTGCAAATTAATTAATTTGATTTGGTGAACTGCTGCAGAAAACAGTGGTTAACGTATTAGGAAATGAGATATTGGTTCTGCTCATCTGGAATGTATTTACTGAAGGAACCCAGTCTAACAGATTTGAGCAGATCTAAACCCCATTAACAGTGGGGAGTATAGACTTTTAGACTTTGATTCTCTCTTGATTGTTGAGCTAATACCGGAGGAAGATAACTACCTTTGAGTTTACTTGTGTCTCTAGTAAATTATGTGACATCAACAATGGAAGACAGCCTCACACTCAGAATTATACAATAGGCCAGAATTTTCTAGGAAAAGAAAATTCTAGATCTGCTTTGGGAAGGGGTAGGGAGGCACCCAAAGGGATTTCAGAAGATCCCGAGTTATATGAAGACAGATTAGAAGCTAGGTAGGGAATTGATGTCCAGGTGATTTTTTTTTTCCCCTAAATTTGCTGGTCTTCCAAAATTCCCTTTCTCAGGGATCGCAGTGCCATCTGCCCGAATGCTGAAAAGTTCAAACCTGATGCCTGGGCACCAGGCACAAAGATGAGTTAAGTGCTACAAATGTTACTGAATCACCCCGGTTCATCCACAATTCTCAATCTCTCGTGTCATACACTCACATACATCACAAGGTCACTGCCATGTTTAGCTGGAACCACAGCTATAGCTTTATGATGGGTCTTGCGTCCAAGTTGAGCTACCTCCCCACTCTTGCCAAACAGCAAGTCTAAAATAAAACACGCTTACCACTCTGGTGCCATCTGCCCTTCTCTCATGCTGCAGTCCAGACCCATCATGCGTGTTACACAGGCCGTCTTGATCAGGCACATGGCGACCTTTGCTGTTCTTGTTCCCAGACTGTGAAGTCAACCTTCCCTGGGTTCAAATTCCTACAGCACCAACCCCAGTCCAGATCCTGAACCTCCTGGCATTTCTGGGCTCTCATAAATTAAACAGATAACAACATTAAACACCTTGCGGGCAAGGGTGTCTGCAGGATGGCGTGTGTTTACACAGAGAAGGTCCTTGGCGCAGAGCCTGGCACACACTGAGCTTTCCATCCCTGCCAGCAGTCACTTTTATCTCCCTTTTGCCAATGCACTGTGTTCCCCAGGCCTTTGTACACCACAGCCTCCATCTGGAGCCCTCCCCCCCACACCCTATTCTTGCTTCAGGGCACTCTGGGGGTGCAAGCAGCAGCACCAGGAAACTTGCTAACAAGGCAAATTCTCAGGTCCCACCCCAGACCAGAAATTACAGGGCACCCAGCCCCTCTGACCTCCAGGGAAGTCCACTGCTCTCAGACCACACCAAAGTACTCACCACTGTGAGGAGTATTGGCTGTTTGTTTCTACCCCTGAGCTGGGCGGCTGAGCTCCCCAATGGCAGGGTCATGCGTTAGGTCTTATTGGTCAGTCTCCAACCGGCCCATTGCAAGGGAAGGAAACCCATAAGTCATCACAAGCTGGAGTGGAGAAAGTTACCCAGACTACGTCCTTGCACGTTCAGGCTTTTTCCAGTGCTCTCAATACATCTCCAGGTATGCTCCAAAATGTCCCAGCTTGTTCCTAGCCATGAGGCCATGCTTGTGGTAAAGAGGCCCCCTGAGGATAGAGGGGAGGAAGGCAAGTTGTGGGTGATTCCTAGGGGAAGAGGGATGTCCTCAAGGGACACAGTCCCCAAGAACCTTGACCTTCTCCACAGTGGGGTCTCTCCCTTACCATCTGTGAAGTCAGGTAGACTTTACCTGACAACTACCTGCATCATTAAAACTGAAGAAAGAAAAGCAGTGAGTGTGCCCAGGGGCAGGGCAGGGCGAGGTACACGTTCAATGGCTTAGCGTCTGGAAAGTCACGGGTACACCTGATAGAACTCTCTGCAGGTAAGGAGAGACAGACCTAGCGAGATGTATATTCTGGTCATCATTGAGGGAGGGAGCTGAGGGGAGACCGATCTCTCTCTTCCTGGCTCCTCTCATCTCCATTTCTTACTCGCCCACCTCAGAGCCCTCCCTGGCCCAGCGGCATGGCACCAAAATCTCGGATTCCTGCCAGGACACAGCTCAGGACGTTGTAGAAAAGACGATCATCCCCGAGCGCCTTCATTGCCGAGAGGCCCAGGGGTCTCAGCAGCGTTGAGGATGTGAGGAACATGAGCTCCCGGGTCCGCAGGAAGCCATCGCGGGGCGCCAGGCTCCAGGGTGCGCGCCAGAGCCTCCCCGCGCGATCACCGCACCGCCCCGGGCGGGTGGGTCACTCGGCGGCCGCAGGCTCGGCTCCACTCGCGGCTCGTGAGTCCTAAGGACCCCCGCTCTGTGGACTCCCCAGACCTCGCCACCCGCGCTGCGAAGGTGGGCGCGGCGGAGCATGGCCGCGGGGCCCAGGGCGCGCCGGGCCGCGCCGGTCCTGGAGGCGCCCCCCCAGCACGAGCAGGTACGCGGGTGCAGGCCGTGGGAGACCCGAGGGGCGGGCCGGGCCAGTGGGCCTGGGCTGTGGCAGACTTCCAAAGCCCCGACCCCACCTGGTGCGACCCGGCGGGGATGAAGGGGAGGAAGACAGGAAGACCTTCTGGAAGATGCTGGTAGCTTTGCTCAGCCTACCTCAGCAGAGCCCAAAGCCTCTTTCTGCCTCTCTCCCTCTCTCTGCCTCTCTCCCTCTCTCCCTCTCTCTGCCCCACCCTCTTCCCCCCGCCCCCCATCTCTCTCTCCTCCCCTTTCTCTGCTCCCCAGTGCTTCCATCCCACTCTGTCTCCCCCTTCTCATTCGGTGTCTTTCAGAATCAACCTTTCCCGGCTGACTCCTACCCATTCTCGGCCCTCCATGCCGGCAGTGCCGGCTTCCTGGCAAAGCGCCACCTGGGGGTGGGGACCGTGGGCATTCCAGGAGCACAGCTGAGGGAGGACGGCTGCCCAGTGGGCAGCACTCTGCGGCCCTCAAACAAGCGAGTCAGAATTACCGGGAAGGCTCTTAGCCTCCCAGCTCGGGGCTCTATCTCCAGGTTGCAAACTGCTTAGATCCCTGGAGTGCACTGAGGTTGGAGAACCTTTGGGCTAGCACTTTCTGCCTCCTAGGGGTGGTCATTGCACACCCATCCAGACAGATACAGTTCCCGATTTCCTCTTAAATGAGCAGCCCCGCGTATGTTGCACGATTGGCACGATTAACTTCATCTTATCTTCGTTTCCTTCGTCACCCTGTCAGCCACCTGAAGCTTGTCTGCTTGTGTATCTGTTAGACTAGAGCCTCCCACTGGCGGAAACTCCAGGACACTGGGCACTGGGTCTGCTTTGCTTGTGGCGATATTTCCAGCGCCTAGAAAAAGCTGGCAAATGGCAGGCTGCAGTAAATGTCTGGCAACTGAATACGTGAGGAGAGGATGAGCCAGAGCATGATCTGCGGCTCCACCGCCCAGCTCCCCACACACCTCACACCTTGCTGTGCAGCTGCCATCCCCCATTCCCATCTCACCAGCTGCACTTCTGTTGAGCTGAAACTGGCAGGTGTTCTTTGGCAACCGCTCAATCTGGAGTGCAAAAGACCTGCGAATGTGGATTCAGTTCCCTCTTCTGCTTGTCTGAGGCCTCAGAGTGCCCCCAGAGCACCTGCCTCTGCCTCAAACCGCTCCCTGCCCTGGGGCGAGCCGTACACAGCACCCCCTCCCTCCTTCCATGGGAGTTTTGTCTCTTCCTGTGACACAAGTTCCATATTACTGACTGAACATCACACTGCAAACCTCAAACCTGACGTCCTGACATTCTGCACATACAGGCACCACAGTGCCCGTCCACTTGGTGGCCGTTCAACAAGGGACACTTGAAAAAAGACGTCTTCAGGAGACACCCCAGCGTGGAGGTCCTGGAGTGCAGCACACCCTAGGTGGAGCTAGCCTGCTGGGTACCAGGGCGCCTGGGGGGCCCTGTGTGCATGTGTTCACTGTGACTGAAAGTGGTTAAGAGACAGGTGAATGCACTCTGGGCTTATTGTTGTTCTCTCCCTGCTGGTTTTAGTAAGCTTTTTCTAAAAATTGATTTTTTTTTTTATTGAGGGGAGAGTTGAAAGTAGGGAGGCAGTCCAGTGAGAAATGATGAGAGCCAGCCAGAGGACAGTGGCATTCTTCAAGTGCCCTGTGATATGCCAGGCAAGGAGCAGAATTACTTCCACTCTGCTATGAGGCAGCTCCCCACTCTATCTTTCTGAGATGGGTGATTTATAGGTAGTTGACTTTTTCATCTTCAAAATGTGTATTTTGGTTCTTGATCATTTCTAGACACTACCTCATACTCAGAAATGCTCTCTCTTTTGTATTATATTTTCTTCTAGCACTTTTAAGATTTTCTTTTTCACATGTAAATATTTGACCCATCTGGAATGTATTTTGAAGTGGAAAATTAGGTCTGGATCCAGCTTTATATTTTTTCCAAATGCCTAGCCAATTGTCTCAGCACCACTTAATGAACAATCCATTTTTCCTCATGATTTGAAGTGACTCATTTATCATATGCACTTGGGTCTATTCCTGGACTCTAAGTTCTGCTCACTCATCTGTCTTCCTATTCCTGGGCGAGGACTGCTTTCAATTAATTTCTGTGGCTTTACCATGGATTTCGATGACTGGTAGGCTCATTCCCAAGTCTTTACTCTTCTTTAGATTTTCCAAGCTATCCTTATTTGTTATCCTTCTAGATAAATGTTAGTGTCATATTAATTTCAAAAATAAATTTTTTAAGCTCCTGAATGGACTTGCAAGATACCATACCAGGAAAAAAAAAAAAAAAGTCAAAAGAAGGTGACTCCACCCGAATAAAAAATATTGATGTTGGAAACTATTGAGTTGTCAGAAAAGTCATGATGCATTTTTACTTGTGAAACATAAAAAATATATTGTGACTTTTCCAACAACCCAGTATTACTGGAGAAGTCTCTTCGGTGTCATCATCTCATCTTCACAGTTTGATTCTTCCCTAGGAAATAGGAATATGATTGATGGAGGGAAGTTCTTACTGGGATTCAGCAAAAGTCTTTTCAGCTACAATTTCCACTCCCTACAATTTGCTGACCATTAGTAAAATAGGTCATCACACTTCATGAAAAGTGACTTGACATCTGGTGGACAATTAAGCACTGTACTTCTAGTAAAAAGCAAAGGGGTCTTTTTCTTGCAACTGACCTAAAAACCTTGTTCCTTATTTTAAGCAAGTTTTATCAGGAAGCAAAATGATCTTCAAAGTCTTGAACAGCAAAAAGAGAAGGACCCAGGGAATCCCGTGTGATGTGACTTGTAAGGAGACCACTGGCTCGTGGAATCAGCACCTTCCTACAGAACTCTCATATCAAGTCTGATTTACACTCACATTACTTTAATGCAGTAGACAGAAAGGCGCTGTAATATCAATTCCAGTTTCTCATAAAGAAACAGAATGAACACTGCTTAGTGATGTGCCCAAGGCACCTGAATAACCTGAGCCCAGAGTTTTGTGCCGGGTGGAAGTGAGTGACTCACACCTGCAGATACAGCCAGTGCACCCCAAAGCAGAAGTCAGCAGAGATGCAGCTTCACACAAAGGTGAGGTCTCAGGCTCCATACTATGGGGAGATTGCCGCCAGGGCTTTGCCCCTGGAGCTCAACACTGAGACCCAGAATGTGAGCTCGGATTGCATGTCAGGAACCACCAGGTGGGGTCAGCGAGGAACAGGGAGCCATGAGAAGCTGCTTCACCAGCTTCCTTTTCACTGGCATTGTCCAGTGGACCCTAGCATGCTACAAACACGACCAAGTAGCCATCCAGCTGTGTCATCCAGAGCCTTGTTCTCTCTTACAGAGGGATCCTTCAAAAGCCTCTGAGAGATACACAGAATGTTGCAGAACCTTACCTCAGAGAAATCCTAGCCCACCCCTGGATGGCACTGTTTCTCTGTCTGAAATGCTCCTGTCATTTGAAGGAAATGCAAAGGGAACATGTCTGGTTAACATCAGGTCTGTCTAGCAAATGTATTATTCACCAGCTCTTCTGTGCCATCCCTGGGGCTCTGGGCTTTGAAACAGTATCTTTATCACTCCTGGAGGGATTAAGCTTTCTATGTGTTCCTTCACAGTTACAAGATCATTTCTGCCATTGGCGACTGATTTTAAGATTGCAGAGTGCAAAGGGTTGGCCAAGAAAAGGCATTGTACCTGCTGTATACAGACCAAAAGCAGTCCCAGGGTAGTCTCTGTGCTTTCCAGTTCAGTCTGCAAGCGAACAGCCAGATAGCTGCTTTCCCAGGGGAAAAAACCTTTCACTGCAAAGCAAGAGGACACTAACACAGCTGCATTAAGTAGAGCTGCAGCTCAGCCTCTGTCTCTAAAACCTTGAACTCAGAGATGTTACTGTTGCATCATTTAAGACACTGGCAAAGCAGGTATCTTTTAGGGATTTTCAATGCACACCTCATATCCAGAACTCAGGGTTACACTATCTATGAGAGGTGCTTCTCTACAAGCTTGACTGAACTGCCAAATTAAGTCCCAGGAATGGAGCCTCGTCTGATTCTGTGAGCTGGGTATGGAATCAGATATTTACTAATAGTGACCTGATTGCTATTTCATTTGGAGGCGTCTGTGTTTCCTTCCATAAGCAAATATGCTATTGGGCTTCCATCCTAAATTATTCCAGTATTGGGAACTTGGTTACTTGTTGTGGTTTCTGTTTCCCATGTCATGTTATAAAATGCAAGTCAAGAACACAAGGAAATGTTGAGGACTCTTTTTCTATTTTTCAGACCTCTCACACAAAGCTTTCTGCGGATGATGAGTGGAAGTAAGTGATTTGTATTTTTTATAGCTGAAATACTAAGCATTAGATTACTAACTCAATAGTTTGAGAAATTAAATAAAGTCATATGTAAATACACGCACACTCAGACACCAGAGGCCAAGACCACAGAGATTCCATCTTTTCTCCATAGTGAGCTCCATGAAGTCCCACCAAGCTGCACTTAACACGTCCCTCAAAGCAAGGCGGTGTCAAATTAGTATTTATTTTATGCACACAACACATCTTGTTTGCATGACACACTGTTTCACCTGTGTGCTGGTATCTATTGGGGTCCACTGAGCCCTTACAATGAAAAGAAATAAAAAATGGAAGGTTCCTCATTTCTTGCATAATAGAAATCCATTATTATTGTATTCCTAATGAAAATCAGAAATCCTTAGTTCATTTGTATACATTATATTTTCCAAAATACTTCCACACAGATTTACTCATTTGATATCTTTTCACTATATGTACAAAAATAGATTGATGTCATCAGTATATTTTGTTTTATATCTATACAAGTCCTACTTTAGGTGGATACAGTCTTGCCTCTATATACCTGGTCCAAGTTGAAAATCTGCTCGTTAAATAGACTACTGAATAGTTATTTTTGGATCTAAGGTTGTTAAGACCATAACTCAGCTGTTGTACACTTTTCACTTTTCTTATTAACATACTATTTCTTCAGAGGAATGATTTTTTTTTTTATGAACTGCTAGGCAGTTTCCAACACCAAAATGAATAGTCATGTAAATTTATCCAAGTTTCTTACCTGAAGTGTTGCATCAGCTTCTTCATTTGACAAATGAAGGGGTTCTAGTGCCTTTATGGTGCCTTCATGGCACCTTGCTTCACTAACATTCTGAGATTCCCGCTGGAGGATGGAGTGGGAGGCCTCAGGCCGAATTGGGTTAGGCTCTCTGGGCTGATTCTCCAGCGGGGCATCCCTAGGACCTGAACAGGGCTCTTTTCTGAAGTACTGGTGGTACTCTCGACTCTTAAGCCAGAGTCTTGCTGGCAAAGGGGGAGAACTCAACCCCCATGTCCAGCAGACACTTTGAGGGATCACAATCTTGGGGCTCAGAATTTTCTGTGTTTTCTGAACGGTGCACTAACTAAGTAAAAATTCATAAGTGGAAACGTTAAGAAATTTTATGACCGACAGTATCCCACTGGGGGTAAAAGTTAACATTAATCAACCTCTATAAAGCAAATAATAACATTCATAAGATGTTGACCCTGGACTGCTCTCTCTTCCTCTAGTCCATTGGTTCTCAAGCTTGTCTCCATCTAAAAATCATATTGGGGAACTTTAAAATTCACAGCGCCTTGAAACGCTCAACAGAACACCACAAACTGAGAGACTTCAACAATAGAAATTAATGTTTTTTGTAGTTCTGGAGTCTAACGTCCAAGATGAAGGCGTCACAGGTTTGGGTCCTCCTCAGACCTCTGTCCTCAGCCCACCTAGCCGCCTCCTTGCGGTTTCCACACGGCCTCCCGCGTATGGCTGTATCCTAATCTCATCTGACCTCATTTACCTTAGTCTCGCCTTCAAAGTTCCTATTTCCAAGTACAGTTACGTACTGAGGTGCTGGGGGTTAAGACCTCAACTTGCAACTTCTGGGGAGACCCAATCCAGACCACACCAGCCAGAAATACTGACCTCATTGACCTGAGCATACAGCTTCAGCACTGGGACTTTAAAACCACCCCAGTTATTTCCCATTTACAGCCAAGGTAAAGAACCGCCGGTTTCCTTGAAGCTGTTTCTGCTGCAGGACACGAAACCGTGATGTACTATTTCTGCAGTTTTCTCTAAGACTCCAACTCAAAACTGAAACGTTCCCCATTTTCTGAATGTCTGTGCCTTTGCTTTGGCTCCCTGGAGTGTAAACAGAGACTCCGCTCACCAGGGGTTGCCTGGGCCCCACACCCTGCTGGCTCACAGGGCAGGATGCCCTTTACCTGAGAATGTTAGAAGGGACCATATTTTACCCTCACTTTCAAAAATGCCAATTTTATCAGTCAACCCAAGCATAAGTACCTTCCCTGATGGAAATACAAACAAAATAACATATGTACTTTGCCAGCCTATGAAGCACAGGTGGGAGGATCATTATTTTAAACTCACAAAAGAGGAAACTGAGACTAAGCTGATAGTGGACATTTGGAAGATTCTATGGTGATAAAGTGGCAGATCAGGGACTCGAACCCAGGACTTTGCAGGGGCCATCAGCAGCAATTTTTGGCCCCATCATGTAACTTGAGAAGACAAGGTTTATGCCAGAGCCACAGGAGAAAACAATGGACTGAGCAGGTCAGGTTTTGCTAATTGATCAGGTTCCTGCTCTCCGCTACCCCTTCCTCAGAGCCTGGGTGGGCGGAGGAAGCTAGACAAACTCAGGGAAATGTTGGGATCAATGACTGGGATCAACCCAATCAGTCTTGGGTTCGAGTCTCTGATCTGCCACGTCATCGCCATAGAACCTTCCAAAAGTCCATTATCCACTTAGTCTCAGTTTTCTCTTTTGTGAGTTTAAAATAACGATCCTCCCACACGCACTTCATAGGATTGTTCTAACATGGCAAAGTATATATGTTATTTTATTTGTTCTTCCACGAAACTAGACAAACTCAAGGACATGTTGGGATCAACGCTCTAAAGCCCCTACCTTGGAGGTCTCCAGTGGCTCCCCAGGAGTCCAACCTATTTGTTTTGGCGACCTGCACAAGGTTGAGGGTCTTTTCCATGACCTTTCTTGCTGTTTCCAGTCTGCAGCAGGAGCAGACGTACAGGATGCACCCAGGCCACGAGTCCATGCACGTGGAGATGATCTTGATCTTCCTGTGCGCCCTGGTCATCGCCCAGATAGTGCTGGTGCAGTGGAGACAGAGGCATGGCCGCTCCTATAACGTGAGTGCCTGAGGGGCTGGGGGTGGGGGGGGTGCTGGAGGCAATTCCCTCCTGCTGCCATGGGAAGCTCCCCTTGGTGAAGGCAGTAACTGCCTGGACTGCGCCGGTCAGCATTATCTATATTTCACTTGGATGATTTATTTATTTATTTTATATATATATTTTTTATTACAAAAGTTTATTTTTACATCATTTTGTACATTTTTTTTCCATCTCAATTGTAATCCCCGCGGGTTTCCCATCACCAAGTCACCCCTGTGCCATCACCATAATCCCATGCATTCCTCCCCCCCCATTTTTGATCCCATTCCCCACTCCACCCCCGCAAAATGTCTCTGGTATATGGTTGTTCATTATTCTCACCTGGTCCATTATACTCCTGCTATGAGTGAAACCTGGATGATTTATTTTTAACTAAAGGAGACGAGAATCAAACCTGATCAGTTATCATGTCAAAGAAAGCTACCCTGTCTGCCAATATGCATATGGAAAGTTATCACCACATGTCATCAGGGGGTTGCAAACTAAAGCCAGGAGATACTGATACTGATACATACCTACTAGGTGGAGAAAATCCAAAAAACGCGACAGTGCCAAATGAGATGAGGATGAGAAGCAAGAGGGACTCTTGATGGGAATGAAATGGGAAAGCAGTCGGAAAGGCAGTTTTGCAGCCTGCCGCAAAGTTAAACTACCTAGCAACCACACGGCTAGGTGTTTTTGTTTATCCAGTAGAACTGATCCCACCTTCCCACAAAACCTACATGTTGATACTTATAGAGCCTTTATGCATAATCACCCGAAACTAAAAGCAAACAAGATGTCCTTTAAAATATGAATAAATAAGCCAACTTGGTGCCTCTATACAGTCACATCTTAGTTGGCAATAACAGGATATGAGCCATCACGCCATGAAAAGACCTGGAGGAACCCTGGGGACAAGCCAGGATGAAAAGAAAGCAGAGTGTGTGATACCAATTACATGACGATTGAACAATGCAAAACCATAGAAAGTAAAATGATCGGTGGTTCAGGGAGGGAAGAAAGGAGGACAGACGTGGTAAAGGGAGATTTTCTAGCGGTAAAACTGATTTCTATATACTGTGATTGTGGCTACATTTATGCATCTGTCAATCCCATTCAACTAAACAGAGCAAATAGTGGAACTTAATGTATCTAAATGCTGAAAAGATCAAGAAGCTGGGGGGAGAGGATCCCAGGAAGAGTAGCAAATGGTACAAGAGAATCTCAATGCATTACAAATAAATGAAACAACCTCAGTGAAGGGAACTCGGGAAGGAAGGAAGTTGCTCTGGGCCCCTGTGGCAGTGAGAGAAGTCTGTAAGATTAAGACATAGAAGGACCATACACTGGCTGATGAAAGTGTCCCTCATGGGGAATGCATTAAGTCCGACACCACTGTACACGCACTGGGAAGGGACCAACAAGTGAATAGAGGGCAGGTTACGAGAGCCAGGCTGGTTACTGCTGAAATAGGAGTTTACAGGTAAGAGCAGGAAGGAAGTTAGGGAAGAAATGATACGCACACACACTACGTTATGAGGACAGCTTTGTACACAGAAGGTATTTATACATATTATTTATAGCCTGGAAATATCATTTATTATAGTTATTATTTTTAGATTATTTCATGCATAATTCAGACCATGCGAGGGGTTAATCTAAAAAGCGCAGAACATTTTCAGGTACAGTGTTTAACAAAAAATGATTACTTGTCTAGAGTACAGATTTGTGGTCTGTAGGTGCTGTGTACATCAGCACAACTTATTAAAAACACCTAAGCAAGAAAATAGGTTATTTGGAAAATAAAATTTTAAAATATAATTGCTGCTAGGAGATGTTAAAATATGTAAATAAAACACAGTGGAAAGTGAGATGTCTATATCAATATATTTCTTGTTTGGGATACTATTATATACCTAGATGTTTCCAAGTAGTCCCATTTTGAATACAACATAAGCTATGCAGCTGAATATTTACATTTTTCTCTTTTCAGTGAATATGATATAACAGAGCCTCCAAGTTACATGTTTTACAAATGCTTTTGACAATATTTAATTAAAAATAAAATCCGGACCCTCCCTGGTGATGCAACAGGTTAAAGCACAGCACTATGAAGCTGTCCACAGCCACTGCAGCACGAGTTTCTATCTCCAGTAAGGGAGCTGACCCCCATGGCACAGCAGACCTCGCTTGACCCACCTGCTGCTCCCCTCAACAGTGTATGTCAGTATATCGGCCTATCCTGCCCCCCACTCTTCCTCTGGTGAATCCTCTTTCTCCCCACACCTCTGGCCTGTACCGCAGTGCTGTATGCATCAATAAGTAAATCTTTAAAATGATAAAAATAAAAATAAAATCCTAGTCAACACCACCCTCTCCACCTTCTTTTACACATCCGACTTTCTACAGGAAACCGGAAGGAGGGTGCCAAAAGAGATTCCTACTTCCCCTCGGGCCAGCAGAAGACCCGCTGGCCACATGCAGATGTCAGGATTGCAGGCACACTGTTAACTTGCCTCCATACACAAGCCAGTAATTTCCCACAGACTGACACATAGCTCCATTTATATCAAACTTCCTGCCTGTGAATTGCTGTGAAACATGAGAACATGTCCCTGTGCCAATAAAGCACGGGTCTGCCCGCCTCTCAAAGGTGAGAGGAGGCACACATGCGGTCTCACACACAGCACTGCAGAATCTCCCTTCACAGCTGAAATAAGCGAATTAGCGGTCAGAATTGATTTGAAGAAAAAAATGTGGGCTCAGTGAATCTCGAAGCGTCCTTCATATGCCGAGATTTCGTACTTCGCCCTGTCTGACTCATGTCCACACCTGCCTTCATTTGTCCTGAGGGCCGAGGGACAGCTTGGGTAATTTATTTGCATGGTAAATCTCTGCTGACCTCTGAGCAGCTTCCTGAACTCCCTCCAGACCCATCGCTCACCACACGCACGCACGCATGTGCACGCACGCACGCATGTGCACGCATGCACGCACGCATGTGCACACACGCACGCACGCACGCACACAGGCACAAATGGTTGCACAGACTTTGGGAAAATATTAGGAAAAGAGCATCACTGACCTTCCCTTCCCACTCTGCCTTGCTCTTTCTCTTTCCTTTTACTTTATCTTTTTTACTTTCTATCTGCCTTTTCAATTTTCTCTTTTTGGTTACTGTCCTTGTCCCATAGGGTGAGTTCTGTGCAAAAGACTTAGAATGAATGTAAGAAGATTCCAGATCCAAGAACTTACGAGGATAAAGCAATTAATAAGAAACATCTTCTTGCTGCTCCCTGGAAAGAGACAGAGCTGTGCGCCTGGTCTTTTACTTCCAGGATGAAATACTATCAAATAATTTGTGCTTATTGTCCTTAGATGATTATATCCAAAACCATGTTAAAGGATCCAAAAATGGAACTGAAGACCCTTTTGCTAAGCCGCCTCTTTTTGTTAGAAAGACGAATTATCCAGATGACAACTGTCTGACAGCAAGCACCAACCCCTCTCCACATCCCGGGCAGACAATTAGCCAGCTGTGACCCTTGTTACCACCAAGGGGACCCAGCTCCCAATCTTCGCCCAGCCTTGCTCAGTGCCACCGCCTGTGCACCCAGGCCTGAGACCCAGCCCTTTGCCCTCCCTCTTTCAATGGTGCTGAAGAAATGCAGGTGGTTAGTCTGGAAGTGAGAAAAGAAGAGGTCAAAGTTTACTGCTACTGGTTAAACCTACCTGCTTTTCAGCAGAAAGGCATGTAGCAGGTGTGCGGTCTGCTGAAGAGCAGACACACAATGTCCCCCACATGGCCCAGCAGCTCAGTCTCCCCCGCTTCTTACACTGAGGGGCCAGACCACTCACCACCATCAGCAGGTTAGTGAGATCATTGGTCCTGCAAGAGGTTTCGTGCAGAGGCACAGAACGCATGCGAGCCACATCTCTGGCACCTGGGAAGGGCAGCAATCACCAAAGAGGAAGGTCTGGGACAAAACCAAGGGCTGAAATCCAGTCATCAGGGGCCAGGTAGTACCTGCTTGGACAGTACCGCCAGCCCTGGCTCCCGGGTGCCATTCTGTTTCCAGGCTCTTTCGCGGCTGGAAACAGTCAGCCCATGTGGGCCGTGTTGGCCTCAATTTTACAACTAAAGTGAAACGTGTTTTTCGCAAATCGCATCACGACAGAAGCCTGAAGTTGCTATCACTGGAAATTGACCAGAGGAAAGGTGAGGGATAGGCTGTATTATTTCCCATTTGAGTTTCAGGTAATGGTCCCCATCAGCTCCTACCTTTGCAGGTGCAGAACAGCTCGCGTGTGCAGGGTGGACTAGCTGCATGCTACAACAGCCATGAAGCAGTCTCCCCAGAGCAGCTCCTAAATGCCGTCCAGGGGACCGGACAGTGGGCTCCTCATTGCTGAACGAGATTCTCCCTCATTGCCCTCACAGCTGGTGACCCTGCTGCAGATGTGGGTTGTCCCCTTGTATTTCACCATAAAACTTTACTGGTGGCGCTTCCTGTCCATGTGGGGCATGTTCTCCGTTATCACCAGTTACATCCTCTTCAGAGCAACCCGCAAACCGCTCTCCGGGAGGACACCACGGTAAGGGATCCTGTCTTGCCCGCGGCCCTGCCTGTGACTTTAAAATGCGTATCTGATGGCCAAGATCCTGGGTGTCCCCTGCTTTAGCCTGTGGTAGCAAACTCTTTGGAGATTAGCGGTGGCATTAGCTCACATTCATTTCTTAAGGGTAAGTCAGACATGCTTGTAAAATTTATCACTTCAGATGTCAGCTAGTGAAGGCCAAAAGGAAGAAAAGTGAACATATTGTTAAAAGTTCTAGAGCACTACTTCATATTTCTTTTTCTTTTTTTTAAAGATTTATTTACTTATGCATAGAAGAGCTGAGGTGCATGCAGGGTTGGGGGTGAGAGGGTTTACCGGGTGGGAAGCAGAACAGGTGGATTGACTGAAATACACTGCCGAGGGAGGACAGGTCTGCAGCAACATGTGGGTCACCTCCTGGTTGCTCCGCATCTCCACTGTATAATGAATTTCTCAATCAACGCAGAGGAACTTCATCACAAGAAATAGCCAAACGCTGCCCCATTCTACACGTCAGCTATCTCAGCAGGTGCCCTGCCCTCTGCTTCTCTGCCCACCTGGGTCCATGGCAGCCTCCCCTTCCTGCACAGCAGTGCCAGTCGGGGTGATCCACGACATGCTAGAGCAGACCCAGTTCTGCAGGGAGGTTTGTGAACGCACTGGAAGTGTTCTGGGAACGACCTCTCCCTGCTCTAGCAGATGGGAGAGCAAGGCCGTCACCTGAGCCTCGAAGTCTGTGCAACACCTCTGCCAACTCCCCTGTCTACCGACGAGAGAAGGTTTAAGCCAGGGACCCGAGCGTTGCCTCTGCACACCGCGTTCCTTAGAGAGGAAGAGACTAACCCCCAGCGTTGCCTTCTTCTGCACATGGATCTCATCAGCGTATCTTTAGCTTAAAGTGACATAGAACTAGAAGCCCTGTGTCAAAAATAATTACATTCCAAATGTCAGTGATTCACTGTCTGTAGAAACAAGCCCCAACATGCGATAGTTGGAACGGTGCTCCAGAGTCCAATCTGTCAGGTCTCATCCCAGGTTCCAATCCTCATTTTGGTTATCTAATAACCTTTCTGTTTCACTATCACTGGGTATCTATCGTGAGTACAAATGATTGAGGGTCCCCTCTCTTCTAGAGGAGTAGACAAGAAACAAGGAGTTTCTGTTTAAAGAAACAGTAGCGTCTAAGGATCTCTCTGGCAAAAGGGCTCCTGCCACTGTTGACATCTGTCAGCACATTCCAGCACCCTTTCTCATCTTTGGGCACCAAGTTTAGTCTTCCAGCTGCTCCTTCTCCATCTATCACCTTTTCTTGGTCCAGAAGGTGAGTCTTTATACTGGGGGGTGGCACAAAAGGAACTGGCCCCCAGTCTCTCCCCACATCTCCCCAGAAGCGAGGAGGAAAACTAACAAAATTAAAGGCTCCCTTCTATACTGCCTCCATGCTCACTCTCCACCCTTATCCTCTGCCTGCTTCATGCAGGCCCTGTGCAGTGGGGAAAGGCGCGAGGCCTGCTCTTGAGTTGCACAGAGGGGCACCCACACAGCAGAAAGTCAGGCGGCAGAAGCTCGCCTGCAACTTCCTCTCCGGCCTGGGGGAGGCGCTCTGAGTGGAAGGAGAGGGGCTGGGGGCTCAGCCCCCTGCCCACCACCCAGGCGCTGGGCTTGAGGGCCGAGGCCAGCAGCAGCCAGAAAGAGAAAGGCCAGGGCAGGAATCTCCCCTTGACTTCTCAGCCTGTCACTGATGGGCTCCAAACTACTCCTGCCCACACCTCTGGAAGCAAAGGAGAGGAGGGTGGTCAGGGGCCCAGTCGGACTAACCACTCCCAAAGACCATCTTTTATGAGGAAAAGTTCAAGGTAATTACATGATCGTTACTGTCCTGTAATAAATGACAACGGCACCTCCCTAGAGCCGCAGGGGTTGAAGTGTTAGTGCTATGAAGCTATCACCAGCCACAGAGGCCTGAGTTCCATCCCTGGCCAGGGAGCTGACCCCCATGGTGCAGCAGGACCCTCCTGTTTCCCCGCTGATCCCCTCAGCAGTGTATTTCAGTAAAATCCACCTGTTCTGCTCCCCACTCTGTTTCTGGTGAATCCTCTTACGGCCCCCAGCGCCTCTGGCCTACATCCCAACTATTGTATATCTAAGTAAATAAAAATAGGTCTTTAAAAAAATAAATTACAATGAATTTATATATGCCTAGACAGAAACATTGGTGCATGATCATACTACTTGTAGTGTTTGCTGATATTAGCATTCTCTTAATTTAATTTAGTAGGTATGCTATACTTATGTTTTGCATATTACATGATATATGGAATTATAGAAACTAAGACTAGCCTAGACTGTTATTTGAAAGAGATAAAGCACTTCCCATCATGCTCTGTGGCTCTGGCTTCTTCCCATATTTCACTCCACAGGCTGGTCTACAAGTGGTTTCTTCTCATCTACAAACTCAGCTATGCATTTGGCGTTGTGGGATATCTGGCCATCATGTTTACCATGTGTGGATTCAATTTTTTTTTCAAGTAAGTTTCACTGGTTAAGAAATTCATCTCCATGCACTTGCTTGTAACATCACAGGGCCAGCTTCATACCTGGGTGCTGGATTTGGGTCTGGACTTCTTCATGCACACATGGTCTGTTGCAGTTCTCATTGGTGTTTTGCTGTCTTTGAGTAAACCACTCAAAAAGAGACGATCCACAGGATAAGAAGTTTGCAAAAACTGTAAACTTTAAAGAGAAAAAAATACTTGATCTGCACATCTTAAAAGCCATCATTAATTTCAAAGCCATCCCTTTGTGTTTGAGTGACCCTTAATGACAAAAGATTTCCCTTCCACCAAATTCTGAAGGTCATTTCCTTGTATGTAACTTCTTTCTTAAAACCTCAAGAACCAGACAACCCAGTCGCCATTAGCTCATATGACTTTTGAATGTTTAAAATAGGAGCTAGACGTGCTGTAAATATACACACTGGTTTCAAAGACTGTATAAAATGAATTGTCCTGTGGCCTATATGTTGGGTTTATAACACTTTGGATGTATCAGTGAAATTACTCCAGCTGTTTCTTTTTACCTTCTTAACGTAGATACCAGACAATTTATATTTTCAATATATGTCAGGATTCTATTTCCACCAGACAATACTGTTCTAAAATTGTGTATCTGGGACCCCTAGCATGCAGCTGAACAAGGAGGAAACTGAGTGTGTAGACAATGAAGGAGAGGTGAAGAGATAACGGAGCAGGAAAGTCTGAGAAGAAATAATGGAAATTAGGATAATTATTCCTATGACTCAGAACTGTGTGCTCCCTAGGAAGAAGGAAATGTACTCTTGATACTATTCTCATAGTATCAACATGCAATCAACATGTGTTCTGGAAAAGGGAATGTAAGCCAACAGCTTTAGAAAGATGCACGAATAAAGATTCCCCAGAATATCGCTCAACTTGAAGTTATTCTAAATCTCTGGGGCCATAACAAGACTGAAAGGCAGAGGTGAGCAGTCCTTAACCTCATAAAATAAAGGTGAATGGATACCAGCCCCGGGAAGGAGCTCTTTCTGCCACCACGTAGCGCTCTGATTTTAGAAGCATTTCACAAAACTTCAGAGTGTGAGTTCCAACCATTTTCTATGGAAAGGAAGAGAAGCTAATTGTACAGATCCCTGATGGCTAGTTTAGGATGTAGAAAGTCACTGATATTCTTTCAACATGCTGTTAGTATTATTGTAATGAATGTAAAATTTTTGTACAAATTTTATCAAGTTAATGACAGCTGTCCAAAGACTATTAGCTCATGAAATCTTAAGACCCTTACCCATGAACTCTCCTACCATGAGCTATATTGAGACTTCAACCCTTAAAGTGGGGCAGGAATTATTTTTTCATTATAAAGTTCCTTTTTGGTGGAACCATGACAAGATTGCAAATACGTGTGTCCCTGCTCACGAATCTTCCCCACCCGCCCCACCCCTCGACGCCCTCACTCTGAAATAAACTCAGGCAAATCTTGAAAGGATGAAGCCATCCCTTGTTGAAATTTCCAGTTCACATCACCCAAAGATGCCTCCCAAGTCTGCAAAGCAGTCTACCTTTACCATTTGCTCCTCGAATTAACGAGGCACAAATACACAGCAGAAGGGTTGAGCTACAGCGCCCAGTTCCTGTCCACTACTAGGTACCCTCCCAACTCAGACTCATGCAGGACCCTGGCTAGTATTTGAGATCAACTACGGAGCTAGAAGACCAAAGGTGCAAGGCGTAAGATCCAGAAATTAAATTAGGGACTAATATTCACTTTTTGGAGATCTTTGCCTTAAAAAAAATAAAGATGGGTTATCATAGAGAATCCGTGTATTTGAATATGATCCAACTAGCAAAACAAATTTTTAATAATCTGACAAGTACAGCAAGGACCTTCAAGTGAAGCTTGGTTCCTGATTCTTAGGTAGCAGCTGCCATTTTTCATTTTTCCTGTGTTTCCATATTTTCAAACACACAGTGGGGATAATAATATCTATTTCAACTACTTGTTGGGTGAAATAAAGTACTTGAAAACTCTCTGTGAAACCTGAGCCGGACACCAGTATCTCAGCTTTAGCTGTCTGACAGAGCCATCTCTTGTCCAGACCCCAGGCCAGGCCACACGGAGTCCTGAAGGTAGGCTTGTGTATCAGAGAATGTCCCATTTCTCCAGGTGAGTCTTCTTTGGGTCGGGGCCCATTGCTCTGTTGCAAGAGGGTCTAACTCTTTGCTGCCCATTAGAATCACCTGGAATCTGGAGGGCTTCCAAAAATATCGCCTCACAGCCCAACCCCAAGAGTCTGAGGTAACTGGCCTCGGGCGCAGCCCAGAGATGGAGATTTGTACAGTGCCTGCCCCAGTCCTTCTATGTGAGCTGACTTGTGAACCACTGGTTCCAGCAGGCTGATTGATCTCAGCACAGAGGCCTAAAATACATTTGAAGTCTCTCTCAAAATTACTATGCCCATGTAGCGCCAAGTGCTAAATTTTAAGAGAAATTTAGAATTTTAAATTATTTCATTTTAAAAAAGGAAAACTAAGCAAATAAAAGAAAAATAAAATACACCACTCACTCCATTGCCTATATGGCAGGAATTATTTTCCAAGCTGTACCCCCTCTCAACTCCCCCAGTGCCAGATTCTGACCTCTTTATATTGTTAATTTCCATAGAATCAAGGCCAGAGATTCCATGGATTTTGGCATCGTGTCCTTGTTCTACGGCCTCTACTATGGTGTAATGGGAAGAGACTTTGCAGAGATCTGCTCGGATTACATGGCTTCTACTATAGGGGTAAGTGGTGCTTCGTTCTCTGAAACCACACATGGCGTGTGGAGAAACGGTCTCATCTTTCACACTTACATTCCACCTGCAGAAATGGAGTGCTATTTGGTGCTCCCAGTCCGCTTGCTGTCTGGATTCTCCTTGCATCAAAAATTGTCTCTGCTAATTCATTAGAAAATACATTTCTTGGGGCCTCCCTTGTGATGGAAGGGGTTAAGCACAGCACTATGAAGCTTTCGGCAGCTACTGCAGCCAGCCCTGTTCTAGATCCAGCCAGGGAGCTGACCCACATGGCTCAGCAGACTTCTCCTGTCTCGCTCACTGCTCCCCTCAGCAGCATATATGGGTTGATCCTCCTATTCTGCTCCCCACTCTGTCTCTGGTAAATCCTCTCATACCCCCACCCCTCTGGCCTACACCCCAGCTTTTGTATGTATAAATAAATAAATCTTTTTAAAAACAGTTTTAAAAAGAAAATAATTCCTTACTTATATGAAGTGATTGGGTGCTAAGATATATCTTAAAGCAGAATATCTTAATTATTTGGAAGGACCATGCTCCAATCGCCAACACCGAAAGGATCAGTGAAAATTCAACAATAACAAAAACCCTTTACCTCTGCCTGCAACTCTGCCTAATGCAAATAAAAGTCCTATTTGAGGGCCCTCCCTGGTGGCGCAACAGGTTAGGACACAGCACTGGAGGCTAGCTGCAGCCGCTTCAGTGAGTCCGATCCCCCACCCCGGAGGTGACCCACATGGTGC
>NW_004567119.1:12423207-12438613 GCF_000260355.1 Condylura cristata | reverse complement strand
CCCAGGAAGAGATGCAATTTGACAAGGAAAACAAGTCCTTTTGTTTTTTCCCCAAAGTTACCATTTTAACAATTTAAGAATTATTTTACTTATTTATGCATACAAGAGCTGGGGTACAGGTCAGAGTCACCTCTGTGGGGTGAGAGGATTCCCCAGAGACAGAGTGGGGAGCGTGGACCTACTGAAACACACTGCTGAGGGGAGCAGCAGGGAAACATGAGAGTCAGCTCCCTGGCTAGGGATCGAACTCAGGGTACAGTGGATTTTAATAGCTGGATAGCACTGAGATTTTACCCCTGCATCTCCCTGATAACAAGTCTGGAAGCACCATCTTTCTAGAGACTTCTCACCTGATCCATCCCACTAGCTTTAACATCCTGTCGTCTTATATCACCAAGTACACAAAGCCCACGGCCCCACACCATAGGGCACAGCCGCTGGCGACTTGACCTGGTGATGATGAGGGTGGAGATGTGGAGATGGGTATGTGTCTGCGTGCTTGCTTGTGCCCATGCTGTGGCAGAGGAGGGAGAAGCGGTCTCCACTCTCACACCAGCGCCTGAGCTCTGCGCCAGACTAATTATTCCGAATCTCTGGGAGCAGAGCCAGAGCATCTGCTTTGTCTCAAAAGCTCCCTAAGAAAATGGAGTGAGCTGTCAAGGATGAATTGTAAATATAGATTACTAAGAGAAAAAAGCCAATCAGAAGAGGCTACGTACTGTTTGAAGCGTAAGGGGACATGACACTTAAATGGTATCCTGGATGGAGCAAAATGAGGACATTAGTTTAAAACTCAGTAACCTGAGTAAAGCACATGTTCTATTTCACGGTAGCGTATCAACACTGGTCATTAATTATGAGAAATGTGTGGTACAAGGTAAGATGTTAGTAGGTGAACTGGGAGGAATGGGGGTCCTGCCATCTTCATAGCTGCACTTTAAGTCTAAAACAATTTTTAAGTAAATATTTTATTTAAAAAACAACAACAACAACAACACATTTTTTAGGGATTCTAACTGGGTGCCAATATTGGGAAGAAACTCCCAACCAACTTAGCTTCTGAAAGCATCACCTCTGGGTGGGATTAGTCTGGCGCTCCCTACCATCACAGTGGAATTTACAATTTTTCTCCAGATTTATGAATCAGAATTTCTAGAACAATAAAGGAGAAGGTCAAGCTATGGGTAACCTTAAAAAACTCCTTATAGGGTTCTGAGCTCGCGCCCTGGATAGCACCACGGCTTCTGAAGGACTCCTCCATCCAAGGGTAGGTGGGCATCAGCAATGGCTTTAGGCCCATTTGAGTCAGTGCGTTTTTGTCTGGAAACCTTAACCTCATGGTAGCATCCTGACCTGGGAAAAAGCCTTTCAAGCCAACAAAGAAACGGGAAGGACTCTGACAGGGGCAGGGGCAGGGGCCGAGGCCCGCAGGCCCCCAGTGTAAGAGCTCAGAGCAGGGCTGCAATTGCCCTCCACGCTGCTGGCCTTCCCCCTCCCCAGTTCTACAGCGTCGGTGGGATGCCCACGAGGAGCTTGTCGGACAACATATGCGCTGTCTGCGGGCAGAGGATCATCGTGGAGCTTGAGGAAGAAGGACTCATTGAAAACACCTACCAGCTTTCCTGCAGCCACGTGTATCCTTTTCTCGGAAACCTTCGGGCTTCAAACCAGTGCTGGGAGACCATTTCAAGGAATCCTTGCTCGGATGGGAAGGGCACTTCAGGGAAAACTAGCTCATCTCCCTCCTCCCCCTCCTTCTCCCTCTCTTCCTCCTGTTCCCTGTTTGCCCTCGTCCTCCCTGTCAGTCCCTGTACCCCATCCCCTCTGCCTGCCAATCTCCCATCCCCAAGCCCCAGACTTTAATCCTCCTGGGCATCTTTTTCTCTGGAGAAGTTCTGATAAGCCCTGTGGTATAAGAAATGCTGTAAGAGAGCCTCCTCTTCCCATGATTTCCTCTTTTTAAAAGGAATCTCATTGCTGCCCTACAGAAAGGCTGTAGCGCATGCGCAGGACACTGGGCGGGAAAGTTGGCAAAATCATAATTGAGCCCCAAGGGCGGGAGAAAGGGGGCTTGGGGGAGGGAGCAAGAGTGACATTTCAGGTACAGAAAAGAACACAGGACGCTCCCTCTGTTGTCTGTCTCTCATGGGAACCAACGACAGCGAAGTGCGCTTTACCTAGAAAAATCCTCCACACCGTTTCAAGCCCTCAGTGGTGGTGTGGGCAGCCACGGATTGCGTGGGTCTTGAGAGGGGAGTGCACAGGCCGAGGGACCCCTTAGATGTCAAACAGGGGCCAAAACTGGAGCTCCCAGTTCTTGAACCACTTGACTTCTGCGCCTGTGGGTGCTCTTAGTTGAAGGATCTTTAGGTATTAGAATTCTCTGGAATGACTGAGAAGCCAGCATTCTCTGGAAGCTCCAGAAATCAAGGAGGACAACCACAAAGATGCTGAGAGCAAGAGGCTGGAGAGGGTGTGTTCTGAGAGCCATTGTGTTTGAGTTGGCCAACAATCAAGATTTTATTTATATTTAAATAGAAAAAAAAGGGCATCATTTATCTTTATTTTATAGTATAATATCAGGTTTAAAATATTACTGTATGCTCAGTCATTTGAAAGGTTTGGCATGAGGAGGTGGTTAAGCCATCTGTCATTTACCTCTGAAGCCACCTAATTCCATCAGTAAAACCTAGATGTACAGTGGCTGTGATTCAGTTCTGTTTGATCTGGATAGAATCCAGCTATTCAATCCTTAGAGTTATTCAAAACTCGACTGAATGTATCTGGAATATCACAGGAGCCTTTTGCCTAATATATAAGCCTTCACATTTTAAAATAAGGAACACCACCAGACCCACATGGAACGCTATGGTGGTTTTTCAGTGTGATGCCTTTCCCAAAAATCTATCACTCTTAGAAATTTTGCAAGTCTGGCCTTCATTTTCAATATGATTTACTTTTCAAAATGTTGGAACAGAGCCTCGTCTGCCATTTGCAAGTGGAAATATGTTCGCTCTCCACTTTTAAAAGCCCTTAGGGATTGTTATAGATTGCGCATATGTAATCTGAAATGTAGCCACCTTGAAAGTTGCTCTGCAGGGAGTGTTATTAATGGCCCATTTTAGCATGAGTCACAGGAGTGAGGAGTGGGCCAACGTGAGTCATGTTAACAAGGAAGAAGTAACCCAACATTGCTCTGTGGCATTAGCGTCATGGAGGCTACTGTCATGGAGGCTTTTCAGGTCTGATACTGAAGATGAGAGTAGTAAACAAGAGTTGGGCCTCACAGTGCTGGCTCTGGGACCCTGAACTCCACCTATGTGGAAGACGAGGCTGTACTCCAGCCCTAGGGAATGATGGACCATATAGGTTTTGCTTCAAAATTGTGTTATTTTCTCCCACCTCATGTTAAGTAAGCATAGTACAAACTGACCTCAAGTCCAACAATACAAAATAGTGGAAACTCTTAGTTGCATGTACTGAGGAGTTTAAGCCTTGACTTGTCAACACCATGAAGCTCCCCATTTTTAAGGAGAAGTTTGACAGATCCTTGCGGTTCAAGGGTGTGTGTTCAGTACAGTCCTGAGAATGTGTGCTCTTCATCCAGAAAAACAGATTGGGATGAACATGGTAGAAATAAGTAAATCAATAATGTAACTCATTACAGCTAATCATTGTCCCAATTTTACAATGTTGTAGACCCCGGGGAAACATATTTGAGCACGTAATCTGTTTTCAAATATGTTTCTGTATTTAGGTATCTTAGTATTGCCTAAGGGCCTGAGGAGGGAGATTAATGCAACAGTCTCACAGTAGCAGGAGGTAAGGGGGAGATTTGCAAGCTCACAGGAAGTCACATGAGAGCATGACATGTGCTCTGGTAACAGTGAGTCCCTGGTGCTAGGGTTTCATTCTCAACCTTGGGGACAGCGGTCTAATTTTCTGTGCAAGAGGATGTATACAAATGGATTTGTAAATGCCTAGAGTTTCAGAAGTTTATTAAGCTTCTAGTCTGTTAAATATAACTGCCTCCCTCTTTTCAATAACTTAAAATGCTTAAGGAAAAACCTCAAATAGTGAGACACTAATAGAAGTTATGTGTAAATTTATGACCACAAATAACTTCCACTTATCTAAGCAATGAATAATTGCTTAAAAGGTAATAATAATTATTAAGGTAATTAATTATTAAAAGGTAATAGTTATTAAAAGGTAATAATAATAATAATTGCACAAAAGGTAGAATGGGAAAGGTATGATGAGATAGGGAAATACAGTGATTTATTCACACAGACAGTACAGTAAAAATTCTCTTTCACATGTTTTATCTAACTTAATTTTTATGAGAATCAAATGAGGTCAGAAGAACAGTGAGACAAAGAAGGTCAGTCAGTCCCTCTGGGTCCTAAAGTTTTGGCAACTTGGATTCTAAGTTCACTGGCTTGGGGTTTCCTTAGTGCTACAGGATCTCCCTAGAAAAGTGTTGTGTGCAGTTAGTCATGATTGACAGCCACCACACTCCTCAAACCAGATCATTTCCATTGCATCATCTGAAGCGGACACTGCCCTTACTATCCAGAAGCTTCCCTAACAAGATGCCTAAGCTTTCACGAATTCTGCATCCGAGGTTGGTGTATTGTTGGTAAAAAGCAGACTTGTCCTTACTGCAAAGAGAAGGTTGATTTGAAGAGAATGATCAGTAACCCGTATCCTTTTGTAAAACATTACAAATATGATCTCGATGGCTTCTGATGGTGAATGTTTCAGTCTAAACTGTTATAAAAGAAAGATAAGAAGCTGGTCCCTTATCAGTGATAAGTTTGCTCTCACCACCTATTTCCAGAAAAGGACATGGTCTCCCCACTGTGCCTGGTTAGGAAGTAAATGCCCCGAAGGGGTTCTACTCTGTAGAGTCCATATATCCCAGTCTAAGGCCTTATATGGGATAGTGCGAACGTCAGTTAAATATGTGGAAAGATAAGGTAGGTCCGACAGCATAGGGAGGTGGATAGAGTGGAGAGTGGATAGACCAGAAGCTGGAATTTAAAGTTTTAAAGCCCCAAATGTGACTGGAGCACAGCAGAGTTTTTGGAGGGCATGAAAACTTCGTCATCTCTGCATGCAAGTGGGGTTTTCCCCCTTAGACTTTGGTTTTTCAAGTTCCTTGTCTCGTCTCATCTTAGGCTAAGCCTGAGCGAGAGTATATTGAGAGAAACAAAGATTAGACCTGCTTAGCTTGTGGTAGCAGCCAGGACTTTTGTAGACAACAGTGGTCCCCAACTGAACAAACCCAAAACCAAGGTCACAGGAAGGTAACGGTCCCATGCAGAGCAGCAAGAGGGCTCAACCTCAAGACTGCAGCATCTCTCTTTCAGGGGAGAAAGAGGGATTAAAACGCAGCCTCTCCTGTAAGAAGAGCAGGACTCTCTTCTCCCCAGAGGCAGCTTTGTTACTCTGAGTGAAAGTTACCTACATTTTACCACACTAAAGGAGACGCGCCCTCGCTCCTGCTCCCCTCACCAGCCCTAAGGTGGGGTGTTAGCCCAGGCTGGGCCACAGAGCCGCCTCTGAGTGGGCAGGAAGGCAGAGGCACAGCACGACCATCTGTGGTCTCCCGTGGCAGTGCACAGCAGGCCCTCAGGAATGTCCCCTTTAAGATGGAGAGTTCAGAACCACTTTCGGTTAATAAATGACGTATACACCAGCAGCAATAGCCCTTTGCTATAAAATTGATGATGCTAGGTGATTGATGATGCTAGGTGATTATGATCACTCAAACGATCACTTAAATGACAAGGGACAATTTGCAACCTTCTCTAGTCTGGAGAAATGTTTGAATGTTACCTGCACTCTCTATTGAGACTCAGTAAGAGAAAAAGCTACATCTGAATCATTGGCCTTGTGCTCTCAGAGATGAATGAAGTCCCCTCAGCACAGGTTATAGACGCAGAACTGGTGTGTGCCACCTGAATGCAGGTTTCTGGGGCGTGGTGCCTTCCCTCGGGAGCAGTTCTGTCCTCCCTGGCTGGACCCACAGTCGTCATGCCCCCTGACCCTCTAGTATATAACCCTTACCTTGTTATTTTACCTTTTATTGTTATTTTATTTTATTGTTATTTTAACTTTTGGGATTTTGTTGTAAGCTGTTTCGATTTGTGTTTGGAAATTAGATCATGTAAATACTGTAAAAATCATGCCAGGGGCCAC
The DNA here is from genome assembly GCF_000260355.1 of Condylura cristata. Classification (NCBI taxonomy): domain Eukaryota; kingdom Metazoa; phylum Chordata; class Mammalia; order Eulipotyphla; family Talpidae; genus Condylura; species Condylura cristata. The sequence continues at coordinate 12,432,406 of NW_004567119.1, read as the reverse complement.
TAAATGAATGTCTAGAATGATCAAGAACGAAATGGTGGTGCTGCTGCTTACATTTGCAAAGGACGTGTCTGAAGACTTCTGCTACTGGGATGTACACAGTGATCTCCTTAACTGAGACTTAGCTGGGAGCGCACACACATTCTGTATGGGCAGATTCTGGATTGGCTTCGTTATTTGGTGGCCTGGCAGCCCGTGGTGATAGGAGTAGTTCAAGGCATTAACTATTCACTTGGGCTGGAATAGTACAGCAGGCTTACCTCGGCAGCATTGGATTGCATGGTGGAAGATTTTTACACTCTTGGTCCTCTCTTTAATATTGATATTCTTTTTTAAATTTTAAAGATGATCCCAAGAGTTTAGTTTGATGTCCTACATATGGCAATTTGTCTATGTGGAAAGAATTTAAAGGGAAACTGAATGATGGAATAAACCAATAAAGTGTCCTTGGCTTCTTTCCATTACAATCATTTTCTAATCCATGCATGCGACACATTTGTTACAGCCCACCATGGACATTCAACCTCTAGTCCAGCTGGCCAGGGTCTCATCTGTAAAGTCTTTCAGAGGTTTGCAAAGTACTCACATACAATAGTTATAACTAATCCCTTCCTATCCGTTCAACATCTTCAAAGAAGTCGGCAGTATTGTTAAATAACCTATGGCTTAAGGATCTGGTCTTTTCTGCTTTCTGTGCTTGCTGCGTTTGGCAGCTTAGACACCACCAAAGCCCCTCTGTGTGGAGGGGATCACTCCCGAAACCTCTAGAACAAGTATCATAGCCCCCTTCGTGGGCTAGAGTTCCACTGGGTTTCCTAAAGCTGCCAATGCACTCGGCCTTTCCCAGAGTGGCACTAAATGCCACCTTACACACACAGACACACATACACACACACTCACATACACACTCACTCACTGTACTGCAGTACCTTGCATTTTCTACATAGCACCTCTCAATGCCTGACGTCCTATCACCGATGGATTTGTTCATTGTTCATTGCTTGTCTTGCCCTCACGCTTTGTTCCCTACTATGTCAGCACTTGGAGGAGGACATGTCATAGCCTAGCCATTCAATATGTATTTGCTGGAAGAAGGAGTTTATCCAGCAGGAAGAAACAAAGCCAATGAATTAAATTAAAAAAAAAAAAAAAGATGAGTCAAAGGATTCGCCCAAAAATGACATGTTAGATTTCTGCAATAATTTTTAAGTTACTTGATGAACAGCTGGCATTGTATACCTAACATCTGGACATCTATTCTTCAGTATTTGAAGATATTGTACTCACATGATGTAGGGAAGATACCCACCTATTGTCTAATATACAACATACTAAATGCTACTCACTGTCCTTCACTGATTGGAAGAAGTTGTGATGTACACATACAATAGAATACTACTCAGCTATTAAAAAGAGGAAATGTTGCCATTTGCTACAACATGGATGGAACTTAAGGGAAGTATGTTAAGTGAAGTAAGTTAGAATGTAAAAGATAAATACTACTTGATTTCACTTCTATGCAAAATATAAACAAAAGTAAAATTGGCTGAATATATTAAGTCTTAGATACTGAGAAAAATTGATACTTAGATGCTGCAGTCACCAGTGGGGAAAGGGAGGTGGAAAAAGGAATGAGTAGAGGGGCTCAAATTGACTGTGTAATGGCATTAGAACTTTGGTGGGAGGTGAGTGAAATGTAAAGCATGTATTGAGAGATGAAGTTGTACCCCCAAAGAGATGGTTTTGTAAATAGTCAGTAAATCAATAAAACTGGATTTAGAAAGTCTATCATTGTAATAGAAAAACTCACACTAAGATTTCTACCTGTTGGTAATTTTCCTCCTTGAAACTGCTCTGTGTTTCAGTATTACAACTGGTCACCATCCAGATTATTTAACTCATTTACTTCTCTGCCTAACAAACATTCAATAATTCAATACTGATTACATATGAAACATGTGCAAAGGTTAAAGAAAATTCTTGAGCTTACAATCTGTTGCCAAAGGACTTCACTGTTGGAAAAATACTCACTAAAAATTTAGAAGGAACCCTTAAGTTGATCTCTGATGTATTCGTCATTCACCTTTTATAGACAACTCCACGATAGTAGCTTTTAGAACCCTCTAGAACAGACACAGATACAGCTGACATGAAAACTACACCCTCCCGAGTATACTCCCTGGTGGTGCAATGGGTTAAATGGTAGCACTGTGATGCCATCTGCAACCACTGCAGCATGGATTCAATCCCCAGTTAGGGAGCCGACCCACATGGCACAGCAGACCTCTCCTGTCTCAGCTGCTGCTCCCCTCAGCAGTGTATTTCAGTAGATCTGCCTGCTCTGGTTCCCACTCTGTCTGGTGAATCCGCTCATACACCCTCCCTGCCCCAGCTTCTCCCCCCACACCTCTGGCCTGCACCCCAGCTCTTTCTTGTATGCATAAATAATAAATAAATCTTCGGGAAAAAACACACCTTCCCGGTATTTGATATCCTGGAAAGTATAATTAGGGCACACACATTTTTCCAGAAGTAGCAACAAGTTTGGCTGAGTGACCTGAAATTTTTCTGCTTCTCCAGACAGCAGCTTCACAGAGAGCAGAGAGAATGCCCAGGGCAAACAGGTCAGAAAGCTGTGCCACCTGTCCATGTGAAACCTGCTCCTTCCTGCTACTCCCCAAAGAACTAAACCAATGACCATGAATAATGCAGGCATCCATAAGGAGCTTATAGATCATGACCGTCTCAGAGGGGGGAAAAATGCTATTTCAATTTGGCAGCTGTTTTTATAAAACAGCACTCTACATAAAATCGCAGGTGTTAGAGGTTGTAGTAAGCGGCTCTCCTGAAGCCAGGACACCGCGCGGTTGACAAGCAGTTGTGTCAGAACAGACTCAGTGGCTACTGGTCACTCAGGCAGGCTGCTGGGGCCTCCCCGGGAGGCCCTACGACTTGATGGCAGTTCTCAGGCTTTGCCAAAAGGCCTCCCGCTGCGCTAACTGCAGGGGCCACTCCAGGTAGGTCTTGGTGTTCATGACCTTCCGCAGCTTGCAGAAGCGCCGCGGGATGGCCTTCTTCTCGATGGGCTCCAGCAGAATGAGAATGACGGCATCGTGGTTCTCATCAAAGAGCCGGAAGTGCGAGAAGTCCAGTTCGTACTTGCACCACTCACTCTTGACGAAGTTTTCCGACAGCACAAAGATGGTTTTGTGGCTCTTCTCGATGGAATCGATGATGTTGTCAATAATCCATTTGCCGGGAACAAAGTCCCGCTTGTGAAGACACAGCTTTAGCGGGGGGTCGAAGTGCTCCAGCTCCTGCACCAGCAGGTTCTCCACCCAGTTGCTGTCCTGCTCACTGTAGGAGACAAAGGCGTCGTAGCAAAGGTCCCGGGGGGCGGCTCTGCGGGGCTTCCTTTTGGCCTGAAGCCAGGCCCACGTCATTCTCAGGTACCACAGGCCGTGGAAGCGGTGGCACAGAACCGCCGTGAGCAGGAGCAGCAGGAAGAGCACGCAGCACACGGCAGACACGATGGCCACCCTGTGGCAGTGAGACAGCGGGAGCCGAGCGTCCTGCACCCGCTGACCCCGCACCTGTGACGGGGACTCACACAGGTAGCCCTGCGGCCAGCCGACCAGCAGCGCGGCCAGGGTCTGGTGCCCCTGGGTGAAAGACAGGAACTCGCAGGAGCAAATGAAGTTGTTCCCGCCAGCCTCCAACGTTTTCAGGTTCCCAAAGGAATCCAGTTGCTCCTGAGAGAAAGTATTGAGTGTATTCCTGCTGATTCTCAAGACTTGTAATGTGGGTAAGAAGGAAGCAGCTGGCAGCCTCTTTAACTTGTTCCTGGAAATATAAAGTTCCCGGAGCTGGGGCAGAAGCAGAGTGAATGAGTTGAGGTTGTTCCCGCTGACATCTAAAACTTCCAGCATCCGGGGGATGCAGCCGGTTACGCTCTGGATTCTCGTGCCCGACAGGTTTAAATATTTCATCTTCTCTGGCCACTGACAAGTTTCAGGCATAAAATTAAAATTGTTCTTACTGATGTCAAGGCTAGTGAGGTTTTTTAGAGTAAGCAAAACTTCCCCTGTTCTTTTTAGTGATGTCAAGTGATTTTGCCTTAAAATTAAGGTGTGTAGGGAGGGCCAGCCATGCTCACAGGCTGAGTGTTCCAAGTATTCTTCAACCATTAAGTTGTTACTGAGATCAAAATATTCTAGTGACTTTAAATGTTGTGAAAGTTGACAAGGGACCAGAAAAACCTTACTGTTTTCAATGGTGATTCTTTTAACACTTCCTGTAAGGGAATAGATGCTGCTGAGATCATAAAATGAGAAAAACTGTGGGATTCGTAAATTCCGGATTCCTACCGTCTCTATGTTCTCCATGACTTTGATTTGGTGTATATCAGAGGTGCTAAAGTCGCCTAGTCCGATGAGGGTACATTCGTAAAAGTGGACTTGTGACACCGTAGGCACATAACTGAGCAATTGCACGAGGGGGCCAAAACTTCCATCACTGATTTCCACATTTTTAAAGGTAAACTTTTTCATCACTGGGTTGGTTTCAGTGATGGGTAGTTTTGAAAAAGTGAAAGTTTTCAAATCCATGCCTCTCAGTTCCAGATATTCCAAGGAACTCAACAGATCCACAAAAATCCCCAGCAGGAAGACAGAACGCCTCATCCGAAGGATCAGGTGGTTGATGTTCTGAATGGTCTTCAAACTCCCTGGCTCGTACTTCTGGAGATTGGACGCCTCAATCTCAAGTTCCTCAAGAAAAGAGAGTCCAGCAAAGTCCTTCTTCTGAATCTGAGTGAAGGCATCAATATTCCCTACTTTCAGGATCCGCAAGTTTGTGAGATGAGAAAAAAGAGCTGCTTCCCCAAGTGTGTTATAAGGATTTCCCAGCAAGTTTAGGAATTTCAAAGAAGAAAGGGGCCTGAACCAGGAGGATGATAAATTAAATAAGTGATTATAGGATAAATCCAAATATTCGAGACTCTTCAGAAAACGAAAAGAATCTTCCCCTATTGTGTTAATTCTGTTGGAGCCCAGCCTCAGGGTCTTCATAGTCACGCACCTCTGCAAGTCGGTGTCGCCCACGTAGGAAATCTCATTGTTGGACAGGTCAAGGCTTTTCACAATGTCCGTGAGCCCAGAGGGGATGGAGGTCAAAGATCTATAGCTGCCATCACAGACACCAGTGGGCTCACAAGACAGAGGAGCAGCCTGATCAGAGGACTCTTCCTTGGAGAGGCTGACAAGGGTCCCCAAGACCCACGCTGTCCACAAAATATGTAGCATTGTCCAGTGATTCAACCTACAGGTAAAGAGATTCATTCAAGTGAGTGAGTGTGTTTGACAGAACACCACATTTCCAGTGCTTGAGAAACATGAGGCAAGGCCCAGTTAGCTAGACTTTTGCTAAGGGAATATACGACTGCAGATAAAATTGAATTCCCTGATACATACACTCAGTAACACTCCCACAGATGCTCTGCACCACACCGAGGCTTAAAAGCACAAGACCATCTGGGAGTACAAAGCAGGACTTGTAAACATGGGCTGGCAGATGAGCTGTATCCACACTGTGGAGTACTAGTCAACCGTAAGGAAAGCTGAAGCATAGCCCTTTTCTGCTAAATAGAGGGCATTTGAGGGCATTATGTGCAGTAAAGCAAGTCAGAATGACACAGATGAAAACTGGGTATTTACCTAGCAGGTGAGTTGGTAAAGTAGAATACTTACACAAAGTAGTGGGCATTAATAAACAACACACTGTGATGAAGTTAACAGGGAGGGGAAGAGAGGAACAAGGACATAGAAGAGACTGGGGGTTACAGATTTTAAATGACAAAGCAAAACATGGGTAGAAAGAATGAGTGAGTGAATATCTGGAGGAAAGCACAAGCCAGTCATTTAGGGAGAGGGCGAGGCCCACCCAGGGGACTGACCACCACCTACCCACACTCAGCCTCCTGCTATCTCAGCAGCATCTTCCCTGCCTCCAGCCTCCTCCTCTGAGCTCAGTGCACAGATTGCAGCTGCCTCCTCTTTGCTGTTCATTTGCTCACTTGGTTTTGTTTTTGTATGTTCCTGATTCCTGGCCTTCCATGGCATTTGATTCAGCCCTTAGTGGGCTGACTGACAGCTCTTCAACAGAATGTTCTGGGTATCAGTCTGCAAAGGTCATTGCAGACTAAAGAGTCAAAGTTAAGCTGCTCATCTGCAGTGCTTTCTGATTTTTCCCTTTCAACCTTAGGATTAAGGATTTAGGACTAGGATTTCTAGTCCAAGTAATATGGAGGTTTTTAAACAGAAGGCCTTGGGCTCTCAGGGAGCAGGCTGCCCTTTGTCCAAAAGGAAAAGGACCCTGTTCCTCAATGCTGTCATGCACCTCCCACAAGCAGACAGGAGAGGTGCTGGGGACCACAGGCAGGACAGGTGGTTTGCTGGGTGAGAGGAAGCCAGGCCAGCAGATTCTTCTCTTCCTGCAGAGAAGTCAGAGCAGAAAGCAACGTTCCCATCTGCATGCCCCATTGAGATGGCAGTGGGGCAGTCAAGCCATCTGGCCACGCTCCATCACAGCCAGCTTCCTCTCATCGATCCAGTACTTCCTCTTGCCATTTCCTGTCCCAGGCTCTGCTGGGCTCTCTCATTCCTTGCTTCTGTACTCCTTAGTCTTTGCTTCCTGCATTAACTCCACAAAAACAAAAGTAACAGAATTACTTCTCTCTCTTCCCATCTACCCTCTGCACTGGGCTGAGAACTCCTCCATGTAAGACATCAAGAATGGGAAGGACAGTGGTTAAAATTAGGCCAAGTAGAGCCACAACCAAGAGTTGTGGATCTGTCTGGACAAAGAATAAAAATCATCTGCTGAAAGGAATCAGATTGTTGACTGAGTGTTAAGGAAGTGTTGGTTCAGCTGCAAGAAAATCTGTCAGAAATCAGAACCCAGGCTTGCCACAAATGCTGGTGTGAATTTAAATATTAAAAGATAGAATTAAGAATTAAGAATTTTTCGGCTCTCCCTGGTGGCACAACGGGTAAGGACGCAGCACTGCAAGCTAGCAGCTGCTGCGGCTTCAGGGCAAGTTCGACCCCCAGCCCCGGAGATGACCCACAGGGGGCGGCAGACCTCTCCTGTCTCCCCACCACTTCCCTTACAGTGTACATTGTCCATCTGCCTGTTCTGTTCCCTACTCTGTCTCTGGTGAGTCCTCTCACCACCCCTGAGCCTCTGGCCTGTACCCCAGTTCTGTATGCACAAATAAATAAATCTTTAAAAAATTAAACATAAATAAATAAGTCTTAAAAAAAAGAATTAAGAATTTTTCAGAATGGAAGAAAAACCCGAGTTCTCTATTGAATCCCAAGCAAAAAGTAATGATGAAAGATTTTCACCCAGCCCAAAGGCAATGGAATAATACCCTCAAAGGGCTGAGATAAAAACACCTGTCAATCTATATATTATGCCTTTTAAGTTATCAATAAAAAGCATAGATGAGATGGATGTTTTGTAGATCTCAAATGTAAAAAAGAATTTTTGGCCACGACCCCCTCATAGAAAGATGTAAGTTCTGCAGCAACATGGACAATCTGTGGGTTGGCAGCAGTAAGTAACACTGGAGGTGGGTTTTTGTTGCTTTTGTAATTGAGGGGTGGGGGAAGAAGCCAAGCATTCAACTCTTAGCATTCAAAGACTCAGATGTGCACTGTTTGAATGAGGAAGAAACAATGTAAATTTTAAACGATATGATGGGACAATGACCGCAAGCCTACACTTTTTTTTTTTAAGACTTATTTATGCGTGCATGCAAGAACTGGGGCACATGCCAGAGATGGGGGTGGTGACAGGATTCACCAGCGACAGAGTGGGGCACAGAACAGGTGGACTGACTGAAATGCATTGCTGAGGTAGGGAGGAGAGAGGTCTGCCTGACCATGCGGATCACCTCCCAGGCCAGGGGTCCAACTCCCACGGTCTGCCCACAGCTGCATAGTGCTGTGCTTTAACCCCTTGTGCCATCAGACACAAGGCTACTTTTTGGAAGGAGTGAATACAATGTACATTGTGAGTAAGTCTTGAAGTCCTCCAGATTGCCATACCAGTACTGAGACTCCACATTAACAAGGTTAAGGCCCACCCACCTCTACACCAGGGTCCTCAGCCGGCTACCCCTGAGCGCACGTTTAGCCAGGTCGGTGTGATTACACTCTAGGAAGGTCACCAAGCCAAACCAGCTGTAATGCATTTCAGACCTATCCCTCTGTAAGCTCCACAGAGTGACGATTAAGATCAATCCCTACTTAACCAACCAAGCCAAATTCTTAAATGGAATAATGCAAGAAATTAGCCAGCATTTTAAAAACGTTAACAACATACATTCAGCCTCTGGCAGTTTTTCGTAAAATGGGTCCATTATAATAAAGTTGTAAAGTTCTCTTGTCTAAAACAGGAAGAAACTTCAAACTTAAAATCCTGGTAAGTTTTCAAAGAGTCACAATATTTGCCATTTCCTTTTTTTATTTTGGTCTCTACTTTCAAAGTCACCAGCTGCCCTTCTCTGAAGAGCTGAGTTCGCATCAGTCCGGGTAAGACCTGCAATACTAGAAGGTTCTCGGCCAGCTGAATTGTTTGCACCCGGAACAATTTCTGTCTCAGCCGGAAAGACACAATCTTGACAAGCATCCAAGTTCTAAGCAAAAGTGCTCTTTTATAAGTTCTAAGGGGAATTTCAAAAGCCCCTCCTTTTAAACAACGTGTGGCTACCTAAGTGCTTTCACTTCTAATGAGAAACCTGACTCAGTCGAAGGCTAAAGGGTCTTGGTCCCGCTGGGTTAGGGGCCAGCGCGCTGGCAGACCTCACCTCGGAGCCGCGTCGGAAGTTCAGCCTGTCCCAGACCTCACCGCCTCCGAGGCGCGGGTCGCACCCAGCAGAACGCACCTGCCGGCCGAGAAGCCCTCACCTGTCGCTGTCACTCCTGTTCCTGTCTCTCTAGATCTGGGACGAGAGCCCCAGGGGCCACAGGACAGGGCTCGAGGGAGGGCGCTCGCTCCCGAGCGCTGGTCGGGTTCCCGCCGGCGCGAATCTAAGCCTCCCCACCGGGTCACGGGTGCAGCGGAGCCGAGAGCGGGGCCCCGGCGTCAGTGCGTCGGCCCCGCGCTCCTCTCACCTGCGGGGCGCCAGCCTCGGGCA
>NW_004567119.1:12420445-12421862 GCF_000260355.1 Condylura cristata | reverse complement strand
TCCCTAACTGTTTCCTTCCACCCTCTGGTAAGAAAACCAGCTCATCAAGCCATCTGCCCTCATGCCCTCCTCTGTCTGCCTCTCGCTGTTGACACCCCTTCCTCAGTTTGAACACGTTGGCACCTCTCGTAGGCTTCCTCTCCTTCCCAAGGTCCTCCAGCTGGCTGGGTGGCTTCCCTGTTGGCAAAGATGCCCTCTCGGTTCCTCCCCTTCTCCTTGCCAGTCTCCCCTGCACGGCCTCACTCTCACAGTCCCCTTCTCCCTCACCGGTCTGTCCGGCCGCCATTACCACCCCTCCGCCACAACACCATTTCTGCCATCCTCGGCTTCTACCCCTCCCGTCACTCTCACATCAGCTCCAGCTCCGGGCTCCGCCCATGGTCACTCTGTCTGTCACCACCGTTACCGCAGCTCCCTCCAGCACCATCAGCCGAGGGAGGCCACGGACACTCTCACTTCTCCTTCAGGACTCCCTTCACCCGCGGGGGCTCACTATGTCACTCAGGCCATTCCCAGGAGGAATGTAAATCACTGAACTCTTACTCTCCACACTTTATGACTCGTTTCCTTTCATCAGTTGGACAAGCTCAGTTTCTCTCAATGAAATGAGAGTTCTGATGGCATAAGCAGAGATGCAATTTTGGAGCATAAGATACGGCCTCATGTAGGTTCATTTGGGGCAGGAAAGGAGTACTTGGGAAGAAGGGTGATACCTCAAAAGTGGAAAACTGTAATTCCAAGAAAGAGAGGACACAAGGAAGTGAGGAACCGACTTCAGGAAAACGTCTTGGGGGGAGCGCTGGCCTCTTTGTCAATGAGACTTCCGGCCTCATGGCAGGCCCAGCAGTGACTTTCTGTTACTCTCGGAGAACAGAAGCAGGGGACCTGGCTTTGAGAGGGGAGATGACATTGCTGTCTTTTCTGAGCTAAGTGATGAGCCCTGAGAAGGTTTCCCTGGCATCTATGTGACCACAAGACTCATTCTACTCCAGTTCTCAGAAACTTGTGCAATGGTGGCTATACCAACTAAGCCGGGAACTGGAGCTGCAGTGACTCTGCTGGATGGGCCTACACTTGCGTAATGTGCTTCAAGCCATTTCCGTTTCAGGAACTGAAAGTGACGGCCGCAAAGACCCCACGTCCTGGAGCACTCTGAAGCCCCTGCCTGGCCCTCAGTCATCTGTCCAGGAAGCCAGTTCCAGTTAAAGAAAGTAACGAGCGTCCAGCAACTGATAGGTGCCTGCACAGGCTTTTAGGCAATGGAGGCTTACTCGGCGTGTGTTTATATGGGCCGTGGTGTGAGTTGCGGGGGTGAAGAACTGACAGGATGGGGTCCTGCCCTGGAGGAACTCAGTCTGGCGGGGAGAGATCAGTGGAACTGTAATTCCAAAAGGGCCAACATGAAAACATCCCATGA
>NW_004567119.1:12406319-12419790 GCF_000260355.1 Condylura cristata | reverse complement strand
AGTTCGATTCCCGCCAGCCCCGGAGGTGACCATATGGCGTGGCAGACCTCTCCTGACCCGCCCGCTGCTCCCCTCAGCCCCTCAGCAGTGTACTTCGTCGATCTGCCTGTTCTGCTCCCCACTCTGTCTCTGATGAATCACTGCCCCTGCACCTCTGGCTTGTACCCCAGTTCTGTATGCATCAATAAACAAATCTTTAAAAGAAAATCTTTTTCTAAAAGTGATTGAAAAAGCAACTTGCTGACCAGAGTTGCTAAAAGGCTGAATGCTCCAGAAGCCTGACAGATGCAGACCATGCTACCAGCATCTCCTTCATGTTCTCCTCAGATTCAAGTCACGCTATCTGTGTCTATTTTGGAGAACTGAGTCTGGTTCAAATGTAAACGTTACTCCACTCACTACTTAGGATGGAAAAGTCACCCCCATCTTACCAGTGTTGAATTACTTCCCATTACACACACTCATCCAGGCAGTCAAAAGACATAGTTGTAGCTATATTTAATCTGCCTTTTTATTTGTTTGGAGAGTCTAAGTAAGATACTTCATCTTGAAAATCTGACTAGATATATTCTTTCTAGTGACAGCAGAAAGGATCAGTTGCTTCTCCAAATTCATTCTACCCTCTTGCTCAGAAACGTTCCCTTTTGCCATAAGCCCAACTGAAAACGAGAAATTATTTTCCCATTTTTCCCTGCAGCTAGGAATGGCCAAATGACTAGATAGTCTCTGTTAATAGCTTCATGGATTTAATAGAGGACAAAGTCATTGGTAGAACTTGTTCTGGCCTATCTGCTCACTAATATTCATAGAACAGGCAGGCTCAAAAGAGTCTTGTTTACTTATGACTGTGGTTGGCTGCCTTCTCCCAGGGTTCCAATGACCCTGTTACGCCCTCCCCTGGAATGTTGGCCAGAACTGGCTGTCTGCCTCTAACAAACAGAATGGAGCACAGCAATGGCATGTCACTTCTGAGGTTATGTCCCAAAAGACAAGGACTTCTGTCCTGAGCATGTGTTTGTGCTCTCTCTCTCTTTCTCCCCCCTTGTTTGATCTCATAATCTGGGCCGCCATATTGTGAGCGGCCCTCATGGTAGGTATGATCAGAAAATGAGCTCAAGCTGCAGCCAACAGCCACACAAACACCTGGCAAGCAGTTCTCCCTCTGCACCACAAAGCCCCACGATGTCTATAGCCCTAACACCCCAATTGCAGTCACCTGAGGAACTGGGACGCACAACACTCAAGCTGATGAGCACCCTATTTTCTGATCCCCGCAAACTGAGGTAATAAATGCTGTCATTTCAGCTATAAGCTTCGGCATCGTTGGCAGCCAAACAATAAGGCACAGGTGCAGTGCGTTTCACCCCCTCTAGGATATCAGCTCCACAGCAGAGGCCTCGCTTGTCCACAATGGTATTTACAGAGTGAAAAAACAAAAGCTGGCTACTTTTCAATGGTATTGAATGAGCAGACGACGAGGCCACAGGCTGGCAATGGTCATGGAAGAACCATGACATAAATTCTGATTGAATGAGTGAGTAATCTAAAGACCAATGTGAGGAGAATTAAGAAAAAAAATCTTTGTTACTGGGGTCATGATTTTTCCCATCACTATACCGGTCCCCTTTCCTCTCTCCTTAGAATATTTTGAAGGTGTCATCTTTGAAAGTGTTTTATGTGGCCAGTTGTCTACTATGAAACCATCCTAAGAGAGCATCAGTACTGACATCTCTGATTATCAAGTGCCTAGGCCCCCTGGGAATCCAAGGTGTCCAGTGAATACATGACAAATGAATATGCTTGGTTTTAGTTTAAGTATAAGCTAGAAGCAGTAAGCTTGGTATTGATGCACTGGGTGTGAAATGCCAGTAAAATGTTTAGTAGACAACCAGAAATAAGTCTAACTTTTCACAGAATGTTAAGTGCAAAAAGAAATCACAGAATAGCCCATATTTTCCATTTTTAAAACATACACAAGTCAAGACGGAAACATCAAATATGAAGTACTCTTGGTGGGTGGAAGGATTACAATGATTTTCACTTTTTTCCTTTTGGTGAACTACATTTTCTTTCTTCTTTTTTTTAACGATTTATTTACTTATGCACACAAGAGCTGGGGTGTAGACCAGAGGTCTACACTTATGCACAAGCTGGGGATGAGACGATTCACATTTCACCAGAGACAGAGGGGGGAACAGGAAATCAGAACCTTTATCTCCTCCCCAGCAGCTTCATTTCACTTTCCATCAGGAAGCCAACATTTTAACTTCCTGTTTAACCACTACCTGTTTTTCAATATTCTGCTCAGAACTAACCCAACAAGGAGTCCTTCCTGGCAACCAAGGTTTCAGGACACTGGTTACTCTGAAAAGGGTTTTGCATTATAGTTGAATAGTAGTTGAACTGACACCTACTTGTGCCTATTATATTTATTTTTCTGAAGTAAAAGCAACACAGGGAGCATTCACTGCACTTGTGGAGAGAGGCGAGGCTTCTAGCCTGGGCATAACCTTTAGGCCCTGGGGTATGAATCAAGCTTCCCACTATGGGGAAGCCTAGAGGGGTGGGTGTGGGTTTTCCCCCCCGGCAAGCCTCCATTTTGAAGAATAGTGAAATGCAGTCCAGAAGGCAGGGCTTCAAGTCAGACTTTTGCTGGAGTCGAGGACCTGTCCCCAGGAGTTCCGATCTCTGTTGGCTGTCCCGGGGTTTAGACACCAAATTCCTCAACTGGGGACAAAGAAACCATCTCTAAAACTGTATGTGTGGTTAAATATTAGTATCTCTCAGAAATAGCTGGTTTTCCTCTTTTCAGACAAGTGGAAACCACTACTTCCCCTTGGTGGATTCACTGATTAGTTTCCACATCTGCTGTGAGCAAAAGTGAGAAGCTGGGGGGCACGGTGGGTGGGGCCATGGTGGGTGGGGGCCACCACCGAAAGCTGAGTGCCCCAAATACCTATAATGGAAAACAGAGCCCTCTTGGGGGAGGAGGCTACATCACTAGAGTTAAATGACCTGGGTTACCTGGTGTCAGAGGACTTTTGCCCCGAGTGTCCTCTGAGCCTGTTTGGGGACCCTTTTGTTACTGCAGCATAATCTAGCCTAGTCCAAGTAATACCAAATTAACTCTGGGTTTGTACAAATTTTTAATGATTTGTTTAAGACATAAAGCAAGGCCCTCCCTGGTGGCGCAGCGGGTTAAAGCACTACACTAAGAAGCTAAAGCCACTTCCGGGTGAGTTCGATTCCCGCCTGCCCCGGAGGTGACCACATGGCGCGGCAGACCTCTCCTGACCCACCCGCTGCTCCCCTCAGCAGTGGACTTCGTCCATCTGCCTGTTCTGCTCCCCACTCTGTCTCTGGTGAAGCCTCTTACCGCCCCTGCACCTCTGGCCTGTACCCAGTTTTGTATGTATACATAAATATATCTTTAAAAAAAAAAGTAAAGCAAATATTTGGGTGTTGACTTTTCTGCAGCACTGTGTGGCTCTAGAATACAGGGGTTCCAGACTCAAGGGTTCATGAGTCAGAGGGCAGACTGGGGAACCTGGCCTCACCCAGCACGGCTCGCTGCCTGTGCGTTAGGAATGGCTTCAGATACTGAGTGATCATCTTTCACTCCTGTGCTCCCAAGCCTGAAGTCCGTGCTTGGTCAATTCCTTTGATCACTTTAAGATTTTAAATACGTTTTATAGCTGCATGCATGAATAAACAATCACTTGAGCAGATAAAATGACACTGGGTTAAGTTAGTTTCAAAAGTAAGTTTCTTTTATAATACACTTTCTACAGACATAACTATGTCTATTTACTGACACCTCTGTATTCTAGGAGCAGTTGTAAATTGTGCAAATGTCTGGGTCATACAGTAATAATTATTTTGAAATGTTAAATTGAGTGTGCAAAATATTAGAGTATACATATATCCTCACAAAATTGTATTTTAAATGTGACTTGTATAATACTTGTCCAGTATTTTGATGAATTGTAATTAGACTGCCTTGCATTTTGTATGTTGGCTATACAAGTATTTAAAGACATTCTTCTGCACCTTAACTTCAGCTCAAGTAATTACTACATACCTCATTTTATAGGATTTTTATTAGCAAATGCTTAGTGAACATTTCACATGGCCTTTGCCTTTTAAATTATGCACTTTTATAGCATGATGTAAATTTTACTGGGACTTTAGCATTTGTATTTAACATATTTATGTTTCCCCATTGTTAAATAAAATATACTTTCCTTTAAGATTTAATTAAAACTTCTGGGGGGAGATGGGGTCATAGGAATGCATACTTATAATAAACAACACAAAAAAGGATACCAAAGCAAGGCTAGTAGTCACTCACAGTCCCCACCAGGTGGTGAGTCACCTCCCTCCCTCCCCCTCAGAGGAAGGGTTCATGAGTCAGAGGAAAGTGGCCTCCAACTTTCATTGCCAATGTCGTTCTCTGACAATTTTTAGAAGCTCCCTGGATTCCCACACCTGTAGATTCTATCATTTAAGCATTTGACTGTTGTAGAACATTGACTTCCCACTCACCACTCCTCCACCCTGTCATGAATATACTTGTCCATCATGAGGCAGAATCACCCTGCCTCAAAGAAGCTCACACCCCGCACCCTGGAAGTGGGGAAGATGTGACCACGCACAGCAAAACAGGACTCCACTTAGCTAGGGAGCTTGAGATGATGAGATAATCTGGATGGACCCGATCTCACCACATGCACCTCAAAACAAGAAAAATGTCCCACTTGTGGGCAGATCAGAAGGTGCCACATCATTAGCTCTGAAGATGGAGGAAGGAGGCCAGGTGCCAAGGAGCGGGGTGACTGCCAGAAGCTGAGAATCAGGAAGCTTCTCCCTGGAGCCTGCGGGTTGGGGGGGAGGGGAGAGACACACAACCTTGCCAAACCCTTGCTGTTGGCGCAGGGGGACTGTTCTTGGACTTCTGACCCACAAAATGGTGAGATAATAATTGTGTGCTGTTTAAGACAATACATTTATAGGAATTTTTTATGGAAGCAACAGAAAACTAATGCCTGGTTTTGTGCATACTTTTACTGTTTTCCTTAGTGGCCCAGCCCTAGGAGAGTTTTCAAGGGGCTTACTCTACATTACTGACCAATTTTTAATCTCATTACCAATGAGAGGAAATGCCCCCCACTAACTCGCCCCCCACCCACCCTAGACTTAACTCCTACACAGGCTCATCCTCATCATCAGGGCATCAAATACCAGTAGCAGCCAGTTGAGGGGTTACCGGGTGCCAGGTTCCAAACACTCATTTAATCTTCACAAGTCCATGAGTCATGTTACCACTATTATCCCCATTTCACAGAAGAAACCAAGGCTTGGGGAAATTAAGAATATAGAGTTGGACCCAGGAAACATATCCCCAAAGGGTATGCTCTTGGTACCAAGTGCATCATTCTAATCAAAGCTCCTGGAGGCGGGACTGGTGGTCTCCTCTCTCCTGACTAAGGATTCTGTTTCCGCCTAGTATTAACATAATCCTGAGAGCAGAGCTTCTTACCTGGACATCTGTGGTAAATGACTTCCCAAGTCAAAGCGCTGTGGCGTACGTGGGCTGGGGGGCTCCCTCTGCCTACCTCCCAGGCCTCCCTTCTTTATGCTGTGGCCCTTGCTGGGACCCCAAGAGAACAACCTCTTGCCAGAAGAGCAGTATCATGGCCTGGGGAAGAGGGCCAGTCCAGGAGGCGGTCCCCATTTTAAAATGAATAAAACCTCTTTTCACTGATTTCAGACTTAGAGCTAAAGATATTCGGCATCTTTTGTATATAGCAGAATAGGGAAATTGGATCAACAACTGTACTGAGAGGAAGGCCCATCCAGTGTCACACTCTCTCCAGTGGGAAAATTTCAGACATTGAAAATGTTTTAGGGGTTTTTTCATCGGCCTAAATTATGTTATGTGGTAAAATAGACAAAACAAAGCACAGAAGTTGTCTAAGGCCCTGTCACTCTGATAAAAATCATCCATCTTATGTTTCAAACAAACTCTTCATGCTTTCAACACTAACTCCCTGCTACCAGCCATTTCCCCTCTGAATTTGGAAACTCAGGGGCCTCATAAAGTGGAATCACACAACACGCATCTTTTTGTGACGGGCTCATTTCACTTAGCAAGTTTTCCCAGCATCCATGTCACGAGGTGCATGGGAACTGCCTTCCTCAGGCTGGAATTAACCTCTGTGTCTCTGCCACACTGGATTCTCACTCCTGTGTCCAGAACACCTGGACTCAGATTCTATTCTGAACACCGCTGCCATGAACATGTTCCTGCAGATATCTGTGTCTCTGCTTTCAATGTTTTTGGAGCACATACCTAGGACCTAAGTTATTTTTTTTAACATTGCTCAGAATTAGAGGATGAGGCTCACGCCACTCAAATCAGGATTCTAACAGCACTCAGAAGTTTCCAGAAAATGTGCATGTTTGGAGATGCACAAAGGAACTACAAAGAGGATTTACAATACTCTAGCCCTCCTGATCCCTGACCCCTGTGCAGAGAAACTCAATTCAATGCAAGCAAACCCAGACTCACTTCATAATCTCTCTACTAATCTCCCAATAAATATTAATCAAAAGGTAAAAAATTAGACATTTTATTAAAAGTGATAAAGTGGGCCCTCTCTGGTGGCACAATGGGTTAAAGCACAGCACTAAGAAGCTAAAGCCAATTCAGCATGAGTTCAACCCCCGCCAGCCTCGGAGGTGACCACATGGCGCAGCAGACCTCTCCTGACCCGCCCGCTGCTCCCCTCAGCAGTGGACTTCGTCCATCTGCCTGTTCTGCTCCCCGCTCTGTCTCTGGTAAGTCTTCTCACCGCCCCTGCACCTCTGGCCTGTACCCCAGTTCTGTATGCACAAATAAATAAATCTTTAAAAAAAAAAAAATAACTTTGAAAGTGTTTCCAGGTTTACACATGCAAACAGATCATCCCACCAGCACAGGGACTTCTGAAACCAGTGGCAAGCAGAGGCAGCGTCCGGCAGACCGGCACTGGGCGGCCTGGGTCCAGACTAGGCTGCTCACCCAGAAGGAGACCACTTACCAGAGGTCCAACTGACAGAGCCACAGGCCTGGCTACCAGTGGACAGGCAGGCCAGCACGAGGCACTGGCCCCACGCCCCGCCTCCAGGCCTGGACGGCTCGACCTCCGCCCCGAGCAGGACTCACCTAGACGGGCGGCCAGGCACAGCCTCTGTCCCAGCCAACAGCCCGCACGGGAGCAAACGCCCTGGCCGGCGTCTGCCGGCTGCGGCCGGACCGACTTCATCTTCTGCGAGGTCTGGGGCTTCCAGCTCCCGGCGAGAGCACCACAGCCGCTGCTTCTTCCCTTCCTTTCCTTCTCGGCGGCCTCCCTGTGCGGACTGAAAGCACTTGGTGTGCCTGACACATTTCTCGAAGGATGACGTCTCGGCACAAGGGAGCTTCATTTCTAGCGCTGCTGTGAAGGTTGGGGGGAAAAAAGCATTCGCACCTAGGTTTTGTAAAAAAAGATTTATTTCCATATAAAAGTGCCAAAATATCCACCAATGTCATCATCTACCTCAACAATCAGTTTACGCTAGTCGTCAAACCACAAGCCTCTTTATTCACATTGTTTAAAAATCGAATTCTTTTCACACGTTCCCACAGTAGCTGGAGTCCCTGGACAGCGGGAAGCCGGCGCCCCGGTCGGCTGGGCTAGTCCATATGTCCAGGTCCATGTAGGCACGAAACGGGTTGAAGCCTGGGTAGTACTCCTTGCACATCACCGCCTGGCTCTCCATGTGCGTCGAGTGCTCCGTGCTGGGGCTGACGGGGCAGCAACCTTCATACACGTCACTTTGGGGGGCCCAGATGGAACCAAAAAGTCCAGACATTGGGGACAAGCTCCGGGTGCTTGTGAGGTAGGGCTGTAGTGCAAACGAGTGGGGAAAGAAGCGTTAAAAGGAAGCTTCAGCTCTCCCTGGTGGCGCAACGGGTTAAAGCGCAGCACTACGAGGCTGTCACAGCACCGCCCCAGAGATGACCCACAGGGCGCGCAGACCTGTCCCGACCCGCCCGCTGCTCCCCTCCGCAGTGCATTTCAGTCCATCTGCCTGTCCCGCTCCCCACTCTCTCTGGTGAATCCTCTCACCCACCACACCTCTGGCCTGTACCCCAGTTCTGTAAGCGTAACCTTAGGTACCACCGAGGGCTGGACAGCTTATTCTCACCCCCCGCGTGGCTTTAACTCCATTTCTTTCAAATTAATGCTGTGACATCTAATTGGATAGATTTATTTTCAAACTCAGAAAGGACCCTCAGGTCAAATGTCTTTCACATAAACAACAGAGTTGAACAGGTGTCAAAGCGTCAGGCTTTTAAGCCGGGTTTGGGAGCGGGGGCGCGGGGGCCCTCGCCTACCACCGCTGACCTTCCTTGGACTTTCATCTCTTGCTTAAAGCTCCGAGGCCTTCCCAGCCCCGACTCAATCTGATCCACCACCGCTCACTCCTGGTGGAGCGGCCATCGCCTTCCTTGGTGGTGGCCACATGGTCAGTGCACGGTCAGTGGCCCCGAGCCCACCTGTCTGGTGATGAGCCAGGCTGCTCTTGAGGGGTGTCTGGCATCTGCGAGCTAAAGGAGACAAGCTGGGGTCTGGCTGATGTGAACCAACTGTACAGCTACAAGACCAGGATTAAAGAAGCCTCAGGAAGAACTCGGGGTGCGGGGCCAGCACTGACCGGATTGCTGATGAGCCCCGCGTGGCCCCAGGCGGCCGGCAGGCTGGCAGGGGCGCTCCAGGCATGCTCTGCGAAGTCTGTCTGCACTTCCGCTGGACAGGGGAAGCCGTGGGCGTAATTCATGTTCTCTAGGAATGGAGATGTCAACATAGGTCACCGTTTTTATGACGAGAACTGAACCCTCGTTCTTGAGCCAAAGAGTCCTTACAGCCTTCCTATCTACTGACGAGCTAAAGACAGACGCAGAACATTCATTCAGGGTGGCCAGGAAGGCTGATCCACTGTCACTCTCGAAGTTAAAGCTGCTTATCAAAAGCACCACACCTGGGAAGACGTTGGGCTTGATTTTCTGTATTTGGTCTGTATGGGAAGCTTTCCAACACAGAGAATACACCAACGAACTCTTACAGCCGTGGATACTATTAACAGATTTGAATACTGACAGGATTCTTATCGGTTTTCTTTTATGATCTGTCGCAACAACCCCAGCCAGTGAAAGGACTGACATAAGCCAGAGGAAAGCACACTCTTGGGTAAGATCATAAACACTCGGCTGGAAGCCCAGGAAGGCAGTTACCACAGCACCCCCTTGTGGCTAGCAGACAGCAATGCACGTGTCAACATCCAGCAAGCACAGCCTAGGGAGCAGGTGGGCTCCCATTTTCCCCTGAAAAGGCAGCTCTAGCGTGAAAAAGCACCATCAGGCCAGCTCATCAGGGCAACCTCCGAGCTGTCGTTACCGACATAACTGCAATTTCCCACAATTCCCCCTCAAACTCCTTTCTGTGCTGCAACCCCTCCCAGGGATGGAAAAGTCAGGATATGGTGAGGAAAAAGTACTTAAAGGTTTCTCTTTCACCTACGACTTGGTTTATTGAAAAGAACAGCCAACAGCTAAAGCCTCAGCTTCCCAGTGGGTAAGCCACAACGAGGGTTCCAGGGAAGTCTGAAGGACTCAGTTCTGCCTCCTCTGATAGATGGTTCAGTTTATTGACTGAAGCCTACAGACACCCAGCTTCTTGAGTGCACCCACCCTGCAGGTAGGTCATTTCAAGGGCGTTGCTGTTGAAGGGCACCTTTTGGGCACGCACCGCCTTGCTCTGGCTCTCTGAGAAGCCAAGGAGGCACTGGGGGGGCGGAGTGGCTTTTACCTTCTGGAAAGGCGTTGTAATCATTCATGTCCAGCGGGCTGTACATGTTGGGGAACTGGCCTTCGCAGGTTGTGTTCCAGTCAACGAAACTGCTACCAAAACACAGAGTTTCAGAAGCGGAGCCAGCAGATCAGATCGAGAGAAATGGTTTTACCACCCAGGTCATGGCTAAATCCTCAACTTTGGAAAATACAAACTGCGCCCTCTCTAGACTCAGGACCGGGACGAGGAGCAGGCTTTCGCTATGGCCACGCCGGGGAGGCCGAGCTGGGAGCTGACTCCAGGGCTGCAGCATGGCAGGCCCTGGGAAAGGAGGCCCAGGCCACCCGCCTGTGCCCAGCACACGCCTGAACGACGCAACGCGCCCCGCCACTGAGCTGAGGCAGCAGCCGCCGTGGGTACGTCGGTGCTATCGAGACTCTGACTCAAGATGGACAGTGATCACTGTGGCAACCTGCATCCTCACGCCAGAAACAGGAGCGTGAACATCTATGGCCCAAAACCCCATAAACAAAACCAAAGTTCAAATGGAGATAAACGCAGACAGTGACATTTCCTCCAGCTCTACAGCCTGGCATGTGACTGTCCAACAGCAATTTTAGAAATGGCCACAGGTGACAGATTTTCACTAGTCTAATTCTGCAACTTTAATGCGTCCCAATTAGTGCCACGGAGGAATGAAAATCATCGCTTGGCTAGGGGCAGGAACTGGGACCTGTTTTCAACTTTGCCTCATTCCTAGCTCACCTCGTGTAAGTGTAAAGGGGAAAGGCGGGTCGTGGTCACCCCCGAGATCACTTTCACAGCCGTTCACGCGCCTGCTTTGTTATTTGCAAAGACATCACAGCACACCTCCAAAGGGGAGGTGGGAACACACCTGAGAGAGGCTCCCGGGGAGGAAGCCTGGCGGCTCACTGTAAAGACCCAAGCCTGGGGGCTGCGCAGGACGGGATGGGGGTGGAGGAGCCCGTACCTGCTGGGCACCGGGGCGGGGCCCTGCACCACGCCCGGCGCGCTGGTGTCCAGGGTGCAGTTGAAGCCGTTTGTCACACACATGGGCTGGGTGGGCCACAGCTCTCCGGACGGGTACAGGCCTGGGGTGGACAGAACAAGGCTCACGGCCTCTGCTTTCCTCCTGCGGGACCCAGCTCCCTCCTCCCAGGAAACAGTCCCGGCCACCCATGCCAGCCAACCCTTGACACCCGCCCAGGATGTCAGGAGGAAGCTCAGGCCATCTCTGCCTTCGCCTCAGAGGGTGGGACCGCTGCGTGATGGACAGAACACAAGGCCCAGGCCCCCAGGCCGGGCAGACTCAAGGAAGCCACAGCGGGAAGCGACGGGGAGAAACAAGCCAGCGAGAGGCAGCGGTGGTCTATGTGCTGTGACACAAACGGCGATTTTAAGTGGGCATGGGAGGCCTCCTGGAGGGACAGTGGTCAGACGCAGAGGTGAGTGAGGTGAGAGAGAACCCCCAGTGGGGTGGGGTGCACGGGGTTTGCTTAGTGCTGGGGACAGTGGTCACTGCACAGGCCTGGGAGCGGGAGGGCACCCAATGAGGCCAGAACAGCAAGGACAATGGTGTGGCCATTAGGGTGTGGGGGAGCCAGAGAGCTGGCCGGGATCCAGAGAGGTCTGAGCCTGTGAACCCCTTCAGGACAGGCCTCTACTGGTCAGACAGGAAGCCGCTGGGAGATTCTGAACAGACCAAGCACTCCCAAGCTGCCCTCAGCTCTCAGCAGCAGGCTGTGGCCTGAGGGCTGCGCCCAGCTGTTGCTCACAAGCCCCCAGGGCAGCAGGGCTCTGTGGCAAGGGAAACAGGGAGGAAGAAGAGGCCAGGGCAGAAGCAGAGGCCAGGGCAGAAGCAGGAAAAGGCACCAGAGCCCCACCCGGACTGCCTGGTTCTCCTCGCACTGCAGGCTGGGAGGCGAACCACAGCAGAGGAGCCGATTCCAGGGGCCCTGACACACGTGGCCAGCACGGCCCCTCCCGCCCGCCCGCCGGCCCGTGTCCTCAGGCTCCTGAGCGGTGCAAGGCTGGACGCCTGGTGGTGACACCTGGCTGCGTCTGTCTCACCTTTATCTTCTTCAGGCCCCGCAGGCCCGGCAGGAAGCCTGGGAGGGCAGGGAGGGTCCGCATACTGTGGGAGATTGTTCACATCTCTGGGGGGGGGGTCGGAAAATGAGAAAATGTTGGTTTTTTTCTACCCAAGGAAATACTGAGATGGTATAACCAGGTCTGCTTTGAGTATTCACATGAACTCTTCGCCAAGAAACAAAGAGAGCGTCATGGGAAACAATGCGCTAACTACGGCAACTAGAGAAATCTGCAGCTTCAGACCCGCGCACCAGCCGGCTGGCCCCACGCTCAGACCCTCTTTTACTTTCCACCTGACTGCAGCACTGTGCAGAGGCGCCCTGGCCCTCGCGGAGTTCCTTCCTGCAGACGCCGCTTCGTGACACCTCCCGCCCGCTCCCACTGGCCGGTCCCGAGGCCCCGAAATTCAGTCTGAACTCTGAAGCCCTCTCTGCCTCGCAGGCCTGGTCCTGTCAGTCAGGAAACAGGCTCTTTGATTCTGTCCGGGTAGCAAATGGCCAAAGGGTGGGCACCTCCCAGGCTCCTATCAAGTCCCTAAGTCATCAGCGCTCAGCTCAAGTCCCAGCAAAGGCGGATGATGCTACTTTACAGACTTGTTTCTTCTTCCTACTCCTAGGAACGGTCCCAAAGTGGCCACCACTGAAGGAGCAACCACTGAAGGTGCACTGTCTGTGTCCCCTTGGAAGGGTCGCTGCTCCAGAATCATTAGGAAAACCAGATGCTACTTCCTCGAGGCCTTAAAGAGCGTTCCTAGTTTAACCCGCAGGCCAGCACACGGGCAGAAAAAGCAGGTCGCAGCGGACAGGGAAAGCTGCAGAACGCTGCACCTCCCGCCTGCACCCCAGTTTGGTGTGCATCGATAAGTAGTTCTTTAAAAAAAAACCCATGGAGCATGCTTACGTGGGGCTGCAGATGTCGTGGGAGAGGCTTAAGGGGATGGGGGTTTCCACAGGAAAGTCGTTTGGTGAGACGCTGACTCCTGTATACAAACATAACAAAGGACGAGTTAATGTAGAGGAGTAATTCAGGTGTGTGAGGTGTTAAAAGGCACGTGACTAATAAGATTAGCCCCGACGAGTGATCTATTTTTTACTATAAAATGATATGCATAGATTCAGTAATGTTATTTTTGGAAGGCCCATTATATCTCTTCATTGAAAACTAAGTATTTAAATTTATGAATTTTTGGAAGGAGAATGTTTTAATTATAGAGAAAAGCTTGAAACCATGAATATTATGTCATTTTTTTAAATTTAAAATTATTTATTTATGCATACAGAACTGGGGTACAGGCCAGAGGTGCAGTGAGAGGGTTTACCAGAGACAGATTGGGGAGCAGAACAGGCCGAATGAGGAAGTCCACTGCTGAGGGGAGCAGCGGGCGGGTCAGGAGAGGTCTGCAGCGCCATGTGGTCACCTCCGGGGCAGGCAGGGATAGAACTCATGCGGAAGTGGCTTAAGCTTCTTAGTGCTGTGCTTTAACC
>NW_004567119.1:12387955-12405219 GCF_000260355.1 Condylura cristata | reverse complement strand
AGAAAAACTGTCTTCAGTGGTGGGTGGAGATGGACTTGCTGGAGCCAGGGAAGCCACCTTCTCTTCCAGGAAAAGCATGCCCGGGTCAGGCAGACAGCCCATCCACGCCCCTGACCCAGGCCCCCGGGTCCCCATGGGGCGGGCTGGCTTGCTTCTTGGGGGGGCCGAGAAAATTGATTTACACACAAAGCATACTGTGAGGAGCAAGCAAGTGCGCAATGTCTTTCAGGGGTAGTGTTTTAGGGGGTCGCCAGACGTCTACAAGAACTCTGGGGAGGCCGGTGGACAATGAGAAAAGCCCCAGAAACACTGATGTCGGTGGGCACACTGGCTAGCTTTATGGCTACTAAACCAGGACCCTCTGCAGTACAATGGGTGTGAGGAGACCAAAGAGGACCCAGAGGCTCCTGAGAGAATGTCCCTCTTGTCACATAAGCAGCAGGAGATGGGGACCAGAGACTGGCGGGGAAAGAGTTGAGCTCAGGGAGGAGACACGACTCACTCAGACACCTGCTGGTGTGCCCAGGTCTGCACATGTCAGTAGGCCCAAGGACACCTGCCCGCCCTGGCCTCACCGCAGCAGGGTCAGCCTGCCTGGCAACAGCAAGGGTCACCAGTGTGAATTTCTCAGCCTCGCTGCCTCGTGATCTTTAGGTTAAAGGTTTCTGGTGTTGAAAATCACAGTAGGGCCCTCCCTGGAGGTGCAGCAAGTTAAAGCACTAAGAAACTAAAGCCACTTCAGCATGAGTTCGATTCCCGCCCCGGAGGTGACCACATGGCGCGGCAGACCTCTCCTGACCCGCCCGCTGCTCCCCTCAGCAGTGTGCTTCGTCAGTCGGCCTGTCTTGCTCCCCACATTGTCTCTGGTGAATCCTCTCACCCCCAGACCTCTGGCTTGTACCCCAGTTCCGTACACATAAATAAATAAATCTTAAAAACAAAAAAGTTAAAATAGTAAATTTTGTGTTATTTAAACTCTACCACAATAATAACAAAAACAATAACACAGACAATTGAAAGTGGGAAAATGAATGTGGACGCCAGCTGCACTGTTTTGAGGACAGACACTCACGTGGATGCAGATGACGGCGGCGGGACAGGAGGGAGGAGGGGAGAGGAAAGCCAGGGAGCCCAGTGTCCCTCGCGCCCCAAGCACAGAGGAGGGTCCTGGTGTGGCCCCAGGCTCTGCCGGACTCACCAGCTGGCGGGCAGTGCTGGGGCCCGGCCTCGGGCTTCTTGTCCCCTTCGAGGCTGCTGGCACTGCCCCAGCTGCCCCTGCTGGTGCGCACGCTGCCCGAGGAGCTGCCCGAGGAGCTGCCTGAGGAGCTGCTGCAGTCCGAGCTGGAGTCCGAGCAGGCCTTCTCCGCACACTGCTTCCCCGGCTTCTGGTAGAAACCCTCTGTGGGAAGAGAGAGACCGCTGACCCTCACCGAGCAGCCAGGGTTCCATAACCATTGTCAAGGTCCACGCCATTTCCAGCGAAAGGAGAGAGGCCACAGCGTGATGAAGGCACCAGGCCCCTCCCTCGAGAAGAAAGAACTGGAATTAATGACAGCACAGTTAGGAGCTGGGGGGGGGGGCATGTCTACAGTCTGTGGGAGGGGCAACTGCACTTGTTTTAGGCACAGCTAATGCCAATGATGACCTAAAAACAGTTCTGGTGGAATATTACTCAGCAATCAAGAAGGATGAAATCATGCCCTTTGCAGCAACATGGATGGAGCTGGAAGGGAGTATGTTCAGTGAAGTAAATGAGAAAGAAGAAAAATAGTGAATGGTCTCACTTATAGGAGGAATGTAGAGGAATCAAATAAGGGATCAGTGGGAAAAATGTAACTATAATAAAGGAGAAATCAAAACCATCAGGCAACCACAGATAAAGGCATTCGGTAGGGAGAGCAGAGAAGGGTCAGGACAGGGTGGGAAGAGCACAAGGGACCACGGTGATGGTGCCCGGGGGCACTGGTGGTGGGAATTTCACAGGGAAATCATACATTGTACAAACATGAAGGATGATGTAATAAATAGATCTTAAAAATTTAAATAAGTAAATAAAAACAGTCCTGGAACTAACATCGCTATTTAAGAAAATCAGACTATTCCACTGGGCTGGAGATCTGTAGTAATTTCCCGGATTAAGAATTCCATCAAGGACCCTCCCTGGTGGCGCAGCGGGTTAAAGCACAGCACTGAGAATCTGAAGCCGCTTCCGCATGAGTTCGATTCCCGCCTGCTGCCTGCCCCGGAGGTGACCACATGGCGAGGCAGACCTCTCCTGACCCGCCCGCTGCTCCCCTCAGCAGTGTACTTCGTCGATCTGCCTGTTCTGCTCCCCACTCTGTCTCTGGTGAAGCCTCTCACCGCCCCTGAGCCTCTGGCCTGTACCCCAGTTCTGTATGCACAAATAAATAAAACTTTAAAAAAAAAAAAAAAAGAATTCCATCAAGAGGGCCTAGTGTGTGAGTGGGAAGAACCGCAAGGCCAGAGAGCAGCGCACGCGTCCAGGCAGTGAAGAGTGAACGGATGGGAGCAGCGGCCCTGGCGGCTCGCGGGCTCTGACGCCACACGCTGTGCCTGGGAAGCAGGTGTGGGCTGGAAGTTATGATGCCCCACGCTGTACCCCACTTCAATGGCTCTTTATCCCCTTCCGGGCCTAGCCTGGGGGCAGCCCCCATCTCCCACTCCCAGGGACACCGCCCCACAGTCCTCGGGTGCAGCGGCAGCTGATGCGATAGAACTACCTGGCGCAGGTGTGGGGTGGCAGTGTTCTCACCTGGCCGTCCTTTACACCCCTTTTCAGCAAGGGAGTCCTGTCTAGAGCAAATGCCCATTATTTCTCTGCAGTCTGCATCGGGGGATGGAGAATGGCTGGAGTTCAGGAGAGGGTGGCTCAAGGTGCCCGGGCTCGGAGGACTCTTAGCCTCTTCACTCATCCGGGCAGCCTCCGCCCGGCCTGAGGGAGCCGAGTCATCCGTCCAGCCACAGCGCTGGAGAAGCCGCTTCTCTCTCACAGGGTCGTTTCCTCGAGGACACCAAGACTCCACCAGCAGCGCTGCCCGCGGCTCAGCACAGACACGTACCTGCCTCGCCCTGTGCCACAGGGGAGCTGCCTCCCAGGCCAGCGTCTGCTTTACACGCTTCCCCGGCATCTTCCTGGATACACCAGTTCCCCACGGCCACGTCACCGCTCGGCTCAGACCTTTCAAATTCGCTGCCTACAAGCTTCAATTCACTCTGTTCAGAAGGCCTGGAAGAGCCCAGAAAATCATTTCCATCTTTTAGCATGAATGCATACATATTTGCTTTCCACGCGACTTCTCAGAGCATACACAGGCCCTTGGAACAACTTGAGGTTTCTCTCGCGGGGGGCGGGGACACTATGAGGATGGAGGGAGGGCTGTACCAATGAGGCTGTCGCCCTCTCAGAGCTGGAAGGAACTCGGAGACCACTTAGTCCCCCGCAGCCCTGAGGGCAGCCCTCCTGCAGGGCTGGGCCCAGGTTCCATGATGGGCGACTGTCCTTAGGAGCCCAGGAGCCCACCTGGGGAGGGTCTGTGCCTGCAGTCCAGGGTTTCCTGCAGAAACTGCTGCACAGATGAATGGCCCAGGACCTCCCAGGGGAAGCGAAAGCCCCTGCGTGTGGAGCCTCTAAACCTCCTCAGCATCCTGCACACTGCAACATTCTACCGTGAAACTTTAAAAATGGCTTCCCTTGGAGGCATTTCTGACATCCTTAAAACCATTACGGAACATGTTCGTTTAAGATCAGGCTCTTATCTCAAAATATAAGCATCTCCACTCACGTGATCTGGGGGATGTGCCATAACGGAAGACTGAAAGCCACCGGCTGGTTGTGAAATCTCAGCACGAGGCCAGCGCTGGCCGGGCGCCGAGCAGCCACCCAGCAGCCACTCACCTTAGGGCCTGAGCCACGCCTCTTTTCTTGTTTTTCCTACAAGTTCGATTTTTAGTCCAATTCAAAGTTTGTAACTGTCCTTCTTTTTTCTCCTGAAGTTTCTTCTTCTTATAAGGATCTTCTTGCTAGAGAGAAAAAAAGCACTTTTCGTAAAGGCTCCGATCAGCTCAGTAGGAGTAAAGAGCCCGTCTCTGGTTTTGGCCTTGGGAGGACAACCTGCTCCTGCTCGCAGGCACCCCGCAGCCGGACGCCCAACCTACATTTCTCAGCCCCAACGTGTTGTCACTTCCGTTCCTGCTCTACTTCCGTCAAATTCACACAAAGAAAAGGACACACAAAACCGGGGGCGCCCGTAAAACCCTAAAGGAGCTGAAAAGGAAAACCATCTGCGGCCAACGTGTGGTCGGAGGAACAAAGCCCCCCGAGGGCTTCTGGGCCCCACGAGGACGATAACACAAGGAAAAGCAGGAAAAAGCTCCACACACACCAACAACCGGCACATGTGTTTATTTGCCTATAGATGGACAGGACAATGGCCAAGTGTCCAGAATGCTCCAGACTACGTTAAGATCTCTGAGTAAAATAGGCAAGAACATACTTAGTGTTTCTAAGAAAGGCTTCTGCAATGTGTGGCATGTGGTCTCTTTAATGAGACCTGTTATTTCTACCTGCAGATGGGTAGTGATTATTTTCATTTGGCCTTTTCCCTGTGTTAAATGTTAGGCATGGTCTGTTAAGTCGTCCAAGGGATGGGAGATTCGTCTACTCTAAAAAACTGTATTTCTATAGTCTTTTTTTTTTTAAACATAGAAGAAATGGGGTGTAGGCCAGAGGTGGCAGGGGTGGAGGGGAGTCACCAGAGACAGAGTGGGGAGCAGAACGGGCAGATCTACTGAACACACTGCTGAGGGGAGCAGCGGGTCAGGGGAGGTGTGTCGCACCATGGAGGTCAGTTCTCTGGCCGGGGATCAAACTCAGGCCACGGGGTGATAGAGCCAAGACTTCACCCCAGGCCACCAGAGGGGCCCATATTAAATTTTAAAGTAGCTCAGATCTCTAATTCTTTCTCTTCCTTCTACCAACCTGCAGTGAGCACAGTCAGTGGGTCAGTGGAGGGAACACCCACAATGACACTCTAGAACTTAAGAACAACAACTACTCTCTGAGGGGTGTCAGATCTTTCAGGAGGCAAATGTCTCCTGCAACCTCAGAGAGACAACCCCCTCATTCAGAGTCCTCCTCTACGGGCCCTTGGGCTCACATCTCACAAAGAGCAGAAATACTGGCTCATTTCACCGCCTCTTCAGAAGGCTGGTCTTCTGAAAACTTGCAAAAGACTTTAATGTCCAGCTGCAGGCAGATGGTTTTGATTAGGGCATCATTAAATGCCAGAATGTTCCAGATCCACTGAACACACCCTCCCCACTCAATTTCTACTGTGAGAAAAGTGTAGAACTCTAGCCCTACAGCAAAGCCACATACACACATGATAACGATCCGGAGCTTGAAAAATCTGCATAAAAAAGAAACAAGACAGAATCATGTAAAAAGGGGTGTGTTTTGTATAGCACTTTCTCCCTCCTGCCTTATGCTTCTATAGTAATCATGAATTCCTTTTCTAAGAGAGAAAAATCTACTTAAAAGAAAATAAACAGGGCTAGGGTTAAAGTTTCATCTGTGGCTCCGAAATCTGGGCGTCAACCGACTCTGCCAATAACTGCAGAGGAATGTTCTCCATGCACTATAGACAGACTTACACAATTTTCTAAACTGCAAAGTTAGCCCCTAAGAATGTACAAGAAAAACAAACATTAAGCACTGCACTTGGGAATGTGTTTATTGGGGATGATTTTCTCCAAATGAACAGTGAAATGGAAAGTGCATTAGCAGGGCTTTAAGGCTGGGACGGGAGTCAGTCACAGAAGAAATGACTGACTGCCGGGCCCTCCCTCGTGGCGCAAGGGGTTAGGACTCAGCACCGTAAGCTGGCTGCAGCCACTTCAGTGTGAGTTCGATCCCCTCCCCGGAGCTGACCCACATGGCTCAGCAGACCTCTCCTGACCCGCCCGCTGCTCCCCTCAGCAGTGCACTTCATCAGTCCGCCTGTTCTGCTCTCTGCTCTGTCTCTGGTGAAACCTCTCACTGCCCCTGTACTTCTGGTCGGCACCCCAGTTCTGTATGCATAAATAAATAAATCTTAAAAAAAAAACAAACAAAAAGAAACCATGGAATTATTTTTGTGAATTGTGATGTAAGAAAAGATGGCTGCTCTCCCAGGTACAGGCAGGTGCTGAGAAGTCCTTCTGGCGTTTCCTCTGTCCCTCTCTACTCATGGGCCTCTCCCCTGCCCGCCCAGCTTCCAGAGTGACACCTCCTGTTAGGACACACTTAGTGGGCAACCAAACTCATCAGTTACCGATATAGATCTGAGTGCAAGAAACCCTCTTCTTTGTAGGTGCACGATGAGCCCTAAAAATGGGTTGGTTCCTTTTAAGAGGCAAGAAAAAAAGTATACAGACCTCTAATGACGGTATGTCCTGCTTCTCAGAACATATGTCTTCTTTTGATGCTTTATGAATCTTCTTTTCTGAGGAAGACTTTGAGTCACTCTTTCTCAAACTTTCACAACTGTCTGTTTCATTCTTGACTGGCACTTGCTGGTGATTTCCTTGAATAAATAAAAAGAATTCCATTTCAAGCTAATTACTTCCACTCATGGGCCCCCCATAGATGAATTAATCTCTTCCCTATGCCAAACAATTTCATTAGATTTAATGAGATTTAGATTTAGACAGATTTAGACTGAAGGGTTGTTTCTGAGAGCTGCACTATCAAAGTGTGTTTTGTTTACATGGGAAAATCCATTTGTATTAAAAGAGTTGTGTAGTTGAGGAGTAAAGGGCTGGAGGGGAGCCCCACGGGTCACTGTTGAGAGCCCGAAGGCAGAGACAACCCACATATCCACGGACACAGGACACGTGAACCAAACGTGGTCTATGTAGCCTGCAACATCCATCAACTCAGCTTTCACTAAGGAACTGCTCTTCACACAACAATGTGAATATATTTGATGCTCCAGAATGGTACACTCAAAAACAAGAGGGAAAAAAGGTGCGAAATCCTGCTACCTGCATCAACATGGGATGAACCGTGCGGACATTAAATGAAGGGCAATCAGCCAGCCGCAGGAAGCTCGGCCATACACCACTGCACTGGCCTGACTGCCCTCCAGGGCAGCCGAGGGGGCAGCAGGCGGCAAGTGGAACACACAGGACGGGGCTTGTTGGTCCAGAGCTCCTGTTCGGGGTGATGGAAAGTTCTGGGAAGGAGGATGGCGGTGCAGCAGTGCGAGCGCACTGAGCGGCACTGTTTTATCCCTAAAAATGGAAAATTTTACATTATCCATATTTCATCATAGTATTTTTCCCCCAGAATTGGGGTGGGCACTGAGGGGAGGGGCTTGGTTCTGCTAGTGACTAGTTAACTGTAGTTAACTGTAGTTAACTACACTGCTAGTTAACTGTATGATTAAAATAAGTCTGTCAGTTGCCTGAACTTCAATTTCCTCATTTATGAAATGAAGATTCCACTTCTCGGTCCACCCTGCCTGACCATCTGGGCCATGAATCCCAAGGACCTGTAACGGGCCCAGGACAGGGGCTGGTGCGGGGCGGTCCTGAGCATGAGGCCCGTAGCTGGTCCATGTACAGAGGTGTTGGGAGAACCCTCGTCGGCCATCGACACTTGCCCAGCTTCTTGCCAGTGATTTCATTCAGTTTTTCTTCTACCCTTTACCTGACAAAAGCAGAACAACTATAAAGCTGCAGTAACTGGCCTCAGCCTCCTAATTCAGAACTGATTCTGAATTCTAATTCATTGCTCTCTTCCCTTTCTTCCCTGCGACCCCCTTGTCTATGATCGCTGCCAGCTGAGAGTTCAGGGGTCCCCTGTGCACACCCCACAGCTCAGCAGGCCCAGGCTGGCGAGATGAAGCTGGAGCAGAGCTCAGTGGAGGCTCCCAGGGGTACTGCAGGGGGCTGAGCAGGCCAGACACGCACCCCATGTACCCCACACAATGGAAAGGCCCGTCAAACCCCTGTTGATTCTGGAATTCTGAAACTATCAGTTAAACTCACTCAGAGCAAGACACATACTTTTAAGAATGATAACAGGACTCTTCTAAGCTAAGCACACCTTTATTTTGTGAACAGGGAATTGCAGAATGACAGCCACCCAAGGCTGGGCGGGCAGGTAGGCTGGCACCCTGTAACTCCACGTAGCTAGAGCGGCACCTTCAGAAAGGCGGCCCTGTCCCAACACTAACTCAAGGTCTTGGCTCCAAATGCCCCAGGATGAACATGGACCAGTAATCTCCTGGCTAGATGCAATAAAGTATCACAGGGTGTGGTGAAGAACACTTCATCTTTGGTGGTATTGGGGCAGACTTAAGAAGGCTCTGGAGTCCAGGGCAGACCTGTTCTTATCAACCGCTTCCTTAAAAAACTACAAATAACTTTATCAGTAGAGTTTTGAAAGTATCAGCATCAAAGGCGATTAAGGGAGATCCCAGGAATTTCTGCCCTCCTGGGAAAGTCTGCCATCTCTCTGGATGGCTTAGAAGTGCCTTATTCAGAGGGTGGTTTCAAATCTCCTTCAAATCTGTACATTGCTGAACTAGGAGCATTCCTGCGAGAATCACTACTACTCCCGCCTTCAACATGTCAAAACTAAACAGCATTCTAGCTGCAGAGAACACTTTGGAAACTCATTTCCTTCAGCGACACCAGTGGGCTGTAAGACGTCCTCACAGGAAAATATCCAACACTGTGAATGAGCAAAAGAAGCTGCCAAGAGTGTGAGACACACGGTCCGGAACAGAAAAAGGAGTCAGAAAAAAAGATACCGCTGTGGATTCTGGAAGCCCTGGATATGAAACAGACACAGATACTCTCCTCCAAAAATGTGTCACTGCTTTCGTCCTGGAGTCTTTAATCCACGAGAAAATGTATTTCCATAAGTTTTCTTCTGGCCAAGAATACAGCACTGGAAGTATGAGTCATCAAAGTTTTCTTAGGAAGGATCTAGATTTAATATCTAACACTGGGCCACTCCACAAGCGAAGGGAAGCCCAGACTGCTAGAAATGCAGCCATGTCTTCTGTGGGGCCAAGAATCAGGGCAAACGATAAAATGAGTCTAATAACAAGCTTCTTATTGGATCTTTGAGAACTTTTAACATGACAACAGTCAAGGATGTAGAAATACTCTGAGTGTTGAGTTCACTTTAAAGGTGGGACTGACCCATATTACCCTGTGTTTAGCACAGTTACCTGCAGGCTAACCTATTGCTTTTCTTACAGGGCTCAGTGCTTGAGCCACGAAGAAAAAACAAAACACTGGCCCTCCCTGGTGGCGCAGCGGGTTAAAGCACAGCACTGAGAATCTAAAAGCCGCTTCCGCATGAGTTCGATTCCCGCCTGCCCCGGAGGTGACCACATGGCGTGGCAGACCTCTCCTGACCCGCCCGCTGCTCCCCTCAGCAGTGGACTTCGTCGATCTGACTGTTCTGCTCCCCACTCTGTCTCCGGTGAAGCCTCTCACCGCCCCTGAGCCTCTGGCCTGTACCCCAGTTCTGTATGCACAAATAAATAAATCTTTAAAAAAAAAAAAACAAAAAAAAACACTGAGGAACAAGTAAGCTTGCTAGAATCCTCTTAAAGTTTTGTTGCATCCAATCCACTCATCTATTTCAAGTAAACTGCTAAAACTGCTAGATCTTCAAGTTACTAGCATTGGTAAGTAATGAGGCTATTTTTCAACTTTCTGCAAATAGTGTTATGTCCAAAATTCTGGAGGGATCTGTTTCATTCAGTGAAAACTTCCATACAATGCTAATTTCAAGGCACAGTTGTTATTCAGTGTGTGGGTTTATTATCTTTTACATGACTGTAAGCGAAAAACAAGGAAGAATCTCGAGTATTTTGCTAACTATTCCTCTGGACTGAGGCCGGCCACCATCTGTCTTTAGCTATAATTCTGAATCTCCGTTATTCTGATCACAAACTAAAATGCAAGATATAAATAGTGATAAAGAGAGAGAGAGACGTATTGCAAAAGGTCGTTCACATTAGGAGCAAAGCTCCACTCCTGTCAGATGGTCAGGAGAGATGGACACGTAGCCAGTACTTGAAAGCACGTAGCCACTTCACGGTTGCCCGACAGGTTGACGCCAAGAAACAAGTGTGAAACCAGACCACTGAAAAGTCTGTCACAGACTTCATTTCTGGGACAGTCCATCTGATGATGGAATACAGGAAGAAAAGAGGACAGGGATGAGACATGTTTCCTGTAGTTAAGAAATTATTCTGTGCTTCTTGGCAGGACAATGAGCTGGCGCCAGACCCACTAGCAGTGTGAGGAAGAAGAAAAAAGGACGGGCAGTGGTCAGTGATTCTCCAGCCCTCGAGCCGTGGTAAGAAAGCCATGCCAGCACAGTTAGAGGACAGCCCTCCCCCACCGCCCCCGGCGCTCTCCCAAAGGCAATCTTATCACTAGCCTGCTTCCATGGAACATTCAGGCAACTTGAGGATAATGGCCAGAATGTGGCAAACACATGAGGGAGGCATCTGACTCTGTTGGGTCACCCAGGGAGCAACCTGATGGGGCCCGGGACCCTGGCCCCCAGGCTGGCAGATTCAGACTGGAGCTGTGTGTTTTCTTCACATTCTGGAAAGGATCTGCAGTTGGAAAGAGGCTGCTTTTTGCGCAGGAAATTGCTTTAAAAAAAAAAAAAAAAGAACTGCTCAAAGTTAGAGTGAGAAATCTGGCAGGTTCTTACTTGTATGGTTTTTTTTTCCTTTGAGCATTTTTTCACATAGGGTCACCCTGGCAATTTATTATAGTGCTTTCCTTTAAAATTGCATAGAGGAACCCAGGACTCTTAATGTTATTTAGGAAAAACAACAACTCCAAATCCTATCTGCGTACTACAAATTATCTTCCCTGAATTTCTCAGTCCTTTCTTATTTTTAAAAAAAAATCAATTAAAGTGTTTCAAATTGGATGGCAGGCAGTTTGTTTACTCTTTAGCCTCTTTGCTATTTTCTAGAATGGTGCTGTGACCCAAAAGACAGGACAGAAGAATACAAGCCAGTGAGCGGTTGCCCCTGTGGGGACCCTCCCGCCATAGCCATTCTGGACAGAAACCCACAGGGCAGGGCGGGAACACCCCTCTGAACCAGGCGGAACAGCCAGGCCCTGTCACCAGCTCCCTCTGGGTCTGACAAGCCAGCCTGGTGCCATTCAGAGGCTGCTGACCCAGCCAAAAGCAGCTGGAAAATGGCCCCTGCAGCGAGACGGTTTGCATTCACCTCAGGAACACACCAGGAATCAGCACAGGCAGGAGACACGGGCAGGGCAGGTGTGGCTTCGCTGAAGTGCAGCAAGACCCATGTCTGAGAGCTCTGAGCTACGCTGCCACCCGCTGACGTGCCCTTCCCAGGCCTGCAGGCCGAGCTGAGGGCGCTAAGCGGCAAGTATAGGACCAGGAGAAGCTCCCGAAACACAAATTCACACCCTCTGATGCTGCACTTTGGGCCCACGCCTCTACTTTAACTACTTGCAGGTACCAGGATGTGGCCAAGGCACCCCCACAGTGCGCAGGCCGGGCACGTTTATTCAAACATAATAGGATGGACGCCAGGGACCGCCAGGAAGTCCCTCGACAAGGACATGTCCCCACAAATGGAAATAAGCTTGTGTCACTTCAGCCTCTGGCAAACACTGCTCGGGCCGCACTGACATACAAAGCAAGGAAGCGCCTACAGGACTCACGCCCTTCTTGGGTGTCTTGCAGGCTGGGTCTTAGCGAGTCCTGGGGAACAGAAAAGAAACGCGAGGTCCCCACTTTTCTCCCCACCCAACACCGCAGGGCAGGCTCAGCTCTGATGTCCTCTGAACACGTGGCTGGATGCATTGTGCAGAGGACACGGGCGGGGTTTGGTCCTGCGACAGGAGACCACGCCCGCCACGGAGCTGGCGTGAGCAGCTCAGACACAGCAGGAAGGTGGGTGCATGCCCCAGCCAGGGGCCACCTGTCTTCAAAACTGGGAATGCCCTATTACAGAACATGCCGAAAGTCAATCTGGGGATTCTCCTAAATATAAAGGCTTCACTGGAATTGGTCAACCCCTAACCTTTCTGTATCTTCCCTACAATGTCATGGAGTGAGAAACAAAGTTATGTTTGGATGCTTCAAGGAAGATCAGCGGTAACTGACTTTTCGCTTGAAAGACCTCCATGGTATGACTCTTCCCAGTACAGAAATCAAAGTGTTCAGAATGAGCAACAATTCTCACAGGCTCTTACGCCAGAGGCCAAAGGGAACAGGTAAGGCTGCGTGACAATTTTATTTGTGGGGAGCCCTCCTGGTCTAGTTTTGCTGGCGTTTTCATTAAGTGCTGGCATAGAATTAATTTTCATGCAATTTCATCATTTACATGAGAACAGCTGTCTTCGTTTAACGACAGGACACACAACTAGAGAAGCACCAGGGCCCGGGAACACGCGCTGGTGGCCGCTGTTAAATATAGAAACTGGTCGGGTGGTTTAGTTGGAAACATTTCCTGGGCTGATTCATTTTTGCAAAGAGTCTGGAAAGCCACGATCAAAACTAATGAAGACTAGGGAGCCACAGCCGCCTGACAATAAAATGACAGTCACCCCCTCTCTAACGCCAACGCTCACAAGATGTCAACTCAGCTATGACGACATTCTAAAAGGCGGCGCCTTGTCCTGAACTTTCATCACGGAAACCTCTATTTCAACATCATCCCTTGGCCACAGTCACGCCGCGTCACCCCAGAGGTGCTTGCACACCAGCACCAGAGCCGGGCGTGCCGACGAGTCCCTCTAAACAGACCGGAGGCAAACATCATCAAGGAGGAGGGAAGAAATGATTACCGTTATTCTTCCTGGAAATTTCTGGCAAGTCTGACTGGAATGGAGGTGAATTTCTGGGCGAATGGTTTTCAGGTATTTTCTTAGGGGTCTTCAGAGGAGAGAGCTCTCCCTTGAGCTCTGCTGTGTTTTCTGAATGTTTAAGGTCCGTTTCCTTAGGAAACATACATGTCTGTATTCCCTCCTTCATGTGGCATTCTGAAGAAGTACTACTGACAGCAACGGCGGCTTTCAGGGTGTTTTCTTCTTTACTCAGTAAGTTTTTGGGAAGGGCGAGGTCCTTCTGCAGGTTGATGTCGAGGCCACTGGCGTATCTGAAGTCCACCCAGCTCTCCCCGGTCACCTCGGCGCCCATGTCCCCTTTAGTGGCAGCCAGCGGGCCACCCAGCACCAAGGTCTGCTTCTCCTCAGCCGTGGCGGGGGCGCCGCTGGGGACGGACGTGCTGCTCTTGTGCTTACTGTAGTAGACCGAGCACTTGTGTTTCTTCTGGGGGTGCCCGTAGGTGGCTGGGCTCCTCTTGGCGGCATTCTGGATCCTGCTCTGTGGGGTGTTCACCGGAAGGCAGCTTTTCCCTCTGCCTTTATCAGGCGGGCTGTAGGTGTCAAGAAAGTTCTTGCAATTGCTTCTGAATTCAAGAAGGAAAAACATTTACTATATAAAGGCAAAGCAAGTCATACTCTACCACACTGTTGAGAAAGAGGCTGTGATCAGTCCTGTGTGTATGAAGGTGGAGTACGTTTCCTTCTTTTTTATTTTACGTGTTATCTGATTTGTGGGGTTGAGAGGACTCACCAGAGACAGAGTGGGGAGCAGCACAGGTGGATTGACTGAAATCCACTGCTGAGGGGAGCAGCGGGTGAGACAGGAGAGGTCTGCCGCGCCCTGTGGGTCAGCTCCCTGGCCGGGGATCGAACTCAGGCTACAGCAGTGACAGCTGTGAGAGCGCTGAGACTTAATCCCGAGGCCACCAGGGAGGCCTGGACGTTTCCACGTGTTTGCACACTAGGTCCTGACGTGGCACACACGCACACACACAGAGCAAGAATTCTTACTTGTGAGAATGGGGGCTCATGACGTCCAGGGGACTACTGCTTGGCTGTGAAGAGGGGCTGGCATTTTGCCTCTGCCGCGCCTTCATGAATTCCATAAGAATATACTGTGCTTGCTGGAAGGCTATTACAATCACACCGAACAGGGACAAACTGCGGAAGAAAGCAACAAGGTCACTCCTGCCTGCCTCAGACTGACGTCAGACAGCCTGACTCTGACAGAAGAGCAGGCAATGGCTGACGGGAACAGCCAAAGATGCGGCCTCAAAATCCTAGAAGCTACATACACGTCATTGTCACTGCTGGTGCTTCTTACAGACTTTAAAAAATCTAAGCTTCTAAGATGGGTGCATTTCTGAGTCTGGCATTCCAATTCCAATTTTAAAGACACTTCCAGGGGGACCCCCACTCTGAACGAGGTGCTCTAGTCTCCTGTCAAATCGCCAGTACACTGAGCCCCTAAGAGTGGTGTGCACACCTCCTTCCGCATTAAAACCCCACCGATCTGCACCTCCAGGTCCCGAGAATCTCCTACAATTAGTCCGCGGCTGTCCTCACGTTTGCCATCTACCCCTCGCTCCACTTCGTGCATGCCAGGTCCTCAACGACATCTAAGTTCTGTTTAATTCACAGGCAGTGGCGATACTGACACATTACTTGGCTTCTCCCCCCAGGGCGGGAAGAGTCGAGAAGGTGGGGGAGTGTACCTGACAAAGAAGACCGTGAGCCTCCAAAACGACTCCTCCCAGGTGGGACCAGGAACCACATCCGCACACAGGGGCAGCAGGTGGTGAGGGAGGGTCACGTTGAGAGTGAAGCGGAACTCCAGGTCAGCCGCAGTGACCAGGGTCAGCTCCCGGATGACCCAGGAAGAGGTGAAGTCTGGAGTAAACCTGACGAAAGATTCACCTTCGTGAAACTTAATTGTTGTTGTTTTGTTGTTTTAAATTTTTTTTTATTTGTGCATACAGAACTGGGGTACAGGCCAGAAGCGTAGGGGCGGTGAGAGGATTCACCAGAGACAGAGCGGGGAGCAGAACAGGCAGATGGACAAAGTACACTGCTGAGGGGAGCAGCGGGTGGGTCAGGAGAGGTCTGTGTGCCATGT
Source organism: Condylura cristata (assembly GCF_000260355.1). Lineage (NCBI taxonomy): Eukaryota > Metazoa > Chordata > Mammalia > Eulipotyphla > Talpidae > Condylura > Condylura cristata. Next base: position 12,390,188 of record NW_004567119.1, on the reverse strand, counting down.
GGGTCACCTCCGGGGCAGGGATCAAACTCTCACTGAAGCGGCCACTCTTGGCTTAGTGTGCTGCCAACCTGCTGCGCCACCAGAGAGGGCCCAATTGTTTTAAGCACAAACACAATCATAATAGCAGCAACATTTCTTCCTTCTATGAGCTAAACTAAAGCTGTCTGAACAATGGAAAAGGTTCTCTCCCTTCGTACTATATTAATTGCACCACAACATTTCAATGCGGTTTAAACCTGATGCTTACACAATGCTGATATCCCGGGAAGTGTTTGGGTCGAGGGAAAACGGATGACAGTCTAGCACTTCGAATCCATAACCTTGGCAATTATATCCATTAATTCTCAGGGATGTCACCGTTAGCGGGAGTGGTCCAATATTCTCGACCTTGAAGTTCTTTGTAATTGATAAAATTTGCTTGCTGTCTTTCAGTTCTAGAGAGAACAAAATACTCAGCATGTATAAACTGCAAAATGTATTCAATTATTTGCTGAATCCACAAACCATGATCTGTATTATTAAAATTTTAAAAATTCAATTCGACGTCAAAGTTAAGATTTTTATCTAATTTCTAGACCAACAATAGATCCTGTTCTACTATCAGAATATAATAAAATACCTAGCTAGCCAAGAGTTTCATTAAGTGATACAATCTGCAGAGGTATGAATAACAAGCAAAAGCTTCCCTTTGTTTACTTTTTAAAGGTTATGTTTATGCTTCTCAGAAGCCAAATAGTTTGGATTTACCAGGAGACACCATGGACCTACTGCCTGGGACCCTCACCCTGAACAGGGACCAGGCTCTGTAAATTCATCATTGCTACTGGAAACACAGTTTAAACGCCACTATTTAAATCCCTGCAAATACATGAAGCACATTTTATATTTATATACAAAGCATGTATGTGTTACATACAACATATTTACATATTTATATTAAAATGTAAATAGCTATAAATTTATAATCCACATACTATTCTATATGGAGGCTAATACTTTATCTCGTCCAACACCTTTTAAATTACTTCTTGATTTTTACTGTTCAAGGTCAACTAAAATACTGAATGAATAAATGAATGAGAGAAAAAAATATTCTGATGAATTCTAAATTCGAGATAGATTTTCTTTTTTTTTTAAAGATTTATTTATTTATGCTTATAAGAGCTGGGGTACAGGCCAGAAGCTCAGGGGCGGTGAGAGGCTTCACCAGAGACAGAGTGGGGAGCAGAACAGGCAGATCGACAAGGTACACTGCTGAGGAGAGCAGCGGGCGGTCAGGAGAGGTCTGGCTCGCCATGTGGTCACCTCCGGGGCAGGCAGGAATCAAACTCATGTGAAAGCGGCTTCAGATTATCAGTGCTGTGCTTTAACCCGCTGCGCCACCAGGGAGGGCCCTTGAGATAGATTTTCTTAATCTATCTGGGAGCTTTCTTTTGAAATAAAAATGTTAGGTGCTGAGAGAGCAAGACAAAATTTCGCCAATCAGCCTGCTTCCCAGAAATCATCGTAGCACCAAGATACCTTCACGTGTTTTCCTGAAGTTAGAAACAGCAACAGGAAAACAAGACCAAACTGAACAAAAACATTTCACATCTATTATTTGATTTCAATTCCCTGAGGAGGCCCTAGAAACTCAAAAGTTTAAAATATCTAATTCAAATACCGTATAATTTAGAAATTTCCTAGGGAACACTGAAGTACGTTTCCAAATATGTAATATCTGACAGAATGGTCACCAGACACCCAGCTCCACACATTTAAATTAAGGTAATTAAAAACAAAAACAAAAAACACTTTTTTTCCTAGTCGCATTAGATATATTTTAGAAGCCTGTCAGCCAAACGCAGGCACTCTATGGGATGACACCAACACAGAACATCCCCTCACTGTGAACACCTTTCTCTTCTAGCCTTTATTCTGGTGTGGTTTTCTCTGATTAGGTAACTGAGAATCAAGTGGATGGCTTCCCCCATTAACACTGCCCTGATAGTTGAGCAATGACACCTTTTCCTCGAGATCGATCAAGCTGGGTGACGTATCTAAACCTACCTATCGACACTACTTTAATTATCGGCACCGACACCATGAAGTGACTGTGCATTTTTAAAGGAGTCTTCGTCTAGAATCCCTTCGCTCTTGGGTAGTGCCACGCGCCAGGCCTCGCCCCGAGCACTCACGTCGCTGGCAGTCCATCAGCGTTGACTCGGGCACCTTGAAGCGGAGTGACCCTCCC
>NW_004567119.1:12374771-12387280 GCF_000260355.1 Condylura cristata | reverse complement strand
ACCGACCCTTCGCACTTCCAAAGGCTGCAAGTGTAAGTGGAGGATGCCAGACCTTTGTTCGTCCGTGCGTACACCCTGCAGGCCATCAACAAGAGCAGTTAGTCAGCTCTGGGAGAGCTGGCCTCGGCCTGTAGTGATCGTATCTGAGTAGAGGACAGCGAATGCTTTTCACGCAAAGTCCAAATGGGTCCATCCTGGTCAACCTGCTGAACTTGCTTCCTGGGTGTACAGCAGTCATCAGCTCCCAAGTGGCTGAGCCGTACAGAGGGACCACCTGACCTGGGGGCTGGAAGCTTCCTGACTTGGGTGTGAGTTGAGGCCAGAGGCATTAAGGCAAAGATGCTTGAAAGTGAAGCATCACCTAGAGAACAGAGCAGACAGCTTGACGCTGCGGGGATCTGGCCACACCAGCTCCCACTGTGGAACAGCTCTAATTCTCCTTAGTGTTGAACAAATGTTTACACAGAAACACCTTGGGGACATCTAGTTCTTCCAGTCAGGAAGACCTTTGCTCAGTCACATCCCCTTTGAGTCGCGCCAAGATTTCCAACTTCCTTTGAATAGTTTTGGTTCTAGATTTAACCTTCAAGATTTAGTTCTTTATCATTTCTTCTCTTTCTATCACTTTTTCTTGCTTTCTCTCACTGGAAATGTATTTTTATTAACTTCTAGTGGTATAACCACACAGACTACACAGTTGTCCTTTTGGCTACATCTTTAGGTTTTCCATTTGTGGTACCTTTCCATACAGGCACCTCTTCCCCACTGACTGTAAGAAGAAACAGTGATGGCACTGAGTCTGTTCTGGATCTTTGTTCACAGAGGTCACAGCTGTCAGCGTGAGGATCCGCTCTGTCCACGCAGTAATAGCATCACATAAAAAGCTGAAGGTTTGGGGTGTTAAAACTACAAGTACCAGGAATGAAATTAAGGTAGAGAAAAAGCTGTGTATTCTACAAGACCTTGTTGAATTGGGAAGCATTATTATGAGTGAGAAAGAAGCTTTAAAAGGATGGTTTTGCCCAGGCCACATAACTAGAAGGTAAAAAAGCCAGGATCCAGAACCTTCAATGCTCAACCCTAGATGCTCTTAACCAAAGGAACTACATAAATTCTAAAGGCAAATCAACACAATAAAAATGTTGGTCTTTCTTTAAAAACACATTTGGGGCTTCCCTAGCAGCACAAGGGATTAATGCATAGCACTATGAAGTGGTCCACAGCCACGGCAGCATGAGTTCAATCCCGGGCAGGGAGCTGGCCCACATGGCATGGGAGACCACTTCTGACCTGCCTGCTGCTCCCCTCAGCTGTGTATCTTGTGTATCTGCCTGTTCTAATCCCCACTCTGTCCCTGGTGAATCCTCTCACCACCACCCCACACACATCTGGTCTGTACCCCAGTTCTTGCATGCATAAATATATAAATCTTAAAAAAAAAATCAAAGCATCTGCTTTTACCTCATCTTGCCCTAAAAAGAATTTGATGGGGCTAAGGAATCTGAAGAGAATTATAAATTCTGAGGCCTCGAGTTTTATGGTTTTCTATATAATGCTCATTCAATCGTTATTTCTTCACTCACGTGAGTCTAAGTCCTCTAATTAAAATGATTTACAGGCTAACGTGAACCAGGGATTCCTGCTGCATTAGTTAATTGGAAAAACCTGCTAGGTAGACTTTCTACCTAGAGCAGAAACATGTGAGCCACATCTATTTCATACAGACATTTGAAACATGAATCACTGAGGCCCATATGCTGGTGTGTCTAGTTTCTCAGCTTGCTCTTTTCTGTTTATAAAGACACCCTACCCGGTAAGGGCAAGCCTTGGTGAGCTGGAATTCACCCGTTGTGAAATTAATCACCTGCATGTCGGTGCCAAACCTATAAAGAAAACAAAAATGTTACCAACAGAGAAGGAGTGACTCATGCGTGTGAACATTCCCTTATTTGTGTTTAGTGCAAGCCCACGTGTCCACACACACAAGCCATTCACCTGTCTGTCCTGCTGCCGCCCAGGCCCTGGGGCTGTACCCACCACACTCCCAGGACTCGGGAGCTGCCTGCTGAGGGCATGATTTGGTAGCGCAGAATGCAAAGACGTGCACGGTGACAAAAACTCTAAAATAAAGAAATATTCCCCTAAAATTGTTCACAGTTACAGAACATGATAGACTGTGACTCTCAACCCAGGGAAATATCCCCCAGGGGACATCTGGTGCTGTCTGGAGACATTTTTAGTTGCCACCGCTGGGGAGGTCCTACAGGCATCTACTGGGGGAGACAGGGGCGCTGCTCAACAGTCCATAGGCACGCGACAGCCCTCACAGCCCCAGAAGGATCCCTCCGGCCCCAGGGGCCGGCGGTGCTGATGCCGAGGAACAGTGCGGGGAACCTGTGATGGCTCAGTAAGACACCCCAGCATGAAACTATCATTTATCTGGCTGAACAACACAGCATGAAGACATATGATTAATAAATAAGCAAACACATACATACATAGAAAAATAAATAAGAAAACACTCATTTCTTGTGCTGTCCCAGCTCACCATGATTTGGATACTCAATTTTAGGAACAGATTCGAGCCACCATGATGGCCAAGACTCTCTGACCCAAGAAACGAATACTCCCGGGAGCTGACCTTGACCACGGACTCAGGAGGGCACATCGCACACAGAACTGACAGCTTTCAGCATGTTACATGCACCGGGCGGGGGGCTGGTTGGGACGCGGGTTCGTGCTGTGCCCACCCCCACACTGGTCCCCGTGAAGAGGGAAGGACCTGAAATACGTCTGCGTCGGGGTGTTTCCCAAACCACCCCGCCGAGAATCCACACTGCTTGGCTTCTCACCATTTGTGCAGTAAGCGTACAGCAGCTTCCCGCTGCGGGTACAAAGAGAGAGGCAGGAGCTGCAGGGAGACCAGCGAGGAGGAGGGGTTCTTCACTACGAAGTACTTCACCTAGACATGGGAGAGGGGCGTCAGGACGCAGGAAGGAAGCCGCGTCCTGCCCGGAAACACCTCCAGCCCCGCCTGATCCCCAGACAGCCGCCCACGGCTGAGACGGAGGGATGCCCTGGAAGAGCTATTGCCTGTCCATGCCATGGAAGGCAGAGGGCTCAGGGCCTGAGAAGGTCCTGGATAGGATGCTGGACCAGGAAAAAGAAAAGGTCACTGTCAAGTGTGTTAGTGAGGTAAGTGAGAAAAGCCACGGTGGACGACTGTTCGGAGAACATGACGCGCTAATGCCGCACTTTCTGAGTGCCCTTTACACGCCGGTGTGTAAGAAGATGCTCTTGTTTTAGCAACTGGACAGAGCAGCGGTTAAATGGGTCTCGAAGGTGTCAAAATGCAAGTGTGTGGAGCGAGGGGGCAGTCGGGGCCCTCCCTGGTGGCGCAGCGGGTTAAAGCACAGCACTGAGAAGCTAGAGCCGCTTCAGCATGAGTTCGATTCCCGCCTGCCCCGGAGGTGACCACATGGCTGGCAGACCTCTCCTGACCCGCCCGCTGCTCCCCTCAGCAGTGTGCTTCCTCATTCGGCATGTTCTGCTCCCCACTCTGTCTCTGGTGAGTCCTCTCACTGCACCTCTGGCCTGTACCCCAGTTCTGTATGCACAAATAAATCTTAAAAAAAAAAAGACCTTCATGGGCCGGGTAACATGGTTTGGTCCCCATCACCCCCCCACACAGGCCCCCCCACACAGGGGTGGTCGCTAGACATAGCCACTGTGCAGAATGCGCCCCATTGATGCCGGGAAGAGACCTGTAGGACATCCAACCAGGACTAAAGGCCTGTGGGTGCATATCCAGGCCAGGTCCGGGGCTGTGCGAACTCCCACCTTGGCCTGCATTCGACAAGATTCTCCCTGTTATCTGCAGTTGCAAGCTTAAGATTCTGGTTTGAATCCAAAATTTCATAATGTGTTTGCCTGAAGCGTTTTCAGCCTACTTACTTTCCTCTCTTTGTTCTTTTCACACCTCCCTACTCCCAGAGCTGACTGGCACATGTGTCACTTGAAATGAATTTAAATGACTTTGGGCTCTGATACATGTCTCAGGGTGGAAAGACTCTGGTAACTTCAAACGCCCTGGAGCTGGGGCCACAGTGACAGGCCACACACAGTCCTCACCGCACTGTTCCTGAGCGCGGTGGCACTGAAGTTTAGCAGAAGTCCAGGCTCTGTTAGCAAACGTGGCAGAAAGGAGACAAAGGCGTCGGACTCCTTGGGTTTCTTCAAATGGGCATAGCGAGTTGTTCCTAGAACATTCCTCCTGTGTAATTGATAAAAAAAACACGACACAAATTTCACTTTAAAAAGGGCATCGCGGGCCCTCCCTGGTGGCGCAGCGGGTTAAAGCACAGCACTGAGAATCTAAAGCTGCTTCCGCATGAGTTCGATTCCCGCCTGCCCCGGAGGTGACCACATGGCGAGGCAGACCTCTCCTGACCCGCCCGCTGCTCCCCTCAGCAGTACACTTCGTTGATCTGCCTGTTCTGTTCCCCACTGTCTCTGGTGAAGCCTCTCATTGCCCCTGAGCCTCTGGCCTGTACCCCAGTTCTGTATGCACAAATAAATAAATCTTTTTTTAAAAAAAAAAAAAGGCATTGCAAAATATTACTCATTAAAAGGACACAGTTTCTTAGGGAAAAATAAAAAATCATAGGTCTGGGGAAGTACAAGATGATCCCGGGACATGTTTTGCTAGAAAACAAGGAAGAAAGAACTCAAGGAAAGATGGGAATATGCTAAAAGGCCCCCACGCTAGCTGGAGGGGCTGCCACCCGGCAAGTCTGAAACAATTTAGCATCGATAGTAATGATGATGGTAACAGATGATAGCGAATAACAGAGTGAGTAAAATCATGAGAAGCATGCCCGTTTTGCAGCCATCTAGCTAACTACGCCTCAGGGAGGGGTGTCAGTACAAGTGAAGTGGGGGGCAGACACGGGGCGTGTGTGCGCCCCCATCACGGCCCAGATGACCGACTCACTCCCAGAGGCAGGAGGTGCCACGGTGGAAGACACCTGCCCCGTGTCAGCTAGGCCCACACGGCTCAGTGTAGCAAAGCAGCACAGTGGCTGTGCGCTTCCCTTCGAGCTGGGGCAGCGGCAGGAACACAAGCACGGGCCTCCCTGGTGGTGCAGCGGATTAGGACGCAGCACTGCAAGCTGGTTGCAGCCACTTCTGCATGAGTTCAATCTCCTGCCCCGGAGGTGACCCACATGGTGCCACAGACCTCTCCTGACCCGCCCGCTGCTCCCCTCAGCAGTGCACTTCATCAGTCAGCCTGTTCTGCTCCCCACTCTGTGAATCCTGTCACTGCCCCTGCACCTCTGGCCTGCCCCCCAGTGTGCATAAATAGATAAATCTAAGAAAAAGAGCACAAGCCCAGCTGGTGAGTGGTACGCTTCCCCACACAATGAACACAAGTGGAAACTTGAGCATCGATCCAAAAACACAAGTGTCAGGTTTCCTCTAAGTCATTTGAGGGGGCACTTTCAATGTGAGTACTAAGAAAGATGAACCTTGGGGGACAATGACTTAAAGAAAGTTAAAGATCCAAATACAGTACCTCTTGAATGGATTCTGAATGAAAAGAAGGAAAATTTAAAAAGAAAAAAACAGCTTTGACATTTGGGGTCAGTTATGGAATTGTGAATATGGACTTCTCAAATAATACAATTAGATCAGTGTGAACTTCATTGGGTTTAGTTACAGCAATGGATTTCTATGAAGGAGAATATCCTTCTCAGGAAATAAATTATTTATTTCCTAAAAAAGTACTGAGGGGTGAAAGATCATGTATCTATAGCTTGCTTTCCAATGACTTGGGGGAAAAACTGTGCATATACATACTTAGAGCTAAAGAGAGAAATTAGCAAACATGGTAATATGTGAACAAATGAAGAATCAGATGAGAAATAATTATTCAAAATTCAGTACTGTATCATGTAATGGTGTCTCCCCAATGCTGAGTAAAAGTTATGACAGAGGGTCAAGACTTACTTGCAGACATCACCATTTTTAAATTTCTTCCACTTTTCATACAATTTATTTGCAAGTTCAGAATCCACATCCCAGGTAGACCAATCCAGAGAAAGGCTCCTTTCCCAGTCAGGATTTTCTAGAAGTTAGATCAGAGTTGATCTTTAAGTTTACGGAAAACATAATCCGACAGTTTTAACACCCAGGGCTGATTGTTTAAGTTTCTCCCAAGGTGACTGTGCAGTAATAAATGTCCCTTCCGCTGCTTCCCTGTCAGTCCCTCTAACTTGATGGCAAATGATATATCAACTCAAACAAACATGTATAAAACAAAACTAAACTGAATTATGTAAAGGTATTAACATAAAAGACACATGGCTCATGAATACAGCCTGAAGCAAGTTAAAATTATACTTGGAACATTTTTAAAAGCTTTAAATCTAAAAGGTGGAGTCACAGGCTGGGTCTCCTGGGTCACTCAGTGGGGTGCTTCCAGCCCAACGCCTTCCTCAGAGATGGACGGAGACAGCCAGGCCATCAACAGGTGAAGGCTTACAACCTGGAGGACTCTTACAATGCCCTCTCTGCTCTGTCTGTGCTAGAGGCTATCAGGATGGAAGCATTGGAATCTTCCAGAAGCAATCGCTATATTATCCTTAGATTTCACTTGGTTAGGTTAAATATCTTAATAAATCAAAACTCGCGGAAAACAGCTTCTAGATCATCGTGATGGTCTTCAGTCTCACACAGCTGCCTCCCTGGTGAGATGTTTATGCTCCTGTAACTAAAGTCTCCAAATGCAAGTCCAAATTTTTATACTAACCTCTAGTCCTTTTAAAAAAGAACTAAAACCTTCCAAGTTTTTCTGGCAAAAGGCTGCTCTGGTGATCCAAAATGTGTTTTGACAGGAAACAAAAAAAATCCCCTCTAAAAGTACAGGCGACATTATTTACACAAGTACTTCAGATGTGTTTGGAGGATTCATAACAATTTCAATTCGCTCTGTCAATGATCAGACTCTCCAACAACAGAGTAGGGCACAATTATGTTTACGGCACTAATTATCCCACCTACAAATACTGTTTTTCCTTACTACTTCCCGCCCAATCCCCAACTAAAATTCTATAGAAAGCCTCAGGGCAAAATACTTACCTGCTTTTGATTTTCCCATGAAATAATGCATGCCACAATGTGCTATCACTTCAAAACCCAGACTCCCTTCCTAGATTGAAAAGTAATATATGAATAACTTAAAATACAACACTACACACAAATATCCTAATGCACTCAAATGTGAAGCAGACACTGGCCATCTCAGTGAACTCCCCTTCAACCAACACCAGAGAACTAGAAAGTAACGTCCTGGCTTCCTCAGATGAGAGCTGGACTTCCTCTAGCGGGAAGGGTCACCATGGATTCTGTACAATCAATGCTGGCCACGACAACCGTGGGCTAAGGAAATAGTCAGCTGCCTTCTGAGTTGGAGATTAATCTGAGAACATTCTTAGTAGTAGTTTTTTTTTTTTTAACACCATACTCTAAATCTCTGAGAAATAGTATGCCCGTCTATGCTAATAGCTGAACCCCGTGGACGCTTAAATTAACGTGCCATTTCCGACAGGTCTGGAAAGCAGAGACTCGCCACGCTGGCCAGTCCTACAATCTCCCTGCTCCCTCGCAGGGTCACTCACACGGGCATCTCTTGATGGGGAAAGGGACATTTCCAAGCAATCTCTCCATCTTAAAATATAGATGACTGGAAGTGACCTTGCATTTTGCTAAGTTTAATTTTAAGCTTTAAGCTTATAGCCAAACACAAGGCACTTCAAACTGTGAAACGGCAACATTCATAAGTGAGAAAAATCATAAAGATGGTTGCATGAATGTCTCTTAGTGAAAAATTAGAATCCAACGTCATACGGAATAGCTTAGGTCAAAAAGACGCAATAACAGTAATTAAATGAAAAGAAATAAACATTAAGAAAAAAAATGAGACACTTTGAGATAAGATCTGAACTACATACAATTTGCCCAGATTTTTAGAAAGCATTTTCTTAACTGAGAACCTCTGCAGGCTTTAGATTTGACACATTCAAGGATAATGATCATTGAGAGTCACTTACGAGAAATTTAAAGAAAGCATTTAACAGTCTGTTTTATTTGACGTCATTTTAAGTATGTACTAAAAGCCTGACTGCTTACTACAGCAAGCACATATTCTTTGGAAATAAATAAAAATAAAATCAATATACTTGAAATACTTTAGGTCATTCAAGAACCTCAAATTACGGAAATCAAAGACTCTTTCCAAAGATTTTCATAGTGAAACAATTTATCATCTAAGACTGGCCTAGTTATAGCCTTCAATTTCTTGGACACATGAGGTGAGCCAATGAAACAGAAGCGTAAGACAATTTAATAAAAAGAAAAAAACAGCAAATTACAAAAACTGCATCACAATAGTGTTGTAAAGAATACCTTAGTCTGTGCAGAGTAAATCTGTAGAGGTATTGCAAAAGTAGCACCTATGTTTGTAGTCAAAAATACATGGGTAAATAGGTTTATGGCCATGTCTTTAACAGCAAGTTTCAAAGAAAATATATTCCAACAGCCTGGAGGTAGAAATAAAGGGCCAGTGAAATTCAGAATCTAAAAAGAAAAGAAGCAAGAAAAATTACTTCTCCTAACACTAATCATGATTAAAATTGTTATAAAGTATGATACATTCAAAGTGTCCTGTATTTTGAAAATCATAATTTTATTCAGGATGATTATCAGGACAAAGATAGAAATGCGTTTATATTTAAGGGAATATTTTATACTTCAAATTTTTATATTCCACATCCTATTTCATGAGCCGCTAGTTTCAGCCACTTGAGTGCAAGTTTGATCCCCACCCCGGAGCTGACCCACATGACGCAGCAGACCTCTCCTGACACGCCCACTGCACCCCCTAGCAGTGTGCTTCTTTGATCTGCCTGTTCTGCTCCCCACTCTGTGTCTGGTGAACCCTCTCACCACCCTGCACCTCTGGCCTGAACCCCAGCTCTATATGCATCACTAAATAAATCTTTTGGGGGGAAAAAAAAAAGGCTTGTTTAAAAAAAAAAAAAGCATCTTAAAATTAAACTGTCTAATTTCATAGCACCTGACCTTCAACAAGGCCTGAAATGGAGTAAAACATGGCTGGTTTTTCTCTGTACCTTCACAACGTCTCTGGCGTCCTTGGAAACAAACACATGATTCACTACAAGGCGGCGGTCAAAATGGTTGTGGTACCATATGGACCAAAGCCCGGAGGTGTTCTCGTGAGTCTCAATGAGAAAATGGGCTGCGGAAGGGTCCATTCTAAAATACCTGTGAACACAGGGCGCGCACACCTGAGTGTAAGAGCACTGTGGGCCTGAACCGCTGGAGCAGGAAGGAGGCTCTGGAATGTCCCCACAGGTCAAGCACCCTCTTCGCCCTCCTGTCCCCAAGGAAAGCGCCTGAACACCGGAGGGGCAGTGACCCGCCCGGAGAGCTCACAGGCCACTAGGGCAAAACCGGAGCCCACGTGCACCTCAAAAATCCAGAAACCCAGCATGAGCATGGATTTCCCTATACCTGGCTGCTGGGTCCAGAATCTACTTCACAAACGAAACTGCCTGGGGGCCTGGCTCCCACCCCCAGAAGGCCCCTCCTTAGCCGGGTAGCTGTGCTGGGAAGGCAGGTCCAGTCTTGTCAGTGTATGTTAAATCCTTCCTAGATGAAAAGGGAAAAACACCCATTTCTAGGAAATGCACTGAACTTACCCATGAACCACAGGCGAGGAGAGGCAGGCTCTGAGCGGGGAAGTGCTTCTGGTTCTCTTCACATCTTTAATTCCACTGTCACAGGATGCAGCTGTTTGAAGGCCAGAGAAACCCAAGTGAAGGGTTAGCAGCGTGCCTTTCTTTACGCCTGAATAAAAGCGAGATCTAGGTCTTATTCGTAACTTCCTAATTACTGCACTCTGTCTCCATCCATTAAAAACATGCATCAGCCCCGTGGGGATTACAATTGAGATGAAAAAAAAAATGTGCAAAATGATGTAAAAATAAACTTTTTAATTAAAAAAAAAAACATGCATCAGCTAAGAATAGTAAAATCCATTCTCAACTCTCCTATCTGTTTTTCTTCTTTCCTGGCTGATTGCGAATGACCCCCTCCCCTCTCCTTAACCAACCTCTCATTTTGTCTTGGGGAGTGGGAGGGGAGGGGAGTCAACACTTTGTGGCTTTCCTTTGACACAGATCTGTATCCCCCATAAATAAGCGGAGAACCTTAGGCCTGCTAAGGTGCCAAAAATGAAAACAGAAACTGAGCTGGACGGGGTGGAGGGACAGGAGCTGGCTTGAGCAAGAAGGGAGAACCTCGAAGGCAAGGAGGCAGCTGAGGTCACAGGCAGCCTGCACCCCAAAAGCACGTGCAAGCTTTGCTTGTGCTGGGTCACACTATTACACTTCTGGTGCTGAAGTCTAACTGACACCAACACCCAGCTCTCTCTTTTATAAACTCTACAGATGGCTTCTCCCACATTCAAACACTAACAAAAGCTGTAAAGATGACGTCTACCTGACTTCCCAATGACCTGAGACAGAAGAACTGTGAGCAGAGCATCGAGCAGCCTTCAGGCTGCATGCACAAGCGCAGCGGCCTCGGTGGCTCGTGCGTGCAGGGTGCTCACACGCCCTCAGCCGCCCTCCCGATCGGCTGCAGAGCAGGCACCTGCAGGTCTGAGCTAATCCGCGAATGTGTACACCATTGTGTTGTCAAGTGATGGACATTTCTATGAGTATCTCTACAGATAAGCTGCTAGAAATAAAGGGAGGCACTGGGGTGCATTCAGACCTATGCACCTGACATTTCTAGTTTGTATCACTTTATACTCCGAGAGCATGTCTCAGCTTTTGTTTAAAAAAAAAAAAAAAGAAAAAAGGGCCCTCCCTGGTGGCGCAGCGGGTTAAAGCACTGCATTGAGAAGCTAAAGCCACTTCCACATGAGTTCGATTCCCGCCTGCCCCGGAGGTGACCACATGACGTGGCAGACCTCTCCTGACCCGCCCGCTGCTCCCCTCAGCAGTGTACTTCGTCGATCTGCCTGTTCTGCTCCCCACTCTGTCTCTGGTGAATCCTCTCACCGCCCCTGAGCCTCTGGCCTGTACCCCAGTTCTGTATGTACAAATAAATAAATCTTAAAAAAAGAAAAAAAAGAAGAAAAAGTGGCCCTCCCTGGTGGCGCAGCGGGTTAGAGAACTGCACTGTGCAGCTATCCCCAGCTGCTACAGCACGAGCTCGATCCCCAGCCAGGGAGCTGACCCACACGGTGCAGCAGACCTCTCCTGTCCCTCCCACTGCTCCCCTCAGTAGTTATTTCAGTCAGTCCTCCAGTTCTGCTCACCACTTTGTCTCTGGTGAATGCTCTCACCCCACCCCACACCTCTGGCCTCTACCGCAGTTCTTCTATGCATAAATAAATTTTTAAAAAAATTTAGAAAAAGTGTTATTTTTTTTTTCCAATCCAGCACCAGCACCAAAGGCTTTAGCTTGCATTTCCTAAAATATAAGTTGTGGGGCGGAGGTGTGGTGCATGCATTCCCACGTCCATGCAGAACTCCTTCAATGGCCAGCAGGAAGCCAGGGCTAGGACAGGGTCAGTGTCCCAGGCCCTCTGCACTCCGCACAGAAAAACGAGGCAGCCCCTCCACTAACGGGTCTTTTGTTCTGGTCTTTTAAATCACCAGATGAGTGAATGAGCTTTGCACTTGCACACAAGTGGCATCAACAGCCATATTTCCTTCCAAGCAGTTCACACCAAGACTGTGGGGCTGGACCAAACCCAGTCCTGTTCTGCAAGCCTGATCTGTAGTTGCAAGTCATTGCATACAATAAATAAATAACTCGAACACAACAATTAAAAGATGACCGCCAATATTTGAAAAATCTGTACCTTTGCAAGTAAAAGAGGCAATTTTTGTAAAGTTTGTTGTAGAAGTAGGGAGGAGAACTGGTTCAAACTGCAGAGACAGAGCTTCCCTCTGCGAGGAGTGACGTACATCCTAAAACAAAAGAAAGCTGCGTTACTACTTTCTCGGGGAAGAACAGGTATCCAGGTTGAGTCAACGCTGTGAAAATGATGTCTGCCTCAGGCTGGAGCCACAGAGCAGCAGCTGTGTCTGTGACTTTCGGAAGGGCGTGCTGACTGCCCTGGTCTAAACAGGGGGCACGGGCTTCCGTAAGCTAAGAGACAGTGTTTCTCTATCTATTCCTATAAAAACAGCCCTGCAACTAAATACACACTGGAGGCTGAGAACGTAAAGATGCGAGTGTTTACCATTACCTGGATCCGTATGAGGCTGTTTCCCGAGTGGAGTATGTACATATTTACTGTCGAGTCATCTGTGCGAGAGAACCAGAGCAATGAGATTAAAGCAAAGAGCCAGGCCCTCCCTGGTGGCGCAGCGGGTTAAAGCACAGCACAGAGAAGCTTAAGCCACTTC
>NW_004567119.1:12367738-12374541 GCF_000260355.1 Condylura cristata | reverse complement strand
CGTGGCAGACCTCTCCTGACCCGCCCGCTGCTCCCCTCAGCAGTGTACTTCCTCGATCTGCCTGTTCTGTTCCCCACTCTGTCTCTGGTGAAACCTCTCGCCCTCTGCATCTCTGGCCTTTACCCCAGTTCTGTACGAATAAATAAATAAATCTTAAAAAAAAACAAACAAAGAGCCAGACCTATCTTCACACTTTAACACAGTAGTTAAGTATCACCGCACACATTTTCAATTCAAAACAATTGTAACTTCTCTCTCAGCACTGCAGTGGATAGCCTGGATTTATACTTTATTAGGTCTTCTTTTAAATCACACGAGTAAGGGTCACCCTACTACCATGCTGGGGGAAACCAGCCCACTGGACAAATAAAGCCGCCTCTCTGCAGACAGCCAGCTGCCTTTCCATAGTCACTGACTGAACCACACGCAGGAAAAATAAAACCCTGCAACTTCAAACACGGTGTTGCTTTTAGCCCTCACCCACAGAAATGCTTCTCAGGGGCGGGGCTCTTCGCTACATTGATATCCACCTTAGAACAATCAGAAGCTGGCTGGGACAGAATGGCCTGTCACGACTAGACCAATTCCCAGGACCAGAAAGGAAAGGACTTGTGATTGCTAACTAAGAATGTATTTGGGGGGCCCTCCCTGGTGGCGAAACGGGTTAAAGCGCAGCACTACGAAACTCTCCACAGCCCCTGCAGCACCAGTTTGATTCCCAGGCCCCGGAGGTGACCCACATGGTGCAGCAGATTTCTCCTGTCTTCCCCGCTATGCCCCTCAGCAGTGTACTTCAGTCAATCTGCCTGTTCTTCTCCACACTCTGTCTCTACTGGTGAATCCTCTCATCCCCTGCACCTCTGGCCTACACCCCAGTAAGTCTTGTATGCATAAATAAATAAATCTTAAAAAAAGACTGTATTTTGGTACCATTATTTCTCTGAATAAGTATGTGCGTAAACACACACACAGACACGAACAGACCAGAACATGAGAGAAGGCCCCACCTGACAAATGTCATGGAGCAAGCCTGTATTTCCTACAAAGGTTTTTAGGCACTGAAACTGATGCATTGGCTTATTCTTGGACAGTAGGGGACACATTTTCAAAGACAAAGTGCCTTGAAATGAACTAAAACTCACAGTATCCTGGCTTGTCAGGTAACCAACCAGAATGACCAGCATCTAAACTAGTATTAAAAATGCAAAACAGCCTGATTTAGTCAACTGAGCATCTGCAAATCAGTAAAATGGGAACAAAAGGAACAGGCCTTGAGAGGCCTCGTGGATATCTCATTAGGCTGCATGATCTTTCCATTTGTTGACTATCTCCAGAATGCCAGGAAAAGATTTCCAAGGGAACTCAGAATAGTCTGCAGAGGCCACTTAACTGCCTTCAAAACAACACCGCCTTCGTGGCAGGGGCAGGCGGGAAGCCATTACTGTCTGGACCTTGCAAGGCCAGCCTCCTCGACTCGGCCTGCAGGGCACACCCGACCTTCGGGTAAAGGCGAGAGCCGGGTCACCGAAAGAAAGGAAAATGACAAAACTGTAGAGTCCACCTACCTGAGGTCTCAGATTTCTCTGTAGCTACGTAAACAATAGAGAGATGATCTAACAAATCTTGTGTGTTTTCTTCAAACTCTTTTGAGGAGTTTTCCATTGTTACAATTATGCTCATTTGTAATTGCAAAACATCATCAGATTCCAGATAACAACTCTGAGATTGGAAAGACAGGGGAAAAGGACACACTCAAAAAATCATCTCAACTCTGAGTCTGGATTTTACAGAGAGGAAAAGTATTTGAGGTAAGGGTATGTGTATATCTGAGAACAGAATACATGGTTTTATATTTTATTTCTACGCAGAGACAAAGGCGCAGGAAGAAGGCAGAGAGGAGACGCCACATTTCTCACTTTACCTTTAATTGCTGGCACACTTTATTGTGTAAACTGCATTCCAGTTGCACCTGCAAGAGGCTAGTATTAGTGGTTTCCACCTAAAAGAAGAAAAGGGGGAAAGAATTTAAAAAGGAAGGGAAGCCTCAATCTAATATTAACAACAAACAATCTATTACTTAAACTTATCAGAAATGACCTCGAGCCATTCATTTTATTCATTCAACAAATAATAAATAACTTCAGTTTTTTTGCTAGGTATTATTCTATTTACTGGAAACAGAATGGAGAGTGAAACGAAAAAATCTGTCTGTAGCTGAGCTTACATTCTAGTGGAAACCATCCGCTCTCCCCTGGGCAACATGAAAGTCCTATATGGCAAGAAGCAGATACAGATGTTCTAAATATACAGTGACACCGGCTTTGGCATTTCTTTTTCTTTCTTTTTTTTATAGTTTATTTTTACATCATTTTGTACCTTTTTTTTTTTTTTTCATCTCAATTGTAATCCCCGTGGGTTCCCCATCACCGAGTCACTCATGTTTCATCGCCGTAGTTCTGTGCACTTCCCTCCCTGCCCCCAGGGTTTGGCATTTCTTACACTTTACAAACATGCAGTAAACGTAAGACTCTACTTTTGAAATAGGTTCACCCCATAACCGCCAGTGCAGTTGTGTTTCTGAGTGTCTTCCATCAACAGAACGGCTCCAAAGCCATGACAAAACCAGACAGGGACATGCACAGTGCAACTGGCTGTTTTTTTAGTGCATGGAGAACTACAGAGGACAGGGACAAAAGTCTATGAGAAGACTCAGACTTCTGTCAGAATTTGCAAGGTCAAAATCACCTGGGGTGATACTGGCCACCCTGAAAGACTAGGGGAGGCAAAGTCCACCCAAGGTCATGGCCACCTGGCTCCAGGTGCAAGGACCCAGGGAAATGCTGGGACCCAGGCCAGGTGATCTGCATTTTGGTTCAGGCTCCCGTGGGCATCCTGATTCTAAAAGGCTGCATGTGGCCGCAAGGGGCGTGGCCGGGAGGGCCGTGGCGGGGAGGACCGTGGCCCTGAGACACACCCACACCGTAGCTGACTTGGCTGCTGATATTCACTACAGGGAGGCTTAGCACTGAGCAATCCCAGTTATGTTTACTACGTTAGATTTACCATAGCTACCCAAGTATATTCAACAAAAACTCATTTTTAACTATTTTGGTTGCCATTCAGAGGGGAAGCAAAGAATAAACCACACTTTCGAATGCCGTAAAAGCATGTAAGGCGTTTAACCCAGCTTGGAAACGGGCCCAGACACCGAGGCTCTCCTAACAGGTGGCTGCCTGGACCTGCCAGGCTCAAACAGAATCATCTGATCTGCAAATCATCTGAACGAAGCTCCCACGGAGCACCCAGAGTTTAGATGCCTCTTTCTGTGGGCGAGGCCAGCATCAGAGAGAATAAACAAGAAGAGCCACTGCTCCCCGGCATTGCTTTAATGAAAATCACCAAAGCTCTCCCGCGGCCAAAGGCAGGCAAACCTTCATTTTGCCTGATCCCTCTGCCCATGAGCATTCCGGGCCCCGGTCCTTGAGGGGACCCTAGACCCTGCCTTCTGGTCCCTTCACTTTTCCTGAGGAGTTCTCCAGACAGGCTGCAGAGACCCGCCTTTATTTCTCCAGCTCAGACCTCTCTGCACTCTGTCCAGCCAACGAGCGGTGCACCCTGAATCCTCCGGCAGCCCGGGAACCAGACACGCCTGCACCCTGACCAGGCACCGTGACCCTACTGCTGTGTGAGCCAGACACCAGAAAGCCAGCGTGACCTCACCTCCCAGCCAGCCCACTATGGGGCTGCAGACTGTGTTCCTCCGACAGCACTTGGGTCCCTTCGCTCTGTGCTCAGCTCCCAATACCCGAGGGAGCGGGTCAGCAGACTCGGACATGGGCCCGGTCCAGCCGCTGCCTGCTTTACTGGGACGCGGCCTTGCTCGCTGTTTCGGTGATGTCATGGCTCTCGTGCTACCTCAGCAACGACGAGAAGCCATGACAGGGCCCACGTGGCCTGCCAAGTGGACAGCGCGACCCTTTGGCTGGCCTGACAGAAAGGCTGAAGGACCCTGGCTTCAGCGGCGTGAGAGGGGCGGGCTCAGTGACCTTCCTGGTAACCGGTGCCCTGCCCTGCACTGTCCACACTGCATCAAGAGTGAGTTCACAAGACAAACCAGGTCTCTGGCGTCTGCTCCCAGCCTCTAAAGCCCTCTGGCCGGCGAAGTCCTCGCCTCCGCTGGTGCCTGGTCCCACCTCCTGGCTACAAACGCAGGTCCCGGCCTGGTCCCTCCTCCTGGTGCACCCCAGTCTCGCTGGTCTGAGCTGAACCAGCAGCTCCTTGGTCTTCAATCTGTCCACATCTTCACCTGGCTAAAGCCCGGCATCCTCCAAGTGCTTTTAAATGTCACTGTCTCGCGCTCCTCCCTGCCGCCAGAGCTGGATCCCGCCGTCACCACGCACTGGTCTGTGGCGCGCCCCTCGCGAGCTCCCCATCATGCATCACAACGCGTTCACCTGCTGCCCGCTACAGGTTTTATAGGAGTCCGACGCCTTTACCTCCAGGTGGACCATGTAACTGGCCCTCAGTTTACAGCTGGTGATGGATAAAAGTGGGCACACAGCCACCAACGCTGGTAAGCCTGGCAGGGTGAGAAGCTAAAACCGGTATCAAACGGTGGCGACAAGAAAGAGGATTCTGGCCCTCCCTGGTGGCGCAGCGGGTTAAAGCACAGCACTCAGAAGCTTAAGCCACTTCCGCATGAGTTCGATCCTGCCTGCCCCAGAGGAGATCCACATGGCGAGGCAGATTTCTCCTGACCCGCCTGCTGCTCCCCTCAGCAGTGTGCTTCGTCGATCTGCCTGTTCTGCTCCCCACTCTGCCTCTGGTGAAGCCTCTCACCCTCCGCATCTCTGGCCTGTACCCCAGTTCTGTATGCAGAAATAAATAAATCTTTAAAAAAAAAGATAGAGGATTCTATTAAAACTTGACATGCGGTGTGGGCTTCATTCTGAAACTTGGCCCCAACACTTAAAAGAAAAAGCCATAAGCACACCTTCAACATGTACATTTAGAAATGAATTTTAAAAACCTGAATAGGACTAATATGACTTGGCAACTGTCTTCCCTAAAATAGATCTTTAAATGTGGAGCTCATGTTTCATTCAAAATTATGATTTTAAATATCAAAATATCCTATTTGCCCAGTAATTGGGTGTGTGATAAAGTCTATTTCTTGTCATTCTTGGTAAATTTCTGGATGGATGAAATTTATAATTCACGGTGTAAGGTTTTTCTCTTAGCTGGAAACATATAACCACATTGTTTCATCTGCTGAGGGATATATTTCAGGACCCCACAAGGGGGAGTCCCAGCACCTCCAAACTGCCCTTGAAGCACATGAATTAGTCTCGAAGAGAAATTTAAATGCTGGTGTATTTTCAAGTATGAAACTCTTGAATCTTAACTTTAAAAAGGAAACCATAATAGAAAAACGAGCTGGTTGAGGCTCAAGTACCCCTGAGTGAACCCCAAGTGCAGGCCTGGCAATGAGATACCCCCTTATCCAGGAGAAGGTTGGGCAGATTACAAAAGAAAAAAACCTACTTTCCACCTTTAAATCTCCCACATATGAACAGTTAATTCATAAAGTTTGCAGATGAAAAGTAAATATAAACAATTTTAATTTGTTAGCAGTTTTCACATGAAGCACATGTTAAAAATGTGGCCCTCCCTGGTGGTGCAGCAGGTTAAAGCACAGCACCAAGAAGCTAAAGTCACTTCTGCATGAGTTCGATCCCTGCCCTGGAGGTGAACAACATGACACCGCAGAGCTCTCCTGACCCGCCCGCTGCTCCCCTCAGCAGTGTACTTCTCAGTCTGCCTGTCCTGCTCCCCACTCTGTCTCTGCCTCTCATCGCCCCAGCACCTCTGGCCTGTACCCCAGTTCTGTATGCATAAATAAGTAAATCTTTAAAAAAAAATTTAATACATAATGTAAAGTGGGGGTGGGGATGTGGTTTGGATGGGATTAAGTGACATCAAATATGCTCAGGTCAAGTAGAAAAACAGAAGGAAAAAAGAAAGGTCTCTTCAACATGGAGTGTTTTTTCAAATAAATAGAAATAGTCCAAGACTAACCCTCCTGAGCGCTTAATAGCCTACACATGCTCCCACGTGGAAACAGAGTTTAGGAAAGACAGTGCAACTGCCAGCAACAGCAGCACGAAGACACCTGTTTAACCAGCATGACGCTCGGAGTTTCATGTGAAGGGGACTGACGGCCAGTGGGAAATCGCCTTCCTCTCCTCGCAAAGACTCCGTCCTGTGTGTAAAGGGTAGAGGCGAGAATGTGCTTTTGTGGGACTGTGTACAAAAAAACAGAAAAGACCAGGATGGACCTCCAGTTCTCCGTCACGTTAGCAGGAGTAAACCACGTTAGATGACTCGCGTTAGCAGGAGTAAACCACATCCGAGCAGAACGGGTCTCCAGGAACGCAGGGCTCACTGACCCAAACCGAATGGACGCGCGCCTTGAAATGATGCCCCAGTAGTGACCACAGGGAGCACCTTTTAAGGAAAATCTCTTGTGAATATAGAAGAACTGCCTGAATCCTCACCTTAGATTGCACTTTTCTCCCGTCTCTGCCCTTCACAGAGCCGAACGCCAGTGCTAAGTCCCGCCAGTCAAGCTCTTACACCGGCACATGCCAGCATGCCAGAGCCCATGTGCTCAGCCCCCCACTGCTCTGCAATTTGCTACACAAATCTTGATGTATGAAAGGAGCATTTTCTGGGGACCCTGCCATACAACACCCCCTCTCTAGCCACGCTCCGACTTCCGTGCTTTCTGAGTTACAGACTCC
>NW_004567119.1:12366012-12366568 GCF_000260355.1 Condylura cristata | reverse complement strand
TGGGCTGCCTACGGCTACTCCACCCCAGGGTGGCAGTTCCAGGGAGCCACATGTGACCTCACTTCAGCAGGTGGGTCACGGGGCGTGTGTTGGCTTTGTTCAGAGCTGTTTTTTATGCAACTGGATGCAGCTGAGTTTCCAACAAATGGCAAGAGGTCCCCAAGGGCGTGGCTCAGCCCTTGACACTGGGCCCAGGCTCAGCAAAGTGCTGGCTTTATGAGGCAGGTGCAACCGCCTGACCTTGACCAAGCAGCACAGTTTGCACCTAATTTGGCACAGCCACAGCAGGGAACAACTCTGAAGGCAAGGGTGTCGCTGTGCAAGGCAGTGTGGTGGGTCCTCAAAACTTAAGAGTCATGGGATGACCCAGCAATTTCGCCTCCACAAAGTATGAGGGACTCAAACAGGTATCTGCCCACCGACTTACAAGGCAGCACAGTCACAGTAGCTGCAAGGAGACAGCCCAAGGGACCAGAGCCAGCAAGCGCGTATGATGGACTGCCAGTCTTAAAAGGAAGAAACCCTCGCCCTGCCCTGGTGGCAACATGGGTTACAG
>NW_004567119.1:12351614-12365152 GCF_000260355.1 Condylura cristata | reverse complement strand
GCTCTGAGAATAGGAGCTTACTCTCCCCGTCAAGAGTAAGTGCCAAGGGCCTGGACTCTGAACTGCAGGGCACAAACGGAATCTGAGACCTCTCCACCTGCCTCCCCCTCTTGGGGAACAGGAAGTACTATGCATAATTTTGCTTAGAATGAGTGCCTGGAGAGCCGGAGAGGGCAGGGAGCAGGTTTTCCAGATCTGGCAGAAGGAAGGTTGGTAACCTGATATTCATCTGTGTCGTGTTAAGATTTCCTCAGTGAGACTTGGTATAGAATTACTGTGATTTCTGAAGTCCTGGGAAGTCGCATACGAGTGAGCCGAGGTGGAGCTGCCGAAGGCTCCCAGCTTCACACAGGACTGGACAACCTCTGTGTAGTGTGGCTGGGGAGCAAATTACGAACGAGTTATTCTAATCCATCTCAGAGTTTTCTGGGGGCAAACTCAACAATGCTCCCCAGTAGTCCAAAGGGAACCTGAGGGCTGTGGAGTTGCTACAGGTGGGAGGAGGGACAGGCTTTGGCAGTGGGAAGCACAGCTCAGCTCCTCTTCAGAGAGTGAGCTGCGTGCACTTAATGAAAAACAGGTGATCTTGACTCTGAGGCGAAGAGCAGGGAAGGGAGGGGTGTAAGGACCCTGAGGACCCCGACCCTGCCTTCCTCTTCCCTGCAGGCAGGAGTCTCCAGTTAGTGAACAGCACATAAAGACCCCATACTATAGGCAGGGGTGTGGCACTGGGAGGAGCCGCGTATTCTATTGCGGAGATCACCGACAACCAGGGACAGGGAGATGGCAACTGTGGCTCTCTGACTCAGCTGATAAGAGGTGGCCTGTCTGTGATACACGTTCACGGCACTTAAATGTCTTAACTCCTCATTCTCACAGATGCACTTCTTCAAGACCTGGCAGGGAAGAGACATGGTATTTATGGGGCGTCTTCAAGTCTCCCAATAAAGTTTCCAGAATATTCTAATAAAACGACTGTTTAAAAGCAGTCCGTAAAGACTCCTGTCTCATAACTACACAAAAAGCTGAGATTATGATTTCTACCTCCTTAAGGTCATTTAGTCAATACCGTGCGCGCATGTTAAGTGGCCAGGTTCCGCCAAGTGTCAAGAAGACAAATATTGACTAGAACATCCTATCCTGCTCCTACGGAGCTTATAGTCCTCGTAAAGGAAGCTGCGTGCATTAAAACAGAAACTTCTGAGCTGTATTTGCTAAGTTGCACCCTCTGGAGTTTTTAGTAAGAAGTTAGTTGATTCTCCAGGGAGACAAAAAAAAAAAAAAAAAAAGGATGAAAGAGGAGGCAGGAAACTGTCCCAGGAGCCAAGACAGCAGCAGAGATTACAGAGAAGCAGGAAGATGAGTGTTGGGGGGGGGGGGGGGGCAGGGGGCTAGGCTGGCGCCTTGCAAAGAGGGAAGAGCCCCTCACGCACTGGGGTGAATGCGAATCCTCCCGTGCTCCTTTCCTGCGCTCACCTGCACGCTCTCCTTCCGGAGTTCACAATCCACTGATGAACCTCAGAGGTTCCAGCGATAGAAAGAAAACTCTACCTATCTACGAGATCTCCTGCTTTTAAGAGTTGTATTCAGAGATAGGCCCAAGGCAAATTAAGTGAAGGCACATATTTACCTACCGTACAAGTCATCGCCTTGCAGAGCCGACAGTCTCCTTTTTATGTAGCGAGAGATCAGACAGCCTTTATCAGGCGCAGACATGTCATTAAGTGCACTGGGGCGGCCCAGGGCCCTCAGGGCTCCTCAGCTACCTGCTCAGAGATGTCGGCTTCATTCAGTCACGTCAGAGGAGCAGGACAGAGTGGCCCGGAGACGTCCGCTCTGGTTTTCTAGCTCCAAATCCCAGAGCAGACGGTGGCAGCTTTAGGTGCACCTCGGGGTCTAAGCCACCGAACACGCTTCCCTCGCCCCTCCCGGGGGGCCACATTTCATTGACTGAAAGTCCCCGCAGGACGCAAGCGGGGCTCCCTCCCCACACCGCCACAAGCTCCCCACAGGCCAGGGCCGCAGCCTGGCCCAACACCTGCCCCGGGCAGGCAGGCACATGACTTGGCATCACCACCCCAGCAGTGAAGGCTGTGGCAGTCTTTCAAGGTTAGGGAACCCCAGTCTGACATGGGTGCGCAGCACAGAACACCCAGAAATGACCTCTCCTTCACGCACTCGAGAACCCATAGCTTCCTTCTCTCACACACACCCTGGTGGCCTCTGCAAGTGTGGCTGTGGCCTCGCGCCTTGCTTCCGGCTTTTACCTCTGTGTGTTCCCGTTTTCTTGCATTTACATCATAACTTTTTATGATCACACCTGCCCGTTTAGACAATGCCATACGATGACACCAGGTTTGGGCACAGGCACAGTCTCCACTACTGGGTGGCACCGTACATGTGCCAAGAGCTCTCCTCTGGCGTCTGGTTGCCATTGTGCCTCGTGATCCCATTCATAAGTAAGCTTGACCTTACAATAGTTCCAACGACAATAATTTAACTTCTTTCAAATCTCCACACGAGTGTACTGTACCCATGTTTGCCAGATCTGGAAACAATGCCAACTTCAAATATTCTGTGTTGCCCAAATAAGTCACTGAAACACCGCTCAGATCTTAGTAGCTTACATCCACCCAACCGTTGGGAAACAGATACTAAAAAAATAGTATAGCTTGCTTTCACAAGCTTCGCACAACTATATTTACATGTTACACTCCACCACACCCTTTACAGTCAGGACAAGCAGTCAGCCTACTGAGTCAAGATGTAAAAAACTGGCCGAGTGGAAGCCCAGGTCTTCGGCGGAGATGGGGTTACCTGGACTTAATCCCCAGTTCCCTGTGTGCAATCACCCACTGCCAGACATTTCTACAGAAGCATCAGAAGTGGAACTTGGAAGAACTACTTACTGTTCTACTCTTCTGAAATGCTCAAACTCATCACGTCCTTACTCCATTGATGAGCCTTCAAGCTATGTCTACTATTTTTTATCATTGTAAAAATGCCCCTCAAAAATCCTAACATTTTATTCGCATTTATTTTCCCTGGATCATGAATAATACATAGGTCAATAGATATGGAAACCGTGACAAACTTCCTGTACAGACAGGAGAAACTTGAAAGCACACGGCCAACTTCTGTCAGCCTGGCTCTGCTTGTGTCCTCTACCAAGCCAGCAAATGTCAAGTCCTGCCTACAGTCTCTACATGAGAACAGCACCACCTGCCCTGTCAGACACTGCGGAAGCACCAGGTGCTGATGTGGCGAAAAGCTACACAAGCCCCAGATGTGACAACAGGTGGATATGCTCTTTGAGGTGAGATGCCCACTGACCCATCAATCCATGAAAAGCCCTCGATGTACTCAACATGAAGATTATAAAAAGGGAAAGAGCTCCTGCCCAGAGCCATGTGACACACAGGATACTAAAATCCTAAAAATGATCCATCTGGAGGCAAATTCCCAGGCGTTTTATGACAGGTGAATTCATTCTGCCTATCTCTCTCCCTGTCCTAGAATGAAAAAACTAGGAAGACAAAAAGCCGAGCCAATGCCAGGCCTGCAGCCGAAGGCCATCCCACGCACTGTGAGTGATGAAAATTCCAAGCAATTTTCTAAAGAACTAAAGCAGTTCTTTACTTCCTAATCTGGAAGAGAGATAACGGGACCAAAGTACATTAGCTCAAGAGATTCTCCATTTCAAAAACTATAGTTACAAGGATATGTGGATGATCAAAGGGCCAACCCTATGCCGATTAACAAGAGGCACGTTAAAAGGACTTTAAGGTACCATTCCAGGTCATTCTGTCCACTGTCACACCCAGACAGCAGGGGCCACAGTCAG
Organism: Condylura cristata; assembly: GCF_000260355.1. Taxonomy (NCBI): domain Eukaryota; kingdom Metazoa; phylum Chordata; class Mammalia; order Eulipotyphla; family Talpidae; genus Condylura; species Condylura cristata. The sequence continues at coordinate 12,361,308 of NW_004567119.1, read as the reverse complement.
GCATTCCCTGAGAGGCATCATTACCGGGACAGTGGAGGGTCGTCTTCCTGAAAAGCCACCTGGCAAGGTGTAACCAGAGCTCCGAGTGAGTCATCGTCTCACTACAGAAACTCTCTGCAAAATATACCCAAGGAAACAGGCAACCCAAAAGGGAAATAAAGAAACTTATAAAATAGATGTCCTATTGGATAAATATCACAGGAAGGACTTAAGGGCAAGATTCACAACTATGTTGGTGAAAACCAGAAAGATCCTTCCCCCTTTCTCCCTAGGGCCCTGGGAGACAAGGTAAGATAAGAGCAGTGAGCTTCCCAAGCACTGGCCCCGGGCACAGGCCTCCGTGGCAATAATCACAGGAAACTGGCCAAGATTTCAAATATGCCACAACAGGGCGACCAACGAGAGGCTGTGAGGCCTTTCCAGAATCCCGTGGGCACTTCACATGCACATATTGTTTCTACCTAGATGGGGCTTTTCCCAAAAAGTCAGAAATAGTAAAATGTCAACTCTCTCGAAGAAGGAACGCATGCACCCTGCAAAAGCGAGTAAGTTTAGAGGGTAAGCAAGTTTGGCATTGTAGTCTGTCGCAATGACCTGTGTCTGGGAGAGCTGGACGCTCTGGACCTGGGGGAGGGGAAAGTAGGCGTTCGGAAGCTGCTCTTCTGTGGAGGCTCTGCGGGTCCCCACTCCAGACACCTGCGGAGAGAAAGAGCCTTAAAGTACATTTGCATAACGTACAAGTGTCTTTCCCAAGAAATCTACATTCCTCATGCTGGCATTCCAGCCTCTTTCCAGTAAAATTATCCTATTTATCTTTCTTCTGCAAAAAATGCAGAAAGAAGAAACTGCTGTTTTTAACCTGAAGGTTGTTCATTGCAGCAAGTCTCAGAGATAAACTGCCTGATATGGAAGCCAGTAAGGGTTAACCACCAAGGTGACAGATCTTGGCACTTGACTGGCTTGATGCCCCCTCCTATGAAGTAAATTCAAGAGAAAGAGTCACAACTATGCTGGTAAAACCCAGAAAGATCCTTCCCCCTTTTTCCCTAGGGCCCTGGGCACTAAGATAAGATAAGAGCAGTGAGCTTCCCAAGCACGAACCCATGTCCTGATGTCCTGATCAGACCTTGGGGGTGGGGGGGGAGAAATGGCAGAAATCAAAAATTTGAAAGCCTGCTCTATTTTATATTAGAAAACTATATGATCACTGTCTTTTTTAATATTAAATTATTTTTATTAAGGTAATTCTGGATTATAACACATATAAGTTTTAGGTCAGGGAGGTAAAAGGATTCACCAGAGACAAAGTGGGGAGCGGAACAGGCAGATCTACTGACATAGACTGCTGAGGGGAGCAGCGGGGAGACAAGAGAGGTCTGCTGTGCCCTGTGGGCCACTCCCTGGCCAGGGATTGAACTCATGCTGCAGTGGCCGGTGATAACTTGATAGCGCTAAGACTTTTAACCTCTGAGCCACCAGAGCGGCCCCAGCCCTATTTTAGTATTTTGAGAAACCTCCATACTGTTTCCTTCTTCTGTTACTTCTCTACAATGACCCTCCTTGGTCCATACTGAGCCCCCCAGTGTGGTGTGAGGCGCAGGAGGGGACGGGCGGGGGAGCTGAAGAGCACAGCACCCTGACATATTAGTGCCCTGAGCCAGGTGGCAACATTTCCAACAGTTGCCTTGAAACTATCTACATCACTCTGTGACATCAGCAACCAAACTCGGAGACAAAAAGACTCTACTTACATGATAGGAAAGGACTCCATAGGAGGAGGTATTAATAAATAAAGAGCTTTCAATGCTTCCTTCTTCAGTAGGTAAGAAAATAATTCTGAAGGAAGTCTTCCCCATTGCTGGAATGACCTGCAAGAAAGGTATCACTTTAATATCTGGATTGGCACCCACGTGCACAGTGACCTTTACCTGATGCAGTTCTGTTAAGGGGAAGGATGTCCTAAAGGAACTCTGCAGAGTCTTGTGGACTCCACCCCCTTCTCCAGCTTTCTGGACTCTGCCCCCTACTCTAGTGACTGGAAACTACAACTCCCACAGTACCAGGGAGAGAACTGCGAGGACCCAAGGGCAGAGCTAGCAGGAATTCTGGGACATTTGGGGCATAAATAGGGCACGATTACATCTCTTCCTCTCTCGCTCGGGAAACAGCTCTCCGGGCCGCGTGACTCGGTGTGTTCAGTCAGCCTAGCCGAAAGGTATTCCAGTTACTTTGTATCCCGCTCTCTTTCCCTGGGTTGTTTCCTATTCCTTTCCCCTTTTGTAAATAAACCCATTATTGACCCTTTCGTGTGTCCCTGCAGTATAACCAAATTGTGAGCACATGGGTGAGGCCCCACAGAGAGGCAGCCCAGTCCACTCTGGGCTACCCAGCAACAGTTCCAGCTCTATTTAAACAAAGAGAACCTCCAGTGTCCAAACGTGTGGTCCTTGGGGAGAGCCAGAGGGGGCATTGAACTGCACAGTCATGAACAAAACACTGTGTTCATCCTCACACCACCTCCTTAGTCCCGCTATTTAAAAACAAAACAGTGCAGCAGGTATTGTTTGCCCCTGGGGCAAATAAAATAAAGCCCACTAGCCACTGGGTTCTCTAGTAAGGGGTAAGGACCACTGAAACTACAACAATTACAACACCAGGGTTTCAAGTTCTGTTATGTGCAGCTTCATGGCGATCTACTCACTACCTCTTAGTCCTGTGTTTAGAGAGGGGTCCGGACTGGTGAGTTCCCCAGGTGGTGAGCTCAGCCAGAACCTTGCAGCTCAATGAGAAGCACTGTCACACAGGGCTTCAACACTTGCAGATGTGTCAAGACAAATACTAAGTTTCTTTAACCAGGAATAAGTCATATTAACAAAGGTATAGCTACCGAGCAGGGACTCTTTAGCTTTTTGGGTCCATATTACTGTCAAGAGCCATCAAATGATGATCAACCACTGAAAAACTAAATGCTAAAGCAAACACCCAGAAGGAAGAGCTTGGGTAGCAGAAAAGTGGAAAATGTCAGGGCCAAAGAAAGCAAGAAAGGCTGGCAGGCTGCCAGGTATCGTTTCCAGGAGCACATCAACACTTACCCTGCAATGAACAGGAGGTGCATGAAAATGTCTAGCAGCTGTAAACACTGAATTCACCACGACCTCACTCTCCCGACTAGGGTTATAAGCATAGAGAATCTTTGCTGCCGGATGTCCCAGGAACCTAGGAGAACAACGGGAAAAGCGATGTACGTGGGGTTAGAAAGAACTAGACAGGAGGGCAGGCAGATGTGCATACTTGAAATCCAGAAAGCAGCTGATGTTTGTAAGCCAAAAGCAGCAATGATCAAATGCTTTTGTTAATAAGACATATAGTCCTCAGCAGTCAAAGAAATCCTATCCTTTGCAAAATGCACATTGACTCACGGGTGTCACACCCATGGGCCAGTGCTAGAATTCATCTGTCTGGGCCATGCCATGCCTGCAAAGCACACTCGTGAGGGCAAGCAGGCACTTCTCCGGCTCAAGTCTCAAATTCAAATGAAAGATGTGCAGGTAAGATAAGGGGGGAAGCCTACTTAGGATTTGGGGGGTTTTGCCTAATAAACTGAAAGAGGCTTTGGGGTGGGGGGAATTTCAATTTACAGAGGGTATTGTTTGAGTAGGGCCTTATTTTTTTAGTATTCTTAAATCAGACAACTGGAATTTTTCTACAGTACCATAAAGGGTCACCTCAGAAAGTTCTAGCTTAGAGTATGGGGCTCACATTTCCCTTTTACCTCAACTAAATTAAGTAAACAAGGACTTGTGTGGTTTGAGGTTTTAAGTCAATGCTAGGAACCTATCAGCAAAGTTATTAATACTTATCCTCAAAGTTTTATATCCCGTTCATATCATTTTAATACAAGAACTTTGGTTTCAGAGGATAAGCATGTCTCCCAGGGAAACGGAAGAGCGGTGAGACTGCGGAGCGGCAGGTCTAGAGCCAGCGGCTTCCACGGCCTGGACCCCAGCTACTGCTGTGCTATTTTTAATCTACTGCTTTGAGTTCTATTTTTACAAGCATTATGAAGATAAGAATTTCCTTCGCTGGAGACAACTGGAAGATACTCTATTGATTTAATACTACAGAAGAATGATTGAAATCTCTCGTGAGTGATTAGCACTTTTAATGTCAGGACCAGCAGAACATTAACCCTTAAAATAAAGCCTAAGAATCAGGCAGAGGGCAGCTGATGGTGATATAGACACACGATAGAATCTGTCTCTATGGCCCTTCCAGGAGTGAACAGGACTTGAGATAAGATCATCCCCAGAGAACTATGAAGTGTTACATAAGCGGAACTCAGTCACCCAGGGGTGAGTCAAGTCTAAAACGTAGGAAAACCTTTTCAAAGTCTATACATTTTTTTGAACATACATCCAGCTATTAGAACCAGAAATTGGTGTGCCAAGCTAATTAACACAGGTAGCTAGTACCTACATGAATACATCCAAGCAAACTCACTGCATGGTTTTTTTTTTTTTTTTTCTCACTGCATGATTTTTATGCTACTGAGGAGCAAGTACATTCTAGACAGCCGCATTCATGACTGAGGCAAATGCCACCTCGCCTCCCTGCCCTTGCGGTTATTACCCCTGGGTAATCTGCACTCTTTCGAGGGGGTCCTGCCTTAAAACTTTATTACAATAAAGATTTTTCACAAAAAGCAAAGTGCTCTCTCAGAATATAACACAGATGGTTTTATTGTAAATTTAGCTCCTAGTGAAGTGTTTTAACCCAAAAGTAAAGACATAAAAACTCCAAAGGGTTTATAAAGCAGACACCTAGAATCTTGTCAAATCAATAGTCTCCCTTCACACTTGTATCTCTTCTTCCTTAAAAAATTCAGCAAAGTTATTATACTTTTAAATTTGAATTCCATTCTTCTGCTCTGCAGCTCTGATCTCAGAAGGATCAAGGGACTGGAAAAGGAGAAAATCAGAAGAATGAAGGGGGGAACACCAGGAGAACGCTGTTAACTGCCCCACCCCCACCCCCGTGGGCTCCTACAGTTACTGCATTCAACTTTTCTTGAAACTCAAAAAAGTGCTTCCTAAAATTGAAGTAAAGTTGAAACAGGCAGGCTTTGACACCTAAAAATCTCTTTTACTTTCGCCCTTGAAATTCCCACAAATTTGAAACTTTATCTTCTCTGAACTGCAATATTCTGCATCCAGGGAGATTAACGCTTTCAGCTTCCAACTTGCTCACCGTTGGCACCAGCCCTGAGTTCCCTGCTGAGTTCTGGGTTCCCAGATTAGTCCCTCAACACTCGGATCACATTCCATGCGTCTCATGGTTCTTAACACGATGGACTGCAAATAATTACAGCTTACACGCTGTCTTCCCCATTTAACTTTTTTCCAAAGGCTTAATCATAATAACTAATGTTAGCTTCAGTGCAATTTTGAATCCCAGAGCATAACAAGCAGTAAAAACAACTGAGTAATGAATCTAATTAAAGGTTCAAAAACCATCAGCACTTATAATTTTTCATTATAAAATAACCTGATCTGTTTCAAAAAAACAAGGCCTTATTACAAGTTCTACTCACTGTAAAATATTAGAAAATACATAATGTGATTGAAACAACACTCTCTTTTTAATGAAAAAAAATCTTTTAAGTAATCCCAGGATGAGATTACCAATGTACTTTTAATATGTTAGTAATTTACATTGTAACAGAAGTATTTAACATCATGTGTGCATGTATAACACTCTGACAGCAAAAAATGCAAATAATGTGAGTTCTTTAAAAATTATATAAAGATACTTACTGAATTCCAAAATCTAGAACTGATGGCTGAAAATGCAAGCCCTTTCCACTGAATAGTTTGTCTGAGAAGCTGAAAGAGAAAAGAAAAGACATTGATGTTTGTGTAGTTTGAAAACTTGAATGCTGAATTCAGGATACCCTTAGGTCAGCAGTCTGCACAGAATATATGATTTTACTCCTTTACAAGCCTGGATTAGGTCTTAAAACATTACAGTGGAATAACGAGGAGAGTAATGTAATTTTACAGCTGTTGGTTAATAGGTAACATCACAGATCAAATATCTGGATCCTGTGGTATTCGTGCAAAAATGAAGAGAGGTTTAATTTTTAATAGGTTTCATTTTTCACTCAAATCACAAAACAAACCTATTTTCATAAAAACCCAAATCAAGAAAGAACATACAAATAAGATGGAGTTGGGGCACAGGGGAAGGGGCTTTGACCTCGGCTCCTGAGGCCGAAACCATCATCAATCTGTATTGCTAAGAACAGCAAATCACGTAAAATTGCACATAGTGGCCACCCACAGTTAGGAATCTTATGATGACTTCATTTTCTCTTAGACTCAAAAGCACAAACATGCAGAAGAATTAAACACATGACAGCTTTATATTATATGAACACACTAAGCGATACTAAAGGCCCTCCCCGGTGGCACGGAGCTAAAGCACAGCACTGAGTAGCTAAAGCCACTTCAGCCTGAGTTGGATCTCTGTGACCACATGGTGGCAGACCTCTCCTGACCCGCCCGCTGCTCCCCTCAGCAGTGCACTTCTCAGTCTGCCTGTTCTGCTCCCCACTCTGTCTCTAGTGAATCCTCTCACTGGTTCTGCAGCTCTGGGCCTGTACCCCAGTTCAGTATGCACAAATAAATAAATCTTAAAAAAAAAAAAAAGATACTAAAATGCAGGGTATCGGTATATATACAGAACCTATGGATTATCACAGAGAATATTAAAGCCATGTCACCCCAAAACATTAAAGCAAAGCAGTGCCTGACTGCAGCAGATGCATCTGATTTCCGAGACCCTGGAAAGCTTCTCAAGTGCGCCCTCCACCTCTCTCTCTCTCCACCAGGCAGCCCTCCACCAGGCGTGGCTCAGAGGCTGGCCCAGGCAGGAGTGGACACTCAGTTTCAGACCTGCTGGCCCACGCGGGCTTTGTCACCTTCAGCAAGCCCCTCTTCGGTTTTTCTCAAAAGCCCAAACAGAGCCAGAGCACAATTCCAGAAACCTGGTGTCCTCAGAAGGCTCCCAAACGCGCCTCTCCTTCCGCCTCCACTTCCTGCCCCAAGTCAGCTTCCTTTCCTCCAGCTTGGCTCTTCAGAGCCTTTTCCCCGCCATCTCCTCGGTATCCCCACCATCTCCTCGGTGTCCCCCACCATATCCTCGGTATCCCCCGCCCGGCATCTGAGCCAAGACAGCAAGCACATAAGAAACTTAGCCTGTTCACTCTGAGTAGGAGAACTCAGAGACAAAGTGGGGGGGGGGGTGAGTGTGGGGGGGCAATGAAAATGAGTAAAGGAATATACTAGGTGTTTTGATGGTTGGGGTGGAATGGTAACATATATCTGAGGAGACAAAGTGGGGGGGGGGTGAGTGTGAGCGAGGAGGGAAGGGGGGCAGGCACCAGAGCTAACACAGGCGGCTTCCCTGGGCTTGCAGCCCAAGCCCTAAAGAAGTCACAGGGGCTGTGGGCCTACATCGGACCTTATTCCTGAAGGTTTGTCCACCTTCCAGAGAATTTCGTGATGTTTGAGAGGCCCGTGGGCTGCAGAAACTCAAGTTCTTCCTGAACGGGTGAAAAATCACATGACCTTCATCAGGGACTTGAGACCACCTACAGGGCGCATGGAGCTGAATGTTTTCATGTGTCTCTACGCATCCAAACATTTAGAGCTTTGGTAAGTGAACTCTTTCAACACCTGGAGAGAGCAGCATGTGTCTTACAAGAAGAAAAGAATTTTTTAAGGTGATGATAGCAGCCTCAGCCGTCAGGGAGGTTGCAAGGATAAGAGGAAAGGAGTGCTCTGTCCCAGAAAGGCAACCAGCAGACACCCCAAAACCCCTGGCCTCCGAGGATTCGGGAGGGACAAGCTGTGCAACTTCGAGACCGGGCTGTTCTCTTGTATATGTGGCTTCAGCTCCCAGGCTGGGCACAAGGGTGGAGGCCTATAGGTCTATGAAGGTGGAGACTCTGCTAATCCCCTAAAACCTTTCACAGGAAACAAGCATTTCAAGGACTCAGCTGCTAGTCCCAGGGATCTTGCAGGAATTTCCCGTTATGCAACAGAATTGGAATGGGTCCCCCCTCCCCCAAAAGGAGAGGAACCCCAGCCTGGGGGAGCCCTTGCTGGGGCTGCACGGGGCAGCCACTGAGGGGGGGGGGGAGGCCACTACAGCCCCTTACTGCCCTAGCTCAGCTCCAAAGCTGCCCTAACCCTCCTGTGACCTAGGACAGCACTGTTAGGGGCAAAGGGCCCCGTGGCAGGACTTGTGAATCAGTTGTATAACTACAGGAGTTATAAAAATTTACATCACAAATTACTTTCTGCTTTGAATTTAATTTTAAAAAATCTCAGAATGACACATCTTAAAGCAAATAGTAACAAATGTTGGCAAGGATGTGAAGAAAAAGGAACTCTCCTGCACTGGTGGGAATGCAAACTAGTACAACCACTATGGAAAACTGTTTGGAGGTTCCTCAAACTGCTAAACATGGAGCTTCCCTACAACCCAGCAATCCCACTCGTAGGTATCTACCCGAAAGACACAAAAACACTGATTCAAAAAGACACCTGCACCCCATGTTTACTGCTGCTTTATTTACAATAGGAAAGATTCCTATTGCTCCACCTAGGAATCAACTCAAATGCCCAAAAGTAGATGACTAGATTAAAAAGATGTGGTACATATACACAGTGGAATATTACTCAGCAATCAAAAAGATAAACTCATGCCTTTTGCAGCAACATGGATGGAGCTGGAGAAGATCATGCTTCGTGAAATAAGCCAGAAAGAAAAGGAAAAATACTGATGTTTTCACTAATAGCAGGAGCATAAAGGACCAGGGGGAGAAATAATAATGATGAACAACTATATACCAGAGACTTTTTACAGGGGGGAGTGGGGAATGGGAGAAAAAATGGGGTGAGGGGGTAGTGCACTGGACTATGGTTGGGACATGGGTGAACTGGTGATGGGAAGCCCACGGGGATTGCAGCTGAGATGGACAAAGGCACAAAATGATGTAAAAATAAACTATTATAATAAAATCCAAAAACTTCTCAGAAGTTTACGGGTAGGAGAAAGTATGAGCTACACTGGCATGTCCACAGAAGTCAAAGCTGCCATTGCTCCTGGGAAGTGAACATCCCAACGGTGGCAGAAATCAGCACTGTCCATTAAACTCCAAAAAGGTGAGGATGGGTCATGGGGTCAGACATGATTTCCTACGTTTCTTTTAACTACAGAAAGCTTCAGGCTTCAAGGTCAAAGCAAAGAGGGGAGTTCTTGCACGAATGCCAACAGGAAACTGGGCGGTGTGCTCTGGAGCGGGGTGGCTGGGTCTGACTGCCAGGCCCCCCTGAAGCCGCGACACAGCCCTCCACGGCTTTGTCCCTCAAGTTGCCGATGACCTGATGACCTTCTCTGCCTTCATACCGCCATGTTGGGGGGCTCCTTCTAGCCCTCTTTCAGACACCCCTGCCTGTTCCAGGAGTCTCCAAACACCACCCACCTTTCTCCTTCACCCTTACTGATACCAGACCCTCTGACACCCCCCACCCCAGGCCTTCACCTTCCTGCAGCCTGTCAGCGAAGTAACAGCAAGGGTTTTACAATCTGTTCTCTGAGCAGGGGCCACCCCTATCCCATCCACACG
>NW_004567119.1:12324697-12350491 GCF_000260355.1 Condylura cristata | reverse complement strand
AGTTTCCTAACCCCTGCCAACTTTCTCCTGTAGCACAGGTTATCATCGAGGGTTTACAGACTTGACATGCTTCCCTGGATTCTATGATGTGTTAAAACCATTCAACGTAATGTATAAATTTGCAAAATTCAGCTCTAAAACAACAAGTTAGCATCAAAAAGCTGTTCGTATTCCACGTCTCACTCAGAACTGAACTGTGCAGAAGCGACACGGAGGAAGGGAGCCAGAGCAGAGAGCGACATGATAAAGGCTCTGGGGCTGCAGGGACGAAGCGCTTTTTCCTCTTCAGTCACAGGCTGACACTGCAAGACCCCGCACTACTGCAGCGACTGTTAAAAGCCCGCCTGGAGGTTTCAAGGTGTCCGCGACCATTTTAGGTATTTGTTCTATGAATCTGAAGCTTCTTTTAAAGCTGACCTATAAACCTTTAAGCAACTCAGTTCATAAACTTATACTGGTAGAGCAGCGAAGCCACATCACCCTGACACTGATTCTTCAGTCATCTACATGAAGATACCCCCACAGTTCGGGGAGTCTGGTGCCAAGGTCCTGAGGTGACATGAGGCTTCCTACCCCTCACCGGCTAAGCCTCGCGGGTGATGCGAGGTAGTGCACAGCCCGTAAGGGACATGGTGGTTAAGAAAGGCAGGTTACAAACAGTGTTCCAGGAGACGTGGCCTCATGTTGGACATGGTGTGGAAGGATAGGTCTCCCCAAGACATGCAGACAGGCCTCCCCAAAGTGTCCAGAACAGAACTTGCAAAAACGTGGATTACTTTGAGCTGGAGTTAACGAGGCCCTGCTGGTTCTGGAGAAACCTTTTTTTAAAAAATGTATTTATTTGTGCATACCAAACTGGGGTACAAGCCAGAGGCCCAGGGGCGGCGAGAGGCCTCACCAGAGACAGAGTGGGGAGCAGAACAGGCAGATCGATGAAGTACACTGCTGAGGGGAGCAGCGGGCGGGTCAGGAGATGTCTGCCAAGCCATGAGGTCACCTCCGGGGCAGGTGGGAATCGAACTCATGCGGAAGTGGCTTTAGCTTCTTAGTGCTGTGCTTTAACCCGCTGCGCAACCAGGGAGGGCTGGTTCTGGAGAAACCTTACCTCTTCCTTGACTATCTAGAAGAATGTCAATGAGGCAGGAGTAGGGAGGGGCCTTAACCAGAATGTGAATTTTTACCAAGAATAATCTTCAGAGAAAGCATCTAGATGGCAGGACTGATACTACTAACAGAGCATCTAGTCTTTATCAGACTGATCACTTCTCATCATGCAAGTCCCCCCTAAAGCCCCAGACTCCATTCTTGTAGGACATACTCCCCTTCTTCACCCCACTGGCTTTAGGATCCCCATGCATATACTTATAATTTGTCTATTTGTGTGCAATTAAATTGGACCTCTTCTATTAATCTGTCTGATTTAATTTGATTGCTCAGCCAGACTGAGAAGAATCAGAGGGGTCGGGTAATGTCCTCTCCATCCCTTCTCTCAGGTGAAATCGATGGAGTTTCAGACAAGGAGAAAAACACAAATTTAGATGTACAAACTGCAGGGAGATTGGAAAGATTAAAAACTGAAATACGTATGGTAATGAGAGTCTTGTGGAAGGATGATAGAATAATCCTTCACATCCCAGAACTATACTGTAATTCCAACATGATGAACTGGTTTGTTTTTAAAATCCCACCATAAGCAAATATTAGAACAATATTAAGGCATGGCAAAGAATATCTGCACTCTTGCTAAAAAGCATCTAAGCTTTTAAACTATGTCTTAGTGTTCTTCTAGACCACAGTTAAATAAGCCTGCAGCTCTAGTTTAATGAGAATATGGCAACAGCCTTGTTCTCACTCTCTGTACCTCACTAACTCTTACTTGAGGCATGTCTGTTTCTCAGAGTACCTGGACACTGTTAGCGTGCAATGAGTTCAAGTCTTCTCATTACAAAAAAAAAAAAAAAGAGAGAGAGAGAGAGAATAAAAATCCACCCTCTGACTGTAATTTTTTTAAAGATTTATTTTATTTATTTATGCATACAAGAATTGGGATACAGGCCAGAGGTTGGGGGGGTGAGAGGATTCATTAGAGACAGTGGAGGGTAGAACGGGTGGATATACTGAAATCCACTGTTGAGGGGAACAGTGGGGAGACAGGAGAGGTCTGCTGTAACCTGTGGGTCACCCCCTGGGGATGAACTCATAACGCAGTGACTATGGATAGGTTTACAGTGCTGAGGTTTCACTCCTTGTGACAGTGATGTTTTTAAGAAAGGAAAGTAGTAGAAACGCCTTTAATTGGGCCTTCAAGCTGTCCACAGAACTCATCAGCATATAGTTCACTAGCCACAGGCCCTAACTTAAAATTGTCTAGCTCACGTCTTACAAGATATAATCCCCCTGTCAGAATGACTTAAAAGTTGATTTTTCTCATGTAAAACCCAAGAACACACCAGTCCAGAGAGTGCCCAGAAAAACAAATACCCTTAACATGTCAGAGGGGGCTACAGCTTTTCCCCATAGTGATGTGGGTTGAGAAGGGGGAGGCTGGAAACGTTTTAATGTATTATGTCAAAAGCAATTTTCCTTTGAGAAAATGATGGTACAGTTTCCAGTTTCTTTTCCAAATTTCTGTGACAAGATTGTTCTTCAGGCCCTAACGCCCCTTCTCACCCTCCTCTGTGCAGTTTTCCATTTGGGCACGTCTCCCAGGCTCCCTCGCAGTGGGTATGGCCATGGAGCCAAGTCTGGGAATCGGGTCTAAGCCGCAGGATCAGGCTGCCGCTCCCCCACCCGCTCCCACGAACGCCAATGTCTCCACAACACACCATGATACCAGGCCCGGGCACCCTCAGGAAGGCAAAACGGGGTGCCCACCGGCCCGACACAGAGCTCCCTCGTATCCATGGCTTCTCTTTGCATTCCAGTAACTGTCAGCCACGGCCTGAAAACACTCCAGTGCAATAGTTATGTCGCGAGGGAGACCACCACACTGTCACTCACTGCCGCGTTCTGTGATAACTGCATGCTATGAGCTATGCCGAGAGCCTCCGCCTGTGTCTCATTTACAGATTCAACTGATCATAGGTGTGTATGGAAAGGAGAACGGTATAGACGGACTCGGCACTACCCCTCCCAGGCGACGTCCAGCTTGTCCTGAAGCACAGCTGCCTACCCAGCCAGAGGCTAGCTGGCCCGAGCAATCGAAGTAACCCAAACGTGCTAATGAAGGTAGCTCCTGCTTCCCTTTGCTGGGGAACCCGCGATGCGGCGGCCCAGCGTGGCATGGGCACAGGCTGGCACCAGCTAAGCCAACGTGCAGCAAGCGGAAATTGCAGGGCTCTCCCACACCCTCCCACCATGGGCGTGTAAGAGCCACCCTGTGTTCTTACACACGTGCCTGACGGCCTGACGGTGCACCTGCCGCAGGGTGTGGGTGCGTGCAAACGGGCTGAGACACCGGGCATCAAAGGGCGGCGTCATGGACGCCAGCAGCCAGGCGCGGTAGCAGAGACCAGAGGGCGACGCAAAAGCCCAGAAGAGTGAAAAGTGGCTGGGGGCTGCGAGGCCTGCCTGGGCCCCGGGGGGCACCTCCTGAAGCCTGCGGAGGCCTGACCTCCCCCAGCAGAAATAGGATGCCGGAGAGAAGGCCTGTCCCACGCGGGTGGCGCCCTGCCTGGCCTTCCCAGAAGAAAGCCCGGGAAGGGGACTTGCCACTGACAGCCCAACATGCCTGAACAGCAGAGAGGGCAAAGAGCAAAAATACAGGAGTGGCCTCAGGGCTGCCTGAAGCTTCCTGGGTGATGGCTTCACAAGCCCACCTTCCCCAGCAGAGGCCGGCAGGAAGCACACAGAGGACAACAGGTACTCTCCTGCTGGACTCTGTCAGACAGCAGAGTCGCGTGACACCAGAGGAAGAAAAATGGGGAGGCCTGTGTCCTGCCTCCAGCCAGGCCTGGGACAAAGGACCCAGCCGAGGAAGGTCACAGCGAAAGGAAGGAGTGGACTAAATGCTCAGTGCCCGAGGGGTGGCCATAGGGCCACAAAGGTGGAATTAACGAGAAAAAGGGGTGAGAAATGATCAAATGTTCTTAGGTTCAGAATTTATAAATGAAAGGATTACCCAAGCCCCAGGGCAAGGATGAAATGAATCTGTAGGCACAGAGCTTTGCAGCGGGAGAGCTGACCGCTAGCCCGTGGGGGTGACATGGGGGTGGCATGGGGGTTCTGCTCTCGGGTGGTTCCTGACCCTTGGGACTAAGGCTGGCTGACCCTGTCCCTATCAGAATGAGACAAACCCAAGTTCACTGCAGGAGGAATCTTATTTGTGCTCAAAGAATGGAGAAGAGGACATTCTTGTTCAAGACACTGTCCTCACGTGCAAAGTGGCCCGGGTTCCTTTATGGGGGAGCACAGCACCCCACAGGCCTGGGACAGGGTTCCAGGGGTTGTGTGCGTGTGACTTTTTTGCACTAGGCACCTTTGCACAGCTATCTGTCACCATCTTGGATGTGGCTGTCTGGTTGGGCCAGCCAGCTGCCTGGGCTCCACAAGCAAACCAAGCTGGGGGGTTGGGGGAGACCAAGAAGGGGAAGTGACTCAATCAGGCTTTTTGCACCTCTAGCCTCTGGCTACTGCCTGCAGTTTTGATTGTGCCTGGGATGTAGATGCGGGGCACACACGCCTGGTGGTGCACACCTGGAATTTGGTGTGGGCAACAGAAAGTGCGCACCTGAGCCCAGAGGCCAGGGAGCTATGAGAGGACCAGAGGAGTTGTTACAGGGCAGGGAGCGAGGCACCCCGGAGCCCCCAAATCTGCCTGCTCTAAATAGATCCTGCCATCCACCGCATCAAGACAAAACATGTCATACTTTAATGAAAAGGAACTTTAATACAGTGAGTATACAATACAGAAGACAATGAATATAATGTGTAAATCAAACACCTGAAGTGACCCAGCCCCTCGTGGGCAAAAGTCAACCCAAAGGGATTGGCCCAAAGCAAGGCCTGAAAGCCGCCACAAGACTAAAGCACCTTCTTTCTGGCCGGGACCCATAGAAAAGGATCAGATTTGGCCAGACAAGTCTGGTAGGAAAAGAGCAAAATCAAAACCAATATAAACACTGCCATAGTCACCTCCCTACAGGTCTCTCACCCACATCTGTTTCAACCAGTCCAGGGCCAAGAAACCAGCACGGTTTCTCCCATCTCCTTCTGGCTCTCCATCCTGCTTCCTTCCTCCTCTTCAGTTTTTTTTCTCTTCCTTTTTCTCTGCTCAGCTCCACCCTCCTCCTGGGTGGGGCAGGGAACCTGGAACTTCCCCTTTTCCTGGGGACCACCCAGTTACAGAGTGACTACAGAAGAGGTGAGACCACGAGATGAAAAAGAGTGTAAAGAATTGTGGGGGGCGCGGAGACTTGGCTGCCTGCCTGCCCGCATGCCTGTCTGCCCGCCTCTCAGCCTTGTTCCCTGAGAACATCAAAGCCTGAAGAATCCATCGTGGGCTCTGGGACTCTCCATCTGTCTGCTCGCTTCGAAGGTGAGCCACCCCAGGGCTTGTTGGCACCAGAGACAGGTCACAGGAGCAGTGGGCCTTCTAGGTGAAGAGGTGAGCAGGAAAGCCAGAGGAAGGCTTCAGACTGTGCCTTGCATGGATGCGAAGGAAGCAAATCAGGCCAAACAGGGCTGAGAGGTGTCTGGTTCAGACTCATTTATGGGGGGGGGGGGCGCTTCCCGTCCCCAGTTAGACTCAGGTCAGCTGCGGGCTCCTGGCTGCACCCCACTGGAATAGCAGGGCAAGGAGCAGAAGCCTCCCTTTGAATTCAGCCCAGGGACTTTAATTGTCCTTAATTACACAGCCGCCACTCATATGCAAATACGTGCGAGGGGTTTTCCTTTTAAATTGTAATTTTTCTTTCAAACCCTGAGGCACTGAGTCTTGTTGCTGAAGTTGTCGCTGAAGAAAGGGCCCCTCACTCGCCTGGCCCAGAGAAAAGAGGCCGTTCTCAGCGCTCCCGCTGGCCAGACGGCCCGCTCCTCTCCGAGGTCTTTCCCTCTTGTCCAGCATTCTCCTGCCCCAGACAAAGCACCCTAAGAATCCAGCACAGCCTGAGGGCCCAGTGGACAAGGGAGGGAAAATGAAGATTAGCTGGGCAGCACCGGGCGCCTTGTGACCGAGGGTAAGAGCAGAACATTCTGGACCAAGGCTTCACCAGAGCAGAAACGGGAGGTGGGGTGGAAACGATTAAGGAGTTGCTCAACCAGCTACAGAGAAGAAAAGTTCTTAGGCCAGGCACGGAACAAGGGCGTGGGGACTGCGGGCCTTTGTGGAATCACCTGCCCCGACACAACAGCCTGGTGCCACCCTAGAAGCCATCTAACAATAGACACAACGCCACAAAGGAATGACTCCTCCCCAACACCCGACTGGAACAATTTCTTCACTGGCAAGAGGCAGCTCCTGCCGCCGCTGACTGCGGGTGTTTCTCTCTCCCTTTCCGGATGAACTTGCCCTTCGAAGATCCAGCCTCCACCTGTGTGCACACAGTGTGCCTTGACTCACGGGTGAAGTTGGTGCGTGCAGCTAGGCAGGAAAGGCCGCAAAACTCCTCGGAGTAACCCAAGGGACCCACTCAGGGAAGCCCAGGAAAACGACATCATTTCCAGTCAAGCCTACTACTGATGGAGGAAGGAATGCAGGGGACGCTTCACAAGACTGAGTCACACGAAGGGGACAGTGCGGCCATGTCACAGCCACAACATCAAGGTCCTCAGGCGCCAAAGTCCGATGTCTGGGATGTCCTGTCCGGGATGCCTGGATGTCTCCAAGAGGTCCCAGCAGATAACAGACTGTTGGGGGCTGTGCCTGAAGCTCAGACCCAAAAGGTAAAAGACAAGGACACGGAGACGAAGCTCATCCGGAAATCTCCGGTCCTCTCAAGTTCTACCCAGGCTCACAAGGAGTGTGCCCCACATCAGGGCCGTCTCCCCACCAGCACGGGCGCCCACCTGTGCCTATGCAGGTGCTTCTTCCCACCCGCTCTCCCCCTCTGCGGGCAGCGGCCTCCTGCCTGCCCGTGACCATGCGGGACCTCTCTGCACTGACCTCCCCCGGCAGAGGCCGCTCTCCTTAGGCCGCCTAACTGCAACATGCAGGCCTCTCCCTCTGCAAGCCTGTCCCTTTGGGGCAGCTCTTCCTGCCCACTTGCACCTATGCAAGTGTCTTTTCCTCTCCTGTCTCTTTCTAATAAACTTACTCTTTAAATATAACTGAGTCTCTGTCTCATGAAGAATCTCTCCGTGTGCTGCAGAAAGGGGAGCTCTGGGGAAACCTTTCCCAGAGTGAACCCGAGAACTCAAAAGACGACATCATTGCCAGTGCACACCAGCTCCGGGAGAAGTGCAGTGCTCCGAGAAAAACTGTTTGGAAGATGCTGCCAGCTCAAAAAGCCGGAAAAAAAAAATAAAAGCAACTTAACTGTTAGATGCAACATGGTTATGTAAGGGGGGAAGGTCCCCAGGGAAAAGGGAGGTGCCGGTTCCCTGCCCCACCCCTGGAAGGGAGGAGCTGGGCAGTGAGGAGGTGGAAGGAAGAGGTGGGGAGATGGAGCCCCGGGGGAGCCTGACTGGCTGGCAGGCGTGGGCGAGAGACCGAGAGAGACGAGAGACCGAGAGAGACCTTCGGGAGGTTAGTGATGCAGCTCTGATGCTGAGTTGGCTCTTTTCCTTCCAGATGTGCTGCGCCCCTAGGCCCTTTTCCTACGGGTCGCCCCACCAGACCCGCAGGCTCTCTGGGCCTCAAGGCCCTACTCCCTGCCTGGCTGGACATTCCCCACGAGGGGTGGGTGACTCCAGGTGCATGAAATGTGTTAAAGTTCCTTCCCATCCAGGGTCTTAATGTTTTGTCCTGATGTGGAAGGTGGCAGAACCTATTTAGAGTGGGCAGGTTTGGGGGCTTGGGGGTGCCCCTCTCCCTGCCCTGTAACGGTTAAAACTAAAAAGCACACAGGAAAACAAGGCAGTCGCCAAGAGATTTAAGGCGGTAGGAGATGGGTGACGCTCCCTGCTCCCCAGATTTGCCCACATTGTTAGAGGGTGGATGTCTTTGAGAATAGTCACGAGCAATAGAAAGGTACATATATTTTTTTAAAGATTCATTTATTTATGCATACAGACTGGGGTAAGAGGTGCAGGGGCAGTGAGAGGATTCAGCAGAGACAGAGCGGGGAGCAGAACAGGTAGACTGATGAAGTGCACTGCTGAGGGGAGCAGCGGGCGGGTCAGGAGAGGTCTGCCGCGCCATGGGGGTCACCTCAGGGCGAGGATTGATTCCTGCTGCAGTGGCTTTAGCTTCTTAGTGCTGTGCTTTAACCCGCTGCGCCACCAGGGAGAGCCCCGTGCATATTTCTTAAATACAACTTGTGATTATTTCTTTTTATCGATCTAAACATATTTCCAGATGCAGAAATTATTCAGAAGCCACCCAGAGGTGGCGTTTCGAAGCACAAGCGCGCGGCTGGCATATCCCTCCCTGGTGCGTCTCTTCCCCGACCCCCTCAAGCAGGGGCCCCGGGCGCCAGTCCAGACAGATCTCTCCGTGCACAACCAGTCACGTGCTAGACTGATCCAGGCTCAAGGTCCTAAAACTACCTGAAGTCTACAGCTCCACCCAGCAGCACCCCAACCCCACAACCCAGCTGCCTGGCCACAGGTCCACTGTGGCATGCATAGGGCCCCTCAAACTCGGCATGTCCCAGACAAAACCCATGCCCCACCCCAGCCTGCGCCCCCCCAGAGCCAACTTGGCACAGCTGTTCAAACAGCAACCCCAGACCCGCCTTTGGCTGTGCTCCCCCTAACTGTCCCACCGCAGGCTGTAAGAAGCAGGGGGAGTCTCTTCTCTCACACCCAGCCAGCAGGTCACCGCCGTCACCCCAGGCCCGGGTCGCCCCACCATCCTCTCCCTGGCCTGATGATGGAGCCGTGGCCTCGCCGGCGTTCCGGCTCAACCTGACATGAGTATTACAGGGCGGGGAGAGAGGGCACCCGTGAACCCCCGAACCTGCCTGCTCTAGATGGGTTCTGCCATCCGCTGCATCAAGACAAAACATGTCAGACTTTAATGAAAAGGAACTTTGCAGTGAGTATACAATACGGAAGACAAAGAATATAACTTCTAAATCAGACATCTAAAGTCACCCATCCCCTTGTGGGCAAAAGTCAACCCAAAAGGGACTGGCCCAAAGCAAGGCTGAAAGCCCCCACAAGACTAAAGCACCTTCTGGCCGGGGCCCATGGAAAAGGGTCAGACATGGCCAGACAAGTCTGGGAGGAAAAGAGCAAAATCAAAATTAATATAAACACTGCCACAGTCACCTCCCTACAGGTATTGTAACAGGTACAGGCTTCATGGACTCCGCCCCTACTCCAGATGCTGGAACTCCAAATCCCATCAGTACCAAGAAGCACGCAGGGACGTGAGGGTGGAGCTGAGCAGCCAGGTTGGGATAAAACCAGACAGGTGGGCTCTGGGGGAGACCTGGTGGTTCGCGGCTGATCGTTTTGGCGCTCAATCGGTTTTCAGCGGCTGGTGGAGTCCAAGTCAGCAGAACTGGTAGGACATCCTAGTTAACCTGTATTTCTCTCCCTCTTTCCCTGGGTTATTCCTTTACCTTTCTCCTTATAAATAAATCCATTATTTAACCTTTTGAGTGTGTCCATAATACGACTAAATCGTAAACGTGCAGGTGAAGACCCACAGACAGGCAACCCAATTCACATTGGGGTGCCCTGTAACAGTATCTCACCCACATCTGCCTTAACCAGTCCAGGGTCAGGAAACAAGCACCGTTTCTTCATCACATGCTTGCTGCTCCCTGCAGCTTCCTCAGGTCTCCTGGCTCTCCATCCAGCTTGCTTCTCTCCAGATTCCTTCTCCTCTCTCTTTTTTTTCTCCTCAGCTCCACCCTCCTTCTGGGTGGGGCAGGGAACCGGGAATTTCCCCTTTTCCTAGGGACCACCCAGTTACAATCCCAGGGTGAAGAAATAAATCACAACCTAGAGAATTATAAAGACCAGTTCCCCAAACTGGAGGTTGCTGATGTGAGGCCCAGCAGCCGCTCACATCTGCCTCCCCTCCTGCATTGCTGTTGGGGGAGGGGAGACATGTGAGCTCTGCCCCCAACACCTGTAGTGGGGGCACACAGGGCCAGTGTGGCGTCAAAGATCTGAGCCATGGGAGGAATCCCTGGCTCCATTTCTTCCTCAAGCAACACCCTGTCCGTCCAGGTTACGAGAGCTAATAAATTTCTTCTAATTGGAACCTGTCGTTTGAAGCTGAAGAGGCCACAATGAGTAATTAGGAGGTCCCTGTAATTAAAACATCATTCAGAAGGCTGGGTTCAAAAGTCGAGGAGCATCAAGGAACATTTCGGGACTGCATATGGAAACCAAAGCTTGCTGCAAAAAGGGGGTGGTCTACGAAAGGGCTAAGATCTCTGCATCCATGATAAGAAATAAATGTCCCTTGAAAAGTGCAAATGACATTTTCCTTATAAAAGAACCGAAGCTTCTTTTTAGAGGGACCAGAGTGTTCTAAAATTAGATTGTGGCTGCACAACCCTACAGACACACTAAAAACACCAAATGGCACGCTTAAGTGGATGATTTGTAGGATATTGTGCATTCATTATATCTCAACAGGGCAATTTAAAAAAAAGAAAAAGACAACCAAAAGCAAGCAGACAAGCCAGCCTCCTAACTCCGTCACCCTGCCAGGAGCCAGCCGGGCGAAGGGGAGGAGGCCGGTCCACAGATGCATCTTCCCGACCCCATACAAATGCCACAAGCTCATTTCCTCTCTGCACACAGCCGCCTCTTCTACATAATGAAAATGCCATATGCAGATGCATTTGATTAGCTGGCCACATTTCCCATCATTATGCAGCACTTTGTAAACTGCAGTTAATTCTTGCCAATTATCCAAGTGCAAAATCATTCTGCCTAATTTCAAGCAGCCTGGCAGCTGCAGAGGAAACAGCCTAGCCCTTGAGCCAGGCCCATTTGACACATAACCCCTGCTGCGGCGGCAATCACCCAGGGCTCATCAATTTCAATCAAGTGGGCACCCTCAGACCATAGGGGCCTGGGGGCTGCCTCATCTGCTGGAGGGACGATCAGGAGTGGGTTTTATATGGGGGGTGGGGGGGGAGCTCCAGCACCTCTACCTTATTCTTGGTTTGCCAGTTCTCCAAATAATCCCTTGACCTCTCCACTGAGGAGGCATTTCCGTATTTTAAATAGCTTCCATTGTGTTTTTCCTTCAGCTATAAACAGAGATAAGAAAATAGCCAATAGTAGTTTATATAATGAAACAGGTTATTATCCTGTAAAATGCCCTATTTGCACACTAAAACAATGCCTATAAAACAGTCACTTCAATTTCATAAGCAACTCGGTGTCTGTCCGGTCCTGACAACACTTGGTGCTACATTCTTTTCCCCGTGACAGCGAGAGGGCTGCATCCTCCACACTGGCACACTGCCACATTCTGGCAGCAGTGACGGGATTAATCCCTGTAAATATCTACAGAAAGGTAAATTCCCGGTGCTAGAATCTTTAAAAACGCACAGCTGCTAAATAATCCCTTTCAAAGAATCATCAGAGCCAAGAAATCTCAGGGAGCCCCTGGTACCCCATGGGCCACTCAAGAGAGTGGGCTTTTTTTTTTTTGAGATTTATTTATGCATTCAAGGACCGGGGTACAGGCCAGAGGTGGGGGTTGAGAGGAGTCACCAGGGACAGAGTGGGGAGCAGCTGTGCCATGTGGGTCAGCTCCCTGGCTGGGAATCGAGAGTCGCGCTGCAGAGAGGTCACAGTGCTGTGGCTTAAGCCCTCGTGCCACCAGGGAAGACCCAGGGGCGCTTTTTACCAACAGGAGCTCCACCAGGCCTCCTGGAGCAGGAGCTTCTGTCAGACACCGAGCCTGGAAATCTGTGTTTGGGGAACAGCTCCGGGGCGCTTCTTCACCCAGGACTTGGGGTGCACAGGCCTATCAGCACACTCTAGGCCTTTCCACTTCTCTTTCCAGCGCAGCTCTTCTGTCTCAGCCAGTCAGGCTGTGGGATAGCAGCCTTTTATTTTTTTTCAGATGTATTTATTTATGCATACAGAACTGGGATTTATGCATACAGAACTGGGAGACAGCCTGGAGGGAAGAAGATTCACCAGAGACAGAGTGGGGAGTAGATGCACGAAGTATACTGCTGAGGGGAGCAGCGGGAGGGTCAGGAGAGGTCTGCCGCGCCACATGGGTCAGCTCCCTGGCCGGGGATCGAACTTAATATGCGGTGGCTTGGGAGAGCTTCAAAGTTCGGTGCTTTAACCTGTTGCGCCACCAGGGAGGGCCCCCACAGCAGCCTTTCACAGAGGAGAGTAGTCTGCACAGAAGGAGTGTGGTGCAGGGAGGCACTGAAGGCTCCAGGGGACAGGCTCTGTGCCCAACAGCTGGCGGAGAGGGCCCGGGGCCGCTGCTGAGTCAGGCCTGCCCCTCACTGCCCTCTCTGGCCCTGCAGCCACCCCCGGTCACACGCCAGGCGCCCTAGCCGGACACGCGACAATCACCCGCGTGCTGCCGTGTTCCAGAGACGGCGCCCACGGGCGGGAAATGCCCTTCTGATGCCCCCTCCCCCCTGGAGGGGGCGGGCGGAGTCAGCGGGCAGCGTGGGCACCCACTCCCGCACTAACACCCAGGCCCCCATCACCTACTTCCTGGGCCTTTCTTCTCTGCGTTTCCCTTTCTGTGGGGACAACAGTTAATTCAAGTCCCTGCCCCTGGACCTCTAGATACCTTTTGAATTTCTTTGCCAGCCTGGAAGACTGGATCTTTTAGGGTCCTGATCTTTCTCACCCAATAAAACCCCCAATTTTGGCATTCAGCACATGGCTGGCATTGAAGTAAACAGACAGGATTCATTTAAAGAACGCTCGCACCCCCTTTCCTGGACATCTACTAGCCACATTAACAAGCCTGCCCAGACTTGGCCAGCTGCCACGGGCCCTTGGTCTGTGCCCCCTGTGGGGGGGGGGGTAAAGCCCCGACCACAGAGAAGAAACATAGAGGTGCTCAGACACTGAAGGAAAAAGAACAGAAAAAGAACAGTAGAGGTAGAAAGTTTCTCAGATGCTGCAAGTGGAATACTTGATGCAGATAAGACGGGGAAACTCCTGAGGTCTGCAGGGACGGTGGCTAATCGCCGCGGCCGTGGGGCCTGGCGAAGGGAACATACAGTGGCATCTTGTGTAAAAGCTGACAGGCCACTTGTGCAATCAGATCTTACTCCACTCAACACCCTGCAACTTCATATCATGGGCACATGTCAAGAAGCGCCGTCACCTGCTAGGGGGAGGGGCTGCATAGAGCGTGTTAAAGCAAATGAAGTCACCCCAGCTCGGACTCCTGTGCAGCACACGGCTGGGCGCTATGAGACGCGTCCCCCACCCCTCCGAGTGAACAGTTTTTGCTCCCAGACTGAATTTCACATCCTATGTGCTGGCAATAACCCCCACCCCCAGGGTTCTTTGTTCATTGCTTTTTAAAAGATTTATATATTTGTGCATACAGAACTGGGGTACAGGCCAGAGGTATATGGGTGAGAGGATTCACCAGAGACAGAGTGGGGAGCAGAACAGGCAGATGGACAAAGTACATGGCTGAGGGGAGCAGCGGGCAGATTAGCAGAGGTCTGCTGTGCCATGTGGGTCAGCTCCCTGGCCGGGGATCGAACTCATGCTGCAGCAGCTTCGCAGAGCTTCATAACGCAGTGCTTTAACCCTTAGTGCCACCAGGGAGGGTCTCATTGCTTTTTTACTCCCTTCACCTCCTCCCTTCCAAAGCTGCACCATCTGTTTCTAAATAAGAGCTCTACGCAGGTTTCTTCCTTTACACGCTCACTGTCCGTCGTGGGAACATGCACGGCCTAGCACACTTCACGTTTACTGCGGGTAAGCGAGGCACAGCTAGAAAAGCTTGCCAACGCAGGTGGAAACTTTGCTTTCGTTCGTTTATAAAAGGAGTCGTCCATCTACACCGTTTCTCAGCCTGCTGCAGGGATTTTCTGCAATAGGAAATTCAAAGCCATCAGTGCTTTGGTGACCACAGTCCCACAGACCCTGTAGGGAACAGAACATGTCCATCTTCTACGGATGAAGGTCAAAACTCACCGGGTTCAGGGTCATTTCTAAGCACCAAGATAAAATGGATCACACAGTAGCTCAGAAATCACCCGTGAGCCAGGGACAGAGACCGAGGCATCCTCTGGACGGTGGGGTCAACAGTGAGGTAAGGTTCTCCTCCAGGACCCCGTCCCAGGCACCCCACCAGACTCCACAGGGAAAGTGGCCTACGGAAAGGGGTCGCTGACGACTGTGTGACCTGCAACACACATCTCCAGGAAGAAGACCGCAGCGTGTTTTCCAATTTCCAGGGCTTCCCTCTCTCCGAGGGAGGGGCTGGCTCCTCAACCCAGCCTCACCCCTTTCTTCTGGTGCTACAGCCACTGTCCCGGAAGCTCAAGCTGCAGAGACTCTGTAACTTGCTGGCTATGCAGCTTTGACTTCGCACACACACAGCAAGGCAGCCCAGGAAGGAAGCCCCAGGAAGCAAGACCAGTATGTTAAAGAATGCAGGAGGACGCAGAAGAGCATGGATGTGAGCGCTACTTCCTCCTTAGTTCTGAAAGATGCTGCTTCCTCCTCCACCTGCTTTGAAACTGCTACCAGTTTCAAAACTGCGCCTTATTTTGAATAATTTTTGAAACCTAGAGGTTCTCCCAAAATGTTCACAGGTGAATAGTAATCAGCAACCAGACTCTACACTCTTTTTTAAAACCAGTGCTCTTTTTTCAATATTTCGAAACATGCCACAGCCTTCTCCAGTCCCTGGAAAAGGGCACCCTAAATATACACCTTATGCTTCCAACCACGTCCTGCTCTCTGCTCTGTTTTCATCTACTGGGTTCTCCCGTCCATAAATTTCCATTTACAGGTAAATAACCCTCCCTTTGAAGAGGCAAGCAGTAACCTGTTTCATATTATTATCTAATGCAGAATCTGGAAGGAGGCGGAGGCGGCACTATTTCACGCCCCAGTCTAAGTACCCACAGGTATCCAGACTGCTCTCCACGGAGACGGGAGAGGCGCGGCGGGGCCGTGTGCAGCAGGCCAGGAAATTCAGACCAGACACGGGGAGCAGCGGCTGCTCCCACTAATGGTGTGGGTAACACTTGGAAACATGCATGACCAAAATCAAAGAGACCTCACGAAATTATAAAAATATGGTTCCAAAGAGATGAAACAAATGAAAGGTGCAGGAAGAACTAACATGTGGACAGTCAAAGGGGGTCCAGAGTCAACGCCCCCCACCCCGGGTCAGGCTGAGCCAGGAAAATCTTCACCAGAGGGACTTTTACCCAAACAGTTCCTCCCCGTGAGGCTGCAGCACTTTACACTGCAGGGGAGCAGAGAGCTGAACCCCCCCAACACTTGTCTGCGGCAAGAGGTCCACTTCATTAGAGGGACTCGGAAGAAGGCAGCTGAGAGCTGCTGTGATGTTTATCTGCAAACTCTTTTCTCTAAGGGCCTCTCCCAGGAAGACCCAATCTCCTATCTCTTCTGTGGGGAAGGCGGAGCTTAAATCTGTATTCCTTTGTTCTCCAGATAAGCTCCCGGCTGAATTTCCTTTTCCTCCCTGAACTTCCCTGGTCTAAGCTAAGCCACTAAGGATGGCCCTAGGCCAGCTGGTCTGTCCTGCAGAGTGTGCCCTGTATACAGGGGCTAACTGGCCTGTTACCATTAAGCTTCTCAATGACCTGTTCGCTGTCTCATCAAGCCGTCTGATGCCTGGCTGACCTCGGCCAGCCCAGAAGCACCAGAGGGTCAGCGATGGTCTCCTTTGTGCCCTGGCGTTGTGCCTCTACGCCAACACACATCACAACATCTCGGTGGCCACAAACACACTGGCCTCTCAACAAGGTGGCAAGCTTCCAGGGGGCAGGGAGGGTGCCCCTTAACCCTGCAACCTCTCTGCGGGAGTTAAGAACTCAGAGAACATGTGTGGATGGCTGAAGTCGAGGAGAGCAAGTGAGCCTCAAATTCATGCTACAGGTAGTGAGCAGAAGAGGTGCTGTGGATGGCAGGGGAGGTGAGCCCGGGCTGGCGGGTCTGCCCTCGCTACTCAAAGTGTGGTCCACGGACCAGCAGCCCAGCATTACCTGGAAGGAAGCCTGTTAGAAACGTGGACTCCCACGCCAGACCTCTTCCTAAAATCAGAACCTCCAAAGTAATAAGCCCCCAAGGTGACCCAAAAGCACCTTCATGCTTGAGAAACTCTGATGTAGAGAATATTTGAACAGGAAACCAGTTCACAAAGGAGAACCGGTTGGACTTGGGTGGCAGCAGAAGGAACCAAAAAAAAAGGAAGAGGCTTCACTTACGAGGCTATTAAAAGAAGCGACGAGAGAACAGATGCTGGCTCTAGAGATGCTATAAAAATCACTCAATTTCAAGTTTAATAAAACTAGAAATACTTGAAAGGCAGTCATCACAGTGTGTCAAGTCCTATCAGCCTCCAGGCCTCACACAAGACACCTGCCAATTCTGGGATGAGTGTCACTGTCTGGAGAGTGTGGTCTTTAACAGCAAAACAAGGGAGAGGCCCATCAAGGACGCTGTGACACAGAGACAGCCCTGTCCCTCCCCCACAGCACGACCTGGAAGCCAAACACAGCTGCCCTGGGCACCATGTTCCAGTCACTGGCTCTGAGCTGGCCATACGCGTCCAAAACCTCAGAACAATAGCAACTCGGCACACACCGCTGACACAGACCAGTCAAGGCAGACAAGTTTATGTCACAAGGGACCTTACAGACCACTGGGCCTAATCTCCCCTTGTCTAGGCCGAGAAATAGGAGCCCAGGGGAGCCCTTGGGCACCGTCAGGAATCTGGTCAGAGGCCAACTGAGAAGCAAACGCAGGCCTCCAACAACCATCCCATGTGCTACTAGACAGGCTGACTTTCTTCACAGAAGCCCTTAGAGCAGAGCAAAATCACTGCCGTTACCATGTTAAGCGGTCTCCAAAGTGAGACACGAGAGAGCACGTGACATGTAACTCCCACATAACACGTTTCACCTGCAAATAAGTCCATCCTTAATTTTATAGCAATCATTCTTTTTAGCCTTGTTCAGCATTACAAAGTATTAAGGAAGAAGGCTTGTGGCTACAAATCCGGAATGACTGTGGTTTTGGACATTTCTCCCACACTTCTTTTGGGTACAGACTTGACTCCTTGGTGTGCAGGACCTGCATGTAACCCCGGCAAGCCCATCAGTTTCCTTCCCCCACTACATGCACTGGCGGGAACTCTCTCCCAGAGTGTGAAGCTTCCAGGAAGGCAATCTAGTTAAGTTAGTAGCCAACTCCCCCACCAGCTGTTCTGCAGAAGGAACAGCCCCCAAATGAAACAGCCTATAGGACTGAAACAGGGGAAGGACACCCTGGCATAGTGACATGGACGAGCTGGTAAAACAGTCTTAGCAAGGAGGCTGGGGTCATCATGGTTTCTCTCTCCTTGCTCTTTCCTGAATTTCCTAATCTTGCTACCACAAATATGAGTTTTGTAATGAGAAAACGGTCCTGAAATAAGCGCAGGGCTGACTGTCCCCTGGCAGGGACTCCCTCTGCTTAACACCTGCAGCCTCTCCTGAGCGACTGGGCCTTGGGTACCACCCCGAGAGTGGGGAAATGAACAAAGCTTCCAGCAGCATCGGGAGACTGGCTGAGAGATGAGCACAGTGGTGCTGGAGAGACCAGGGGGCAGCTGAGCCTGGCATGCCTGAGTTCCTGGGGTAGCCAGTGTGATAAAGGATCAGACTCTGCTGCCCGACATCAGGCACTGCCCAAGCTACAGGGGAAGATGTTTGCAAGAGCTGTGATCTGCACTCCGCCCCCGACATCCTGAGCCGGGGGCTGCTGGGAAGGGGCAGGGCTGAATGGCCATTTTGTGGGCCTTTAATAAGGAACAATGCACAGGGCTTGCTGGTGGGGTGAGGGGGGGGCACATCTCAGCAGGAGGCCTAGGAGGCCTCCACCACGCCCTGCCAGCCTCCGTAGGTGCAACCCACCTCACACCATCGGTAGCTGGAACCAGACCTCTCTTCCCTCTGCCCGGCTAGTTCTCCCTCGTCACTGACAGTCGGTAACTGGAGCTTCTCCACTCCCCACCTATGCTGCCAGTTCTCTCCATCCTGAAGGTTAGAACGGACCTTTTTTTTTGCCCCCTGCACCAAAGCCCCAGCTCCTTGCATCTGTGGGAGCAGTAGCGGGACCCAGAGTCAGCGAGAGAAGCTCTGACCAGGTAAGCGTCCTTAGGCTGTACAGTAATTAATAACAGCTCCTTTACCGGGGGTGGCCGGTAAAAGAGCTTGAAAATAAACTGTAATTTTCCTTAACACTAACGACAGACCCTTCCCCACACCCGCATCAAATGACAGGCGAATTAACGATCACAAGAGCACGCACCTAGGAAACCTGCAGCCCTCGGAAGCACACGCCCCCCTCCCCGAGCTGTGCCTTGCTCAGCGTCTTTAAAAGAGTTGGCTACCCAGCGCTGCCAGTGTCCACCTCTGCTCTTCTGAACCTCAGCTCCTCGTCCTCAAAGACTTCCCTTTTTTTTTTTTTTTTAATATTTCTTTATTTATGCTTACAGAACTGGGGTACGGGCCAGAGGTGTGGGGGTGAGAGGGTTCACCAGAGACAGAGTGGGGAGCAGAACAGGCAGACTGACAAAGTACACTGCTGAGGGGAGCAGAAGACGGGCCAGGAGAGGTCTACTGTGCCATGTGGGTCACCTCTCTGGCTGGGGGTTGAACTCGCGCTGCGGTGCTTTAACCCGTTGCACCACCAGGGAGGGCCCCTTCCCCTTCTTTTTTACCCCAAGCGTCCCCCTCCGCCTTCAACAGCTTGGTTCTCCTACACAGTGCTATGCTGACCCTTCACACCTTGTGTCCTTTCCCCTCTCCACTCTGCTGAGATCACTGTCCCTCTCCAGCCTCAGGCAACCTGGCAGCCTCACTTCCTGGAGAAGGAGTTTCATTGAGCAGACAGAATGGAGACCAATATTAGGAGATTCTTAAGTTTCACAAACAGTTCAACTTCAAAAAGCCACATAATTCTGGCAGTTTCAATGAACGTGGCTTGCCAGTGCCTGACAGAATACATGGGAATTACAGTCACCGCAAATGGAATGTCAGGTCTTTCTGTGACATAACTTGCTGAAGGCACACAAAATGCAAAACGCAGAGAGGACAGGTGACCCCACAGCCCGTGGCCCGAGTATTTTCTTTTAGAATGAAGAAAACACAACACAGAAGAGCAGTTCATGATGTCTGAGTACACGGAGCCATAAAACCCACTCCCTCCCTCAATCCTGTGGCATCTGCACACCCGAGCAGCCTGGAGGGGGAAGGCCCAGGGCCGCGGGGCGGAGCGGGTGGGGATCTCCTCCCTGTCTCTCTACCACAGCGGCGACACAACCCGGCCTCACACAAAGCCACGGAGAGTAGTCAGTGGCGGCGGCAGGAGTGGAAGACGAGGCGGCCCCCAGGGGTCATGGCGACCACGAAGCAAAAGGCGGCAGCAGAACAACTGTGAGCAGAAACTAGGGGTCCTGACTCCAGGTGGGGTCTGGGCAAGGCCACCTTGGGGCAGGTTCCCGCCCATTCCAAGAGGCTTTCTGCACGAACTGTGGGGTCAGGGCACCCAGCTAAGTGCCCTGGACAACAGAAGGCTCTGTGCTCTTAAAAACCTCCATCTTGGGCCCTTCCTGGTGGTGCAGCGGGTTAAAGCGCAGCACTGAGAAACTAAAGCCACTTCCGCATGAGTTCGATTCCCGCCTGCCCCGGAGGTGACCACGTGGCGTGGCAGACCTCTCCTGACCCGCCTGCTGCTCCCCTCAGCAGTGTACTTTGTCGATCTGCCTGTTCTGCTCCCCACTCTGTCTCTGGTGAAGCCTCTCACCTCCCCTGAGCTTCTGGCCTGTACCCCAGTTCTGTATCACAAATAAATAAATCTTTAAAAAAAAAAAAAAAAAAAAAAAACTCCATCTTGTTGTTTCACTCAGAGCAGGAGCAAAAAGGACCAAGGGAGAAAATAGTAATAATAATGAACAACTATATACCAGAGACATTTTGTGGAGGTGGAATGGGGAATGGGATCAAAAATGGGGACGGGGCAGTGCACTGGGCTATGCTGATGGCACACGGGTGATTTGGTGGTGGGAAGCCCACGGGGGTTACAACTGAGATGGGAAAAGGCACAAAATGATGCAGAAATAAACTGTTATCTTAAATTAAAAAACAACTTCCATCTTGCTGGGTAAGCACAGCAATGTATTCGGGAAGTGGGCAGGCAGAGCACAGTAGGTTCTGGAAAGAGCAGCACTGAGGCCGGGTGGGGCCAGACGTCCTGGAAGAGCTTCACTGAGTCTGGGGGGGCAGGGGGAGCCTCCCCACCTTCATCTGGATCCGGGCCTTCCGCAGCCCCCCTCTCAACCCTCCCACCTGGGAAGGAAGCAGATTTTCCTCCGAGGCCTAATGTCTGTGCACAGTGAAAGCCAGGACACCTACTTACTACGAACTTATGAACTTAGAAAGCTCAAATTAAAAGGGCACAAAACAGGAACTCAGAACCCACAGGTTGGGCTTCAAAGGTGAGAATGTCCCATTTCAGAAAAGGCAGTTGGGGGTTCCCACTTTGCCCGCCTCCCCATCTTCTCCCCCGCCCCTTCACCACAGCCCCACACTCGAGGCCACTCTTCAAAACAGTTAACGGTTTCCCACTGGTCCCGAGAGGACGCCCCACACGTGGGAGCCACGCCACGTGGCCCCAGACACAAAAGCGCAATTTCTGTTGCGCAGGAGAATTAGGGAATGTCTTTCTTCTCCTCTGTACTTTTTTAAAAGACTGAAGAAGAAAAACCAAAGATCCAAAAGACAGAAAAAGGACCCACAACAAACAGGTGAGAGAGGCACAGGGACAGAGAATGGCAGCATATGGGGGTGTGGGGGCGGTTTACAAGGCAGAGTCTGAGCTTTACAGTGAAATGGGGTCTGCAGGTGGCCGCCGGACGGGCTCAGATCACAATGGGTTCCTGCCACTGAGCCCTGGTTAAAATGCCTGGCACCAGGTGAGCCGCATTCACTTTTTTAAAAAAGATTTTATTTCTGCATACAGAACTGGGGTGCAGGGGCAGTGAGAGTTCCCAAAGGAACTCTGCTTGTGGACTCCACCAGTGATTGGAAACTACAACTCTCAGCAGTTCCAGAGAGAGAACTGCGAGGACCCAAGGGCGGGGCTCAGCAGGCATTCTGGGACTCGGGGGGATAAGTAGGGGCCATTTTGTCTAAGGGGCTCTCTTCCTCGGGACAACGTGGCTCGGGGCTTTCAGTTAAGTTTGTTACCAGAGCTCCAAGTTAGCCCAGCCGGTAAGATACTGGTTGTTTCCTTTTCCTTTCCCCTTTTGTAAATAAACCCGTTATTGACCCTTTTATGTGTGTCTGCAGTACAACTGAATTGTAAGCACGCGGGTGAGGCCCCCCAGACAGGCAGCCCAGTTCACACTGGGGTGCCCTGTATCATTATCAGCACCATCACCCTCAACATGGCTATCACAGCATTAGCTGACGCCCCAAGACATAATCACGGGGTACATGTTATTACAGCCTTCACCCCTACTGGGGAATATGAGGTGCCACTTTATTCTATGCATGAGGAAACAAGGCCAGGACCAAGGGACTGGAAGTGAGTCAGGTCTGCGCTTTGTCGCCCGTGGGCAGGACCGCTGGCCCAGTGGACACTCCACCATCA
The DNA here is from genome assembly GCF_000260355.1 of Condylura cristata. Lineage (NCBI taxonomy): Eukaryota > Metazoa > Chordata > Mammalia > Eulipotyphla > Talpidae > Condylura > Condylura cristata. Next base: position 12,328,573 of record NW_004567119.1, on the reverse strand, counting down.
AGTCAGCCACAGGCTTTGCCAGGAGGGCTGGGGGGGGGTGTGGCCACCTGGCCCCTTTGTTCCTTCTGCACAGACATACGCACGTGGAACCTGGTGTCACCCTGCGGTGCTGTGCTCAAGTCCTCATGTGAAAAAGCAGAAGCTTCAGGTGCCCCCCTTGAGGGTCTGCCACCTTCCCAAGGTGAAGAAAGAAGGCTGTGTTTCCACTCGTGAGGTGGAGTTAGCATCCACGTCTGTCACAAGTCACTAGCCCAGGGCTACACTCCCCACAGGGACAGCAGCAGCTTCCCCAACTGTCTGCAGGAACCACTTTTCCTTCATCTCAGCTGCTGTAAAGGGCCAAATAATACAGGTGCTAAGTTCATGCATCTGCTTTAAAATGACATCAGCCTACCATTTTCCTCCTGTGGAAACCCCAATATTACAGACAAGGGGTCCTGTCTGTCTCCACCTTCCAAAGGTGCTGCTAAGAGTCAAGCAGGAAACATGTTCAAAAATATAATGTCTCCTTCCCACTGGTGAGGACCCACGGTGTGGGGACGTCCCACAGCCCACCCAGGAGTCTCCACACTTACATGCCAGTTTTCCCCTGCTGTGGGGTCAGTGTCAACTGAAGTTTGAACAAAACCTCTCAGTCTCTGTGAAGAGCAGAAAGTGAGGCCTGTCCTTCTGGAGTTGGATTCAAAGTCTCCAAACGCAAAAATAAATGTGCTGGGCCTCCTTGGCAGTGCAGGGGTTAAAGTCTCAGCACTATCAAGCTATCCTAGCCCCTCTGGCACAAGTTCGATCCCCGGCCAGGGAAGTGACCCACACGGCCTCTTCTGATCTGCCACTGCTCCCCTCAGCAGTGTACTTCAGTAGATCCGCCTGTTCTGCTCCCCACTCTGTCTCTGATGAATCCTCTCACCTCCCCGCATCTCTGGCCTGTACCCCAGTTCTTTTATGCATACACAAGTAAAAATAGATCTTTAAAAATAACAAAATAAGTATGCTGTGTCACTGAACGATTCTGTCACAGTTCTTGTCACTTCAGCCACTCACTGAAAGCCTAGCCCTAAGCAAGCAACTGAAAAAGAAAATATTTACGCAGGCCAGTAGAGCGAGTGCTGTTGAAATCCCAGAGAACACTCCCAGGCAAAGAACAGAAAGTGTCACCCAGCCACAGCAGGTGCGCGCAGTCCTCGCAGCTACTTGCTTTTCCTGAGGCTGTCTGACCGTGTCCCCAGCCAGTAGCATTTTCTCCAGGAGGGTGGGGAGAGAGATCAGGTGTATGGACGACAAGCTGATCACAGTCTGTGCAAGAAAGGCGCTCCAAAGCCAAGCACCTCGGAAATTCACAGGCAGCAGCTTCTCCAAGTCTGCCCAGCCTCAGCGCGAGAATGGGCAAGCGCTGGCTCGGACTTGGAGCCAACAAAAAAGAGAAAGCAGCCTGAGAAATGCTGCAGGTGCATGTGTGTCCCCGGAGCTGGGACCCCATCAAAAAGGAGAAAGCTGGCCTGCTACATCCTGGTGGTGTTGGGGAGGGGGTCTCGTGCCCCTTAGGCTACTGACTATTTTTAAGTGATTTTTTTTTTCTTATTGAGGTAATTTGGCTGCAACACCATATAGGATTTAGGGGTGCAGTTCATGCTTCTTCAGATGGAGGTCACCACCACAGCAGTGATCCTTGGCCCTGGTCCCCCCACATTCCGGTTTGGGTACTGAATTATACAGGCAAGGTAGAGACCAGCACAGTCATTATTTTTTGAAACTGTAGTATGTGATTTTTTTTAAGATTTATTTATTTGTGCATACACAACTGGGGTACAGGCCAGAGGTGCGGGGGCAGTGAAAGGATTCACCAGAGACAGACTGGGGAGCAGAACGGGCCGACCGAAGTACACTGCTGAGGGGAGCAGTGGGCGGGTCAGGAGAGGTCTGCCGTGCCATGTGGGTCAGCTCCGGGGTGGGGATCGAACTCGTGAAGTGGCTGCTACTAGCTTGCAGTGCTGCGTCCTAACCCGTTGTGCCACCATGCCACCAGGGAGGGCCTCACGTGTCCCTTTCAAATCAACGTTGTAGTGAACACCTAACATGACCCAGGCAGAGGCAGAACCTGCTTTCGTGGGCCTTGAAACTTATCTAGGCAGACGGAGCGGCAGGGGGTGGGAAGGAGACTGGGAGTAGAGCATGTCAAGGGGAAAAGTACATCATATATCTTACTTTTGAAACCTTCATCAGAAACAAAACCATGTGAACTCATTCCTAGGGCCCCTCTCGGGGAGCCGTCACGTGAGCATGAGAGAATGTGCTTGCGTCTGGCAGGTAGAGAGAAGACAGATGTCTTAGATTATGGGGTGTCCAGGCAGCAATCTGGAGGAGGTACGGGGGTGGGGGAGCATCTCCAGATAGAGGACATAGGAAAAAAAGTCAATTAACATCATTAATAAATAAACGCCAATTAAAAGAAGCCTCTTAGATTAAAATAAAAGAAAGAAAAATGCTAGTTCCCACTGTGGGGGAGACCCGAAATCAGGCAATCTCAAGTATAAGCTGGAACCACCTTTCTGGAAGGTAATTTGGGGATTTTTTCCCAAAGCTTTTAAAACACACCGAGAATTCCAGTTCCCCATATCCTAAAGAAAGGACTGCACACATGTTCACAGAAGGAGCAGCAGAGTGGTGCAGTTGTCGGTTTTTTTCCCTTTTAAACAAATCCCACATGTCAAGTGCTTGAATTTAAGTATGGAACATTCATAATGAACTACAAAGCAGGCATTAGAACTGATGAAAGTACAGACAGGGTCATGGAAGGATAGTCACAAAATTATACTATCTAATCCCATTTAAAAATAGAGTGAAAATAAATATTAAAGAAAACAGTTCTTGTAGGCTCCACTAAAACCCCACAGTAAATGCCTCAACAGAAATGCAATTAATCCAACTGTCAACGGGCCAAGGATTTGACTAGATATCCTTCTCAAGCACATATAATGGCCAACAAGCACTGAAAACTATTGACAAGATCGTTAATAAAGAAACATAAAATCAAACCACAGCCCAAGGCCAAAACCAAAATGTCAGCTGTTACTGGCTGGTGAGAATGTGGAAAAGTCAGACCCCTCACACACACAGAGCTGGGGGGAACGTTAGGGGCCCCGGGCCTCGGAAAGAGTTTGGCAGTTCACAGCGAGTTCCTACGTCAACCAGCACGTCCACTCTAGCTACGGGCCCCATGGCCTCACCAACACCTGTGCACAAATGTCCACCGCAGCATTTCTGAGAACAGGCAAGAGCTGGAAAGAGCCCAGAGCAACACCGCCTGGCGGCAAATGGGGAGTCAGCAGGCGTGCCCACAAAGTGCCACCGCATGTAAGGACACACAGGCGTGTCCTTCCGAGGTACGCTCACGGGGGTACGCCTGAAACACCCATGGAACAAAAGCAGCCGGTCACCGAAAGCGACACCCTGTGTCAATCCAGATGCATGAGATACTGAAGACAAGCAAATCCATAGACACAGACCCAGGAAGTGGGGGGGGGGGGGTTTGGGAGGGGGGAAGAGGAGCTACAGAAGAGGAGCTACAGGTAGCTGCAAGGTTTCTGAGGCGCTGAAGCGCTCTCAAGTGTGATGATGTGCACAAGCAGTAAGAGCGTGCAGTTGTACATTTTAAAAGCTTACCTCCATGGCAACGCAGGATTGTGTGAACTGTGTGTGTCTCTTTAAAAAATAAAGTGGTTGAGGCCCTCCCTGGTGGCGCAGTGGGTTAAAGCACAGCACTGAGAAGCTTAAGCCGCTTCGGCATGAGTTCAATCCCCGCCTGCCCCAGAGGTGACCACATGGCGTGGCAGACCTCTCCTGACCCGCCCGCTGCTCCCCTCAGCAGTGCACTTCGTC
>NW_004567119.1:12313067-12323772 GCF_000260355.1 Condylura cristata | reverse complement strand
ATCTGCCTGTTCTGCTCCCTGTTCTGTCTCCGGTGAGTCCTCTCACCCACCCTGCACCTCTGGCCTGCACCCCAGTTCTGTATGAATAAATAAATACATCTTTTTTAAAAAAAAATTCAAGCGGGAAGGGGAGATGAGATGGGGTGGGGAGAGGGGTGACTGACTTATGTAGGACTTTAAAAAATAAAACTGTGACTGTGGTGATGGCACACGGGTGACTGGTGATGGGAAGCCCAAGGGGATGACAACTAAGATGGAAAAAGGCACAACATGATGTAAAAATAAACTATTATATTATTTTTAAAAATAAAATAAATAAAACGGTGAAAGTGTTTTACAGCCAATAAACTCTGTTCCGATCGCAACAATATCCCAGTCTCAGCAGAAGCAAAGCTGAATCAAGCACGGAACTGCAGCCTCATCCAAGGTGAACACCAGAACCGGGTGTCACAGGAGGGAGTTTTTACTAAACTTAATTTAAGGGCCATCATAATTTTTACAAGGGCACCTCTTTAGGGCTCCACCATATAAAATGCCTTTTATGAAGCATCGAACACGTCATCTTTGTCAATTTTCTCTTCATCAATTGCCAAAGACACTGGCTGCCGACCAACTGGGAGTTAGGCAGACAGAAGCCAGAATTAAGCAGGCCTCGGTGTGAGTAGAGAAGGCTTTACAAGCGTTGCCCTCGTTATTAGCTGTTTTTATGTTAAGACCGTGTCCGTGCTTTTAGGGAACCTCAACACTGCCACACAGAGAATCAATTAGAAACCTACACTGCTTCGAGCCCCAGTGCCTGACCTGCTCACAAAATGTAAAAAGCAAAGTGAACGTCCTCTGTCCTATTTCAGTATCTTCAGTTTTCACATCTGACAAGTACCTTTTGATGTTCTCCAAACTGCCATCTCAGAAACAACAAAGGAGAACTCCGAGACTGCCCATGGAAGCCGAGGTCCACAGAGCTGAGCTCCCCCTGGCTGGGTCTCCATGTCCTCAGAGCACACGCTTCTGCCCTGGGGCAAAGGCAGCTTCAGGAATCAGCCAACAGGACAGTCAGCGGAGGGTCTAGGACTTCGAACAGATTGCTAAACCATGTAGCGGAGCGGAGCAGAGCACCTTAGTGGTCTCTGGGCTTCAGCTACTCCTCGCTGCGTTCTCAACCTCTCCAGGGTCTTTGACAGCCAAGCCAGCGGATGAAATGTGACAAGTGGCAGCAGCGAAGGCATGGCTGAGCCAACACACTGGCGAGGAGAAAGGCTAGCGAGGTCCTATCTCAACTAACACCTAAAAAGGCAAAGAGCAGGGAGGCGTGAGGCCAGAGTGGCACAGACAGAGGCTCAGAGAAAAACGAGCCCAGAAAAGCTCAGTGATCTTAGAGAAAGTATGCATGAGCAGGCACGACATGGAAGCTTGACAGTTCTCCTTGTTTGTTAAAATAGTGTTGAAAAGCATAAAAATATCAAATCAGGGACCTCCCTGATGGCTCAAGGGGTTCTAGGACGCAGCAAGCTAGTTGCTTCAGTGCGAGTTTGATCCCCGCCCCCGGAGGTGACCACATGGCGTGGCAGACCTCTCCTGACCCACCCGCTGCTCCGCTCAGCAGTGGACTTCGTCAGTCAGCCTGTTCTGCTCCCCGCTCTGTCTCTGGTGAATGCTCTCACCGCCCCTTCACCTCTGGCTTTATCGCAGTTCTGTACGCATAAATAAATAAATCTTTTAAAAAATAAAAACAAATCAAAGGGCCTTCCCTGGCGACGCAATGGGTTAAAAGTCCAGCACCATGAAGCTCGGCTCAGATGCTTCACTGTGAGGTCTATCCCTGGCCAGGGAGCTGACCCACATGGCATGGCAGACTTCTGTTTCACCACTGCTCCCCTCAGTCAATCTGCCTGTTCTGCTCCCCACTGTCTCTGGGAAATCCTCTCACCCCTTGTTCCTCTGGCCTGTACCCCAGTTCTGTATGCATAAATAAATATAAATCATAAATGAATGCATGAATGAGTGTATGCATTCCTTCACAATCCACTCTACGTCCTGTCCAGTGGGTGCTTAGCTACCGACCAGAGAACCTGTTCTACATGCTTTAAAGGCACTCATTGCTAACCTAACCACTCAATTAAATCTTTCAATTTTATAGAAGCAATGGGAAACTGATTCACAAAAGGATCCTTTACCCAGAACTTAGAGCCATGCAGTTTCTCAGCAATAATACCAACACATTAATTACCCCTCTACCCGCCACGCAGACATTCAGGAATGGGAGCTGTGCCTTCCTTCCTTTTAGAGAAAGGTAATTCTGAAAGGAGCAGTGAAAGGGGAACTCACAGGGTGCCTGGGCCACAGCAATCTTCTCAAAGAGGTCAGTTTTAGGGCTGATTCCACTCAAAAGCTAGGAATCTAAAATAGGTTCCCCTCAAATGATAGGAATCTGCATACTCCTTGGAAAGCTGTCAAAGGACCCCGTGTGATCCCTCACATTCACAGTCTGATGGGGAACACAGAGAAGCACAAAATAAAGAAAAATTAACCAAAGTCTGATGCTAATTTGAGCTGTTTCATACACACAAATCTTTGACAAACGAGTCAGGTATCAAAACCTTAATATAAAGAGGAGTGTTTTCATACCCTCCCATCCAAGAAGTGCTTTCATTTTAGAATGAAAATGTAGTCTTCTCCCCAGAGGACCCTTACAGCTTTCCTGACAGGTCACTCCGTTAGCAAGCTCAAAGCAAGGATGCCGTAAGGCAGCGGCAGGTCCATACAAAGACAACCCAAAGCAGCCCTGGTGTCGCAGTTTCTAACCAGCCACCCACGTTCCCATTCAATTACTTTAAGGTGGGGCCAGTAATTTTTTAAAAGCTCCCCAGGTGACTGTAAAGTGGTTGAGAACCAACCACTGAACTAATAAATACCTAAATATTAGAAGTAATTTTTCATGGTGGAGGACTGATGTAGACTTCTGATGTGTAAATTAACCTCAAGTCCATCTATTTTAATTTTATAGTGTATGGTTAGGAATTGCAAAAGTAGAATCAGCATTAGAGTTGTGTGTAGATAAAACAGTACCCTTTTTTGGTCTTATTAAAAGGGGTCATTTGAAGTAAATACTAAATCATAGCCTCCTGTCACAGAAACTTACACGATAGATCCAGCTTTCCTGACAGATCAGGGGTGTGCCTGAGTCATCTACATAATTTTCTGACTTTACAACTGCAACCTTCGCAATCTTCATTCATTTGACTTGTGACTTTTCAGATTAGAGGAAAATTATAATAAACAGGTCCAAACACAGGTATAAATGCACATGACAGATTTTGATACCTACACAACAAATGTTCTCATCATCCTGGCTCAAACCTTAGAGTTTTCCTTTGTAAATTCATAGAAATACTACAGAGTGGACACATCAGTGGGGAGCACATTGAAAAGGATGTCTCCCTGCTATTCACACACACCTGGGCGTCCAGATGTCACACCCAGACCCATTCCCCAAAGGTACTGCTGAGGGATGCCCTATTTTCCCCCTCATATCCACAGTTCAGCTATCATAAGTGACTCGCTCCTTCTTTCATACTCTCCCTAAATGCCTTCTTATCTTCTTCCTAATCCATGCTAGTTCAAACCTCCACCAGTTTCCGCCAGGGCCAACTCCTCTCCCCTCCAACCCATTCCACGCACGAATCTGGTTCTTAGTTGCCAACCACAGCATCCCAAGCTGGTCAAAGCTGGTTAGCGAGCCTTGATACTTTCAAGACAGTGTGGATGGATTTAAATCCAGGGTTGTCACTTTCTTTAAAATCTTTGGACAGGGCCCTCCCTGGTGGCGCAGCGGGTTAAATCACAGCACTGAGAAGCTAAAGCCACTTCCGCATGAGTTCGATCCCCGCCTGCCCAGGAGGTGACCACATGGCGCGGCAGACCTCTCCTGACCCGCCCGCTGCTCCCCTCAGCAGTGTACTTCGTCGATCTGCCTGTTCTGCTCCCCGCTCTGTCTCCAGTGAAGCCTCTCACTGCCCCTGCACCTCTGGCCTGCACCCCAGTTCTGTATGCACAAATAAATAAATCTTAAAAAAAAAATCTTTGGACAATGCTGCTCCTCTGTGGCCTTGCTTTCTCTGTCATTCTCAGGAGTGTGATGATGGCCAAATCCCTTTTGCCCTTGTAGTTTATTGAGTCTTTTAGCAAAGAGTCCTTGCAAGTGTTTTGCTGCTGCAGTTCTCTTGAAGCCTAATATTTTCTCTAGGACCTATCTCAACTTTGCTCATTTTGGATTAACGTGGACTCTTCCCATTTATCGACTCAGGTCTCCTTTTATTTTCAGGCAGTGTTCTTGGACTTTAAATATTAATAAACTCCACGCTTCTTTTTTTGTCTTCACTGTCTAGTTAGTTACACAGATATTGTTGTTTCTTTCTGTCATCTTCTACTTTAAATACTTTTTCTCCAACTCTTGTTGCTTCATGGAGAAGTTTTAATTCCTCAGGTGAGAATTCAAGGTGTCAAAAACTGGCAGTACATATTTAAGAGATTTCTATTTGACATAACAAACTACCCCTGCTCCTGTTTTCATGCGGCCCCTCACGGACCCCTGAGCAACCCTACCCACCTGCCCACATCCAGTCTGTCTCCAGTTTGTCTCGCTCCCTCCAGTCTCCTGCTCATTTCCCGAGGCCCCTCTCACCATTCTCACTGTAGGTTACTGTTTTGAATTCTTGTCACTGCATTGCTCAACTCAGGAAACAAAAAAGCAAAGGTTTCAATATATGTTAAGAACAATATATATGGAAGAGGAGTGAGTGTTCTAACTGCTTTTTCTTTCTTTACTAAAGATTCACTTCTCATCTCAGCTGTGATTCTTCCATAGCATACAGTGGAACTTCACGACCCTCAGTCACTTTCAAAGCCCTTTCAGAGCCACTATCTTATTGCACTATTGCAAGTGAGGCTGACCAGGCAGGCATCAGTCTACTGTGCTTTTGGCGACATAAACTCAGAAGTCAAGTGACTGGCTCCCAACTACACAACTCGTGAACTACAGGACCCCTCTCCTCTGACTTCCTGTTCAGACTCTGCCCATGAGAATGAATAAAGCCATTAACTCAACCTACACCCAGTGCTTTTTCTTAATTATAGATATTTTGGTTTATCCAATAGTACATCCCAATCAATTTTTCAAAGCTCTGGGCCAGTAGCTGCTAAAGCAGAATTTAGTGTAAACAATATCTGAAGTTGATAATGACAGGAACTCATAGACACAGTTCACCATTTAGCTTTATTTGCAATAGCTGTCCACTTGTTATTTACCCCGGTTTATTGAATATGGTGATCCCTGTCCTAGTTTTGTGTTTAAAAACTTTGCTGTGCTCCAATGGCAAAAAGGAATCACCAATTTCCTGAAACATAAAAATTCCCTTGCCTTCTAAAAACAGATAAAGGAAAAGCAAATTAAACAAGGAACAGCAATGGGACCCTGCACACGAACATTTGGTAAAGGGTTCAGGTTCTTGAGAAATTTCCTAAGAGTTCAGAAATTGTGTCTTTGTCTTAATGCACAATTTATGGTATTTAATATTCAGGCCCCTGTGAGTTTTTCCAACTAAAAATAAATGTTAACTATTTGGGTCAACAGAAATAAACACAGTCAGGAAGAGTAGGGAAAAAGGATCTCCTAGCAAGATGACACTAGGCACCAGCTGGCTTTCGAGAAATTTCACATCTAGGAACAGGGCCATGGTTCCCATCGATTTCCTCTTAACAGAAAGGAGTAACGTGTAGCTCTCCCAGGAGGTGCACTAGAGAGTTCCAGTGTTCCCAGGCAGACACATCAAGTTAACAAGAACAGCAAATGTTCTCAGCGTCCCCAACAGTGAAGCAATCTCCACAACTGTCTCCATACGGAGGGATGATGTATGGGCTGGTATGACTAATACCAGCCTCACCAGACAGTCGCTGTCACTTCCAGGGATCTTATCTGCAGATCTCTGAAGAGCAGACAGAGCTCTTCAGCACAGCCCATTGAAATGCATTTCAGTCACATTAAAAGCTCCTTTTAGGTTTTCATGCCTAGTTTCACACATAATAATTCACGTCAACCAAAGTCTGAGTTAACACATCCACGGACCTTCATATTAACTGCCAAAGGGTTGAAGCAAACCTCCCATTCCAGAAGCATAGGATCTAATACATTTCCAAGTACGGGGCTGCTGTGGCAGAGACGGCTGGCTGGCTGCCCTCCCCGTAGCTTCTTCTCCCACATTTTTTTTTAAAGATTTATTTATTGATGTATACAGAGCTGGAGTGCATGCCAGAGGTGGGGGAGAGGATTCACCAGAGACAGAGTGGGGAGCAGAAGAGGCTGATCTACTGCAGTCCACTGCTGAGGGGAGCAGTAGGAGAGACAGGAAAGGTCTGCTGAGTCTGGGTCAGCTCCCTGGTCGGAGATCAAACTCTTGTTGTGGTGGCTGCAGGCAGCTTCACAGTGCTGGCACTTAACCCCTTGTGCCACCGGGAGGCCCTGCTTCTCCCATTTCAAAACATTCTCAACGCAGCACATGGCTGCAGAATAGACATCTCTGCTCAACCTACCTTGTGCTGACATGCAATCATGTGACTAAGGCCTAGAAAGAATAGTATTGAAACCTGGCGCCAGCTTCCAAGTCATCAACTGAAGTGGGGGTGGGGGTGGAGCCAGGCTGTGCAGTCCCCATGGACTGGGAGACAGAAGAGCCCAGCCTTGATGATCAGGGAGCTGGCACTTAAGCGCTGGCCTGTCCGTAGCCCTCAGAGCTGCAGTCTGGGCGTACAGTCTCCCTTTTTTCCACCACTGCGTTTTCTAACTCATAAAGCTAGTCCCAATCCTCATACACTCTTCTCTGCCACATAACAGCAGTGATGGCAGGAACCGCCGTTAACACCCACAGCCTGAGGATTCTCACCACAGGCCAGAAAATCCATCATCTACTTTCGTATTTGCCACAGCTGGGAGGTAGGCGTTATTATGATGCTAGGCCAGTGGCCTCACACGGGGTGGCCGATCAGAAAACCCACCGTGGTCAGTCTTCACTAGTGGCCGATGTACCCAAGCCCCCACCTGGGCCTACCCAGAAAGTGCTTCGAGAATTTTCTCTTTATCCTCGTCATTCTGAAATGTGCTGATGTGCCTGGTGGAGCCGCTCAGTCTTTCAGGCTGTAGACTTTCCTCTGTCTCCAACAGTTACCGTGTCTTTGCCCATTTTCAACCTCACAGAGTTTTGTTTTATTTTCCATTTCTTATCAACTGACAACACATTTCCCAAATATGTCTTCTTCATTCAGGCTTTTTCTACTTTTTAAGTATCCTGTCCTGTCATAATAAATGAGATTTTGGGAGAGAGAGAGAGAGAGCGACTAGGCCATTTGCTTGCTCTGGAATCAATTTTCACAACTGAGGGTGAAAAATGGGAGACAGAATGTGTGAGAGTTTTCTTTGATCTCAACAAACTAGGGTTGGTCCATACCAAAAAGATGTAAAACTTCCAGCCTTTTTTTTTTTTTTTAAGATGGCAATTGATTGCCTATTTTGAGAAAGAAAAATTAATAGATCCTGGTAGAAAGAAGAAAAGAAATCTGGTTTAAGAATTTTTGTTTTTGTTCTTTTTTTTTTTTGCTTGGCTATAAAGTCAGCATGACCCAAGGAGCAGAAGGTTGATAGAAACGCCGAAGCAATCTTAGGCTTCCCTCAAATAAGCAGAGACCAGATGAAAAAGAGAAATAGATTCTCTACTCATGGCATCATGCAAATCTCAGTAGAATCACTTTCTCGAGACTGGTCAAACTTAAAAATTAAGTTCTGACCACATTAAAATTAGAGCTGAACAAAATGAGGAATAATGAAGACAGGAATTTAAAAATAGATAATGGTAGGTACAATGAACCTAGCGGTGAGGTTTGACACCCGCCCCCGTCCGTGGCCGAGGGCGGGGAGCGTGCCTGCATGGCTTCTGAGGGGTCACCTGGTGGCAGGCCCAGGGTGCGCCTGAAATCACAATTAGAAAGCAAAGAGAGGCCCTCCCTGGTGGTGCAGCGGGTTAAAGCACAGCATTAAGAAGCTAAAGCCACTTCCGCATGAGTTTGATCCCCGCCTGCCCCGGAGGTGACCACATGGCGTGGCAGACCTCTCCTGACCCGCCCGCTGCTCCCCTCAGCAGTGTACTTCGTCGATCTGCCTGTTCTGCTCCCCACTCTGTCTCTGGTGAAGCCTCTCGCCACCCCTGAGCCTCTGGCCTGTACCCCAGTTCTGTATGCACAAATCTTTAAAAAAAATAAAAAAATTTTTAAAAAATGCAAAAAGAAAGCAAAGAGAGAGACGCTCCGTGGCGGGAAGTTACTGGCAGAGATAGAGAACTCACATCACTCCAGTGCTCGAGCTGACTGATGTACCAGCAGCGTAAAGGGCCCCGTGAAGGGATTTCCACCCGTGGAAAGCCAGGCCACGCAGGCCGGGGCTGAAGCCCCGCGGAGGCCACGCCTAATGCTGCACCTACACTGCAGGTGAGGGCCGGCAGCTTCAAACCTCCCAAGGGACATCTCTGAGCTCCAGCGCCTGAGACCTGAACCCCGCTAACTGTGGGCCCTTCCTGGGCCAGGACCCACAGATGGAAGGTGCAGGATCGGAGCCCTACAACAGTGAGCTCAGACCTGACTCACCCCGACTACGACTAGGAGAAAGAAGAGAAAAAAAGCGTGTGAGGAAGCCAGACAGAGGTTCCAAAGAGGAGAGGCCATGTTCTGTGCGTCAGCCACATTCAGGGACGGGACAACAAAACCACCGGCCTCCACGTACCATCGACGTCCTCCGAACGCAGAACTGGCTGGGCCTGCAGGCTTGTGAGGTTTCTCTTAATACCAGTGGGGCTTTTTCCAAGAAAGGTTGGCAAAAGCTGGAAGTTGACATAACTGCAGAGTCTGGCACTGACTCTCTTGCATATGTTGTATAAACTTTTAAATGGCAACGTCTCCATTTCCAGCTTCTAAACTACTCATTTAGAAAGTGATGGAAACAGAGAGGTGGGCAAATGGGAAGCCCAGCCCCACTCAGGAGCACACAATGAGACGTTCCTGGGGACCCCCAGGGCCATGGGGTCCCCAAGCCTTTATTGTTCACAAGTCATAAATATGATGGGGGGAAACATGTGGCGTCTGGTGAGGAGAGAGATTAAGAGAACACTGTTCCCCTTCTACTCCTCACTCCCCACCGAGACACACACACACTCATCACTCAATTACCCATGTAAGCTGTAATAAACAATGGGCAGCCTGGATCCCAGAATCCTGCAGAAAACATTTTTATGAACCAACTCACTAAAACACATGTGTCAGGGTTTCAGATTCAACAGTGAGCCGGAAACCAGTGGGACAGTGGGAAAACCCAGGCCGGCTGCAGTCCCCAAAGGGGACTTGCAGGAAAGGGTTCCCAGCAGGGGACCCCCCCACACCATCCACCTCCTCATCCTCATGGAGGCAGAAGTATCAAAAGGGCTGGAGGGAAAAGATCCCCAGCACAGGAGGCCTCAAAGCCCTGCTCTGCTGGAGCCCAGAGGGCAATGTCTGAAAACACTGGTTTTCTGTCCTCAGACATCACCCTCAGCCCCCCTCAGCCACCTCCAACTGAGAAACTCGAGGATGGAGGCAGACTGAAGAGGAGCTGAGCCTTGAATGCGACAAAATGAAGAGACAGAGAAGGCAACATAATGTTTTTCTTTATTTAGCCAGAAACCTCAAAAGGCTAAAAGGCTGGACTTCGCCAGCAAAAGCCTTAAGGCTGTCAAGAGAGGCTGGATGTAGCAGGCACTTAGCTGCGCCTTCCCTGTACAATTCCTGGGAGTCTTCTTTGTTTTGAAAATGCTTTGTGAGGAAAAGCACACAAGTAAGCATGTCTGCATTTTGAGCTAGATGGCTGTGAGCACAGACTATGAGGCCCTGCGCACCAAGGCCAGCGTGGTAAAAAGAGAACAAGGCACAGATACGGAGGTCACTTGGGATTTTCAAAGCATGAATTCAGCACACAGATGACTTTATTTTCCAAAGCGGCGCTAACACAAACAGGGTTCAACTAGAACGAGGAAAATGCCTCACCTGAGGTGCAGACGCCAAAATTATGCCTTTGAAGTGCAAATAACCTAAAACAGAAGACCTAATTTAATCAAATGAGGGCTCCAGGTAGGCTCCAGGTAGGCGGTGTGTGGAGCAGAGTTAAGAGTGGTTCCCGGGGCCAGGAGAGCCAGGCTGAAACTCTCAGCGTCACACAGGCAAAGGCGGGAGGAGGCAAGGGAAACACCTCTCTCATGGGACCCCAAGACCCAGAGCAGCAGGTTCCAGGGCGGGGCAGGTGGGCTCACAGCGCCTTTATGTCATCGCTGGGGCGGAAACGCCCCAGCCGCCATCATTAGCATCACATCCTCGAGGTATCGAGGTATGGTCCAGAGGCGAGCACAACCTTCCCCACAATCCTCAGAGCGGCCGTCGTCGTGAACATCCAACCGTTATCACGTGCTGGCAAAACCGAGACAACAGTCGTGTCCCTGCCCGGGCCCACACACGAGTGGCTGTGGAGGGAGGCACAGGGCTGGGCCGCAGAGGACAGCTGGATAGCGAGGTGGGGCGCGGGAGGGGGCCAGATAGGGGGAAGGGCTGTACAGCGAGATGGGGGAGGGGTATGTACAGCCAG
>NW_004567119.1:12293024-12312599 GCF_000260355.1 Condylura cristata | reverse complement strand
GTATAGCGAGATGGGTGGGGGGAGGGGCCATATAGCCAGATGGAGAGGGAGGGGGCTGTACAGCGAGATGGGGGGAGGGGCTGTATACCCAGATGAGGGGAGGGGGATGTATAGCGAGATGGGGCTGGGGAGGGGGCCGTATAGCCAAATGGGGAGGAAGGGGCTGTACAGCGAGATGGTGGTGGGGGGCATCGTGAAAGGCAAATGCCCCTGCCTGGACCTCAGTGGGCCTCCTGCCCTGGTGTCACAGAGCTGCCTCGTCCTTATTAGCCTTTATATCCCAGGCTTCCGCACAAAATTCTATTGAAAGTGTTCAGTGGACTTGAACCAATCGTTCTGCGTCCCTTTGGCCACGCTGCTGAAGCCAGGTCTAGTACTGTCCGAGGCCTTTCAAACAGATTCCTACCCACTAAGTCCAGAATGTGAGCTATTTTGCTGCCCTGACTAGGAACTGGACACTCTGAAACCAAGCACTCTCTGGCTCTGGGCAGCTTGCTGGCACTCGAGGAATTCACCTTCTGGCCAGGGCTGACGTCCACTCCCTGGCCAGCCACATCCTTCTCAACATGCCGAAGCAGTTCCATGCGTGTCTGCTAATCAGCCACTGTCCTTGCCCCAGACCCCCTTTTCCCTCCCCAGGATTGAGCAGCTAGAGGGTAAACGCCAGGCAGAGCAGGGCCGCAGCCCAGTCTCCCACCCCATGTTTAGAATAGCTGGGAATTGGGCCCTGTGGCATCAGCCTCAAGAGCCCCTCTAGCTGACAACTCCGCCCCAGCAATCCCAAACTCCTGTTAACTAAATAGCTCTTGACATAATTGTGCCCTAAGTGCCATGGGAGGCTCCTCAGGTGAGGAGACTGCCCCCAGGTCACTCAGGCTCCCCGCCCCTCAGGACAGGGTGGCTGAGTCAGGCCCCAGCTCAGCTAGCCCTCAGTCTCCTTATCCTGAAGCTGCTAGGTCAAGACTCCTTACCGCCTACTGTACCTTATGGCTGATAGGTAAAAATAAAAGAACATTTCACTTTCTGAGTTTTGAGCCTATCCTTTTAGGCCACACGAGTGACATTTTTTTCAATATGAATGTCTTCCATCTTGCTCAAATACTTGACTACATTCTCTATATGGACATACATTCTCTAGACTGGACATACAGTTTAGAAAAATGTTTCTCATTTTTCCCTGATATAAATTAGGTTGTTCTTAAGTTTCTTCCCAGTGTAAACCTCTGGACAGCATTGTCTACATCTCTGTCCACTTACCCCTTCCTTCCTTTAGAAACTCCTAAGAGTGGAATGTCTTAAACATAGCCACCCTTGGCCAAGTGAGTACTACCACAGGCCCAGGAACCGCTTTCTGTGTATAAACCTCTAGTCCTCATGCTGTCTTGTGAGGGGAGGCACCGCTCTGCCCCAGATTCACAGAGGAGGAAACCGAGGCTCAAGTTCATCAAGTTCCCAGGGCGAGTGCGGCGGAGACAGGATGCACATCCAGTACCAGGCCGGATCAGGCTCCTTTGAGGCAACTGTTCCTACAAGGACAGGCCCCTGGAAGCCAGGGGTCAGTGCAGCCAGCTCAGGCAGCCGGCTATGCAGGCAGAGGACGGGCCCCTGGAAGCCAGGGGACAGTGCAGGCCAGCTCGGGCAGCCGGCTATGCAGGCAGAGCAGTGGCAATGGAAACCCACAACCTGCTCCGCTCACAACAGCCAAGGTGAAGCACTCACACACAAGGCCCGTTCTGAGCCTGCTTTACTGAATTCGCATAGCAAACTCTAGGGTGGGTGCTTAGCAGTACCCCTATCCCAGAGACGGGAATAGACCGAGGCTTCTGCCAACTTGCCCCAAGTCACAAGCTAGTAAGTAAGTAGGAACCCGGCTGCGAACCCAGATGGTCTGGCTCTCGCATTTCATCAGTCGCTGGGACACTATTTCACAGCCCTGCCCTGGACCTCCTCAGCGTTCTGCCAGAACAGCCGTGACCTTGGCTCACGTCTCAACTTCCTTGCCGAAGGCCCTGCTCACTGCTCAAGCCCCCAGCTTTGTCCCCACTTTCTGTTCTGTTCTTCACACACACACACACACACACACACACAAACACACACACACACACACCCGCCCAGTCCTAAGCCAACATTCTCCAAAGCCAGAAAAGATCTAAGTAAAAAGAAACTGAACTAAAAAGTCAGCGCATTAACACACACCACTTCACGGTCGCCCAAGTGCTATGCTCCTTGTTGTGTCTGATCCTGGAGCGAGGGCAAAGCAGTGTTTGTCACCAGCAGCCAAGCCGAGCGTCTCAGGGGCTTTCTAGGAACCGCCAACTCCCCACCTGTGTGTGGCCTTCTGGTCATTGATCTAACAGAACTTTCTTTTTCCCGGATGCCACTGGGTTTCTTAGAGAACGTTCATGCAGAGCTCCCAGCCTTGAGACTCAGACAGTGACTTTAGCAAAGTTTTGTGTGTATGTTTATTGTATAATACAGACTCAAAGTGGTCTCTGAAATCTCTCTCCAATTAAAGAATCATTAATTTAGAAATGTAATGATTTGGATAAGGGTGAGTGAAAATTCGAATTTTGAACAAGCTCCCTCTATGTTTAATTTAGAGGGAACAAAAGAGAAAGATGTTTTAATATTAAACATTTAATTATGAAGCACTATGTACTAGCAAACCACTATGTTGATTACTGGTGAGGTCATCATGGCCATCTTGATTAGAACGCTCTGAGTTAAATTAAATCATTTTGAAACTATTCTTTTAAATAATCTTTAAACCAAAGTTTCCATAACTTAAAATTGTACTTTCCGGCTCTCCCTGGTGGTGCAGCGGGTTAAAGCACAGCACTAAGAAGCTAAAGCCAATTCAGCATGAGTTCGATCCCCGCCCTGGAGCTGACCCACATGGCGCGGCAGACCTCTCCTGACTCCCCCGCTGCTCCCCTCAGCAGTCTGCTTCGTCAGTCGCCTGTTCTGCTCCCCGCTCTGTCTCTGGTGAAGCCTCTCACCCTGGCCTGTACCCCAGTTCTATATACACAAATAAACAAATCTTTAAAAAATTAAAACTGCACTTTTGTAGACCTGTGAATTAGCATTTCTTTTAAAATAAATGATGCTCATTCCAGATTACATGTCTTGCTCTCTTCGTAGATTAGGGAGCAATGAAAGGCCCGTCATTCAGTTGGCATCATGCCTGCAAAAGTGAGCGATTCAAAGCCTTGGGGCTTGACCTCTGCACTGCAGCCTCAGCACAGGCACTCCTTGTCAGTTGTGGCAACATCTGAGTCCTTCGGGGCCTGATTCAATAGCCACAGCAAGACAGGGACAGGAGATATTTTCTCATGGGAGGTTCTAAGACTCAAATAAGCTGATATTAAAAAAAAAAAAGTGAAATGTTTGAATGCCATTTAGTTCTCTGCACTCGGAACCTTGGTCTCATTATCCCCCTTTTCTTTACAACGATGGGGAGATCCAGCAAGGAAGACCAGCTCTGTCCTTTAAGCTAAAAATTGTGCAGCCAGCACGTCCAGGAAAACCAGCAGGCTAAAGCACACTTAGTTTTAAAAACTAACATTTTTAAGATTACATTATCCTAAGTACACTCTGGGCATAATAAAGGCGGTAAGAGCCGTCAGATTCAGGGCTCTCCACTTGGGGCTTTTGTACGAATCTGCACAAAATCACTCCTACCCCCACCCACCCACCCATGCGCCTCCCCCCAGGGCAGCAGGCTCATCGGGCAACCCTTGACTGTGTGTTTGTGTGTGTGTGTTAGGGGGATGGGACTTATCAAATAAAATGTCCCAGTCGGCCTACCTCTCCTACTAGCCCCTTAACTTTTCAGGGTTTCCATTCCATGAAAAATTTAGGGTGTCAATATCCATAAACATTAAAAGCAAAATATTTAAATTTACTTATTAGAATAAGAAATACGCTAAAGTCTCTTAATCGGGTTTCCTTTTTTAGAGCAGGAGTGAGTTGCAGAACTGACACACAGTTCTGCAGGAAAAAATACTCTGAAAGTTACAGCAGTTTAGGAAACTAATACACTACAAGAGGCTAAGTAGCTTTTGGATAGTAAAAGTCTTCATTTGGGGGAACCAAAAAACATTTTCAAAAAGGGCAAAAATGCAACTGAAGAGTGACCCAGAGAGCAACGGTATTAAATGTGTATAGGGGTCTTTTACAATAATGCTAAAAAAAGATACAAACTGAGCAGAATAAAATGAATAAATGGAACAAAATACTTTCAATTGACTTCCAAAAATAAGTGATTTTTACTGACCACCTCAGCTGATTACTGAGGGACACAGCCCTGGTGTGGGTCCCTCAGAAAGCAGGACTACAAAATGCTGGAGATTTAATTCCACATAATTAACAGCTATAACAGCCACTACCCAATCACTCTCCCTGCAGGGGAGGAGCCCCAGGAGAGTCCCCTGCCACTTACTTCCTGCCCAACCCCCTTCTCTTTTGTTGGTGAGTATGACAGGTGTGCAGGTGTTGGAAGCATCTGTCTCCTCCAGTTTCCTCTTGCATGACCAGTTCGATAGCAGAAAGACAATGTAAATGAGTGCACAGAAGTGGCAGGCTCACGTTCACCAAGGGTGTCAATCCCTGTCAGTCCCTGCATCCCCGGCATTGCATGAGCCACAGAGGGACTTCTGACCTCTCTAGGCCAACATCCAGCACACATCTCTGAGCTGAGTTTTGGTTTGAGGTGCTTCTTCTTTGCTTCTCTTTCTTTCTTGAATCAACAATTTCGGTTTCTGAGGAAGAGCAACCCAACTTCAACTGGACCCTGACTGTACCCACCAAAACTTCAAAAAGTTTAGGCAATTAGCAGAAAAGCTTCCTCCCCTAATTATGTGGTGAATTAATGAAACCCCTTCCCAGCTACCTAAATATACTTTCAAATTAAAACGGAGCCTGAATTTACAACCCAGGTTAAATGGATTAAAAGATTACGGGACAGAGAGTAAGAGCTTTCTCCATCTCACTCTCACATTTCAACCTCAAATTACCCCAGGTCTCTAATGACTGGAGTAGTCAACTGGGAAGGCACCTAATTACCCATGAATTACGCCGACCATGACCAATTTTAGGATCACAGATCAGATTTTCCCAAAACATGAATCTGCTAATTAAGTTACATGAAAGTCAAACTAACAGGCAATTTGGATGTGACATTTATCCACCTGAAAGCTGACTTCTAGGTGAGGTGCTAGCGTTCACGACCACAGCAGCTCTTCCTTGGGCTGCCTGTTACACTCGAATAATGCCCCAGGAAAGCATCTGCAGGCAGGAAGAGACTGAGCTTCGAGATTCGAGCATTTCCAGGAAACAACAAAAGGCTTCTCCCGCCAAACCAATAAATAGCTCACAGGGATGTGTTCCAGCATGTGGCTCAACCCACACGGATTCATTTGCCATCTTTAAACAGGTAATGAAACAAGTTGAAGAGACACACAGACACAACCCGAGACACCACACACACACACACACACACACACACACACAAACACAAAGAATTCCCCTAGACAGGTCCCGGCAGACACACAAAGGACTAATGCAGAAATAAAAGCCAGTCTACCCAAAGGCCAATGAGACCTCAACCTGTAAGCCCCAGCAAACAGCCAGCAATCCCCGGCAGCGCTGAGTGAGAAGTCACGCTGGTCACTAAGTCAGGCCGGTCACTCACCAGCCTGCCAGCCAGCCCGCAAGGCCCCAGAGTTGGGGCCCAGCTGGCCCAGGAGGGAGGGGGCGCTCTCAGGCTCGCACATGGGTCTGGGTTGAACTGCCCTGCTAAATGATGTTGGCGTGCTAACCCCAACCCTGAGAATGTGACCTCCCATGGAAAAGGGTCACTGATGACATTAGGTAGGATTCAGAATATCGGAGGAGGTGTAACAGGGGGGTCCCCAGGAAAAGGGGAAGTTCCAAGTTCCCTGCCCCACACAGAAGGAGGGTGGAGCTGAGGAGAGAAAAGCAGAGAAGAGAAGGAATTCTGAAGAAGGAGGAAGCAGGAGGGAGAGCCAGAAGGAGACCTGAAGCAGCCACATGGAGCAGGGAGCCTGTGAAGAAACCGTGTGTGTTTTTTGGCCCTGGACTGGTTGAAAGGGATGTGGGTGAGAGACCCGTGGGGAGGTGACTGTGGCAGTGTTTACCTTGATTCTGATTTTGCTCCCAGACTTGTCTGGCCATTTCTGACCCTTTTCTATGGGTCCTGGCCAGAAGGAGCTTTAGGCTTGTGGCAGCTTTCGGGCCAATCCCTTTTGGGTTGACTTTTGCCCACGAGGGGCTGGGTCACTTCAGGTGTTTGATTTAGACATTATATTCTTTGTCTTTCATGTTGTATACTCATGGTATTAAAGTTCCTTTTCATTAAAGTCTTATATGTTTTATCTTGATGTGGCGGATGGCAGGACCTATTTGGAGCAGGCAGGTTTGGATGTTCAGGGGTGCCCCTCTCCCTGCCCTGTAACAAAGGGGCATGGCTGGGGTTCTCAGAGGATGGCTCCATGACACCACGAAAGGATGTCCTCGTGGGAAGACATGGAGCCAGACTGGGAGAGGGACCCCTGCTGAGAAAGGCACAGACCTTCAATGCAGCTGGCAGGGAGGGACTGGGAAACCCACAGCTTAAAGGCAAG
The DNA here is from genome assembly GCF_000260355.1 of Condylura cristata. Classification (NCBI taxonomy): domain Eukaryota; kingdom Metazoa; phylum Chordata; class Mammalia; order Eulipotyphla; family Talpidae; genus Condylura; species Condylura cristata. The sequence continues at coordinate 12,305,955 of NW_004567119.1, read as the reverse complement.
ACTCCAGCTTTCCAAGGGAGCCACCTTGCTTTCAAACTTGCAGCTTCCAAAACTGAGAACAAATTACTGTTGCTTCAAGCCCCGGGGTTTCTGGCAGCCCTGGCAGAATCCATCAGGCTAGAACTTGGGTTTCCGCCTCTTGGCCTCTCCAGCCGCCCCTGGGCTGGCGACTGCTCCTACCACCCCCGCGAGCCACGGAGAACCCACCCTCTGTGGTCGAGCTGGCGAGGCCTCACTCCCCTAAAGTGCCACGTGACAGGCCCTCCGCCCCACCTGATTTCTCCCCTCTAGTACCCACAGGCCCCCGAGCAAGCACCCCGCCCTGCTGCAGGATGTGGAAGTTCCCTTCAGTGTGGGCAAGCCTGTGCTGCTTCTGTCCACCCGTTTTCTCACAAGAGTTTTCCAACACGTCCTCCAGTTTCTAGCTGAGTGACATCTTGCCCCACACCCCTCCCCCCTCCCGGCACATCACTCTCACTCTCCCACAGCCACGTGCCCAGAGGGCACCGGGCCAGCCAGGCGGGCTGAGCACACACACCTCCCTGTCCTGCGAGGCCGCGCCCACCCAGAACTGAGACTTTTTGTTACTGGGCCAAGGTTTACTGCCAGACTCACTTCCCTTGTAAAGCGTGAATTCACCCCAGCAAGTTCCAACGTTCACCCCTGGACGCTAACCTGTGAGGGCCTAACTCACCTGTTTCACAAGCCTCGTGGACCCCAAGGTTCCACGGGACTGCCACCCCCATTCTCATCCCATGGACGGAGCTAGAGGCACCCCAAGATCGGTCTGCTGAAACCTGACACGGTCCGAAAGAAGTGTGGATTCTGGGCCCAGGCTGTGCTCCCGGCTGGAAGCACTCCCAGCTTTCCCCTCCCCCTTTACCTCCACGACTATTTCTGCCTCACATTGTTTGATCTACAAAACTGCATTCTGAAATGTGCTTCCTCAGAGGCCTTAACCTGGGCCGCTGTGTCTCAGACTTGAGCTGCGTCAGAATCACCTGGGGGCTTGTTAAAACAGATCATGGCCCCTCCCAGGAGCTTCTGACTCAGTAGGCCTGACAGGGTGGGGTGGGGTGGGTTGGGGTAGGATGATGAGGGCAGGGGTTCTGAGAACCGGTCCAACCAGTTCCCAGGTGGTGTGGTTCCTAGTCTGCACACTGAGAAAAGTCGCCCTACACCTCTCATTCTCCAGGAGCATGGGGGTGCTCAGCCAACCAGATGTCCACCCCCTTCTCTCCCTGAGGCATAGCCCTAGTGGGGAAGTGGTTCACAATGAGTAGCACCCGTTTTTGACCTGTGAGGTGTAAGGGGATGTGAGCTGAGTGGTGCTCCTGAGAAAGACGTGCAGGAGTGAAGGTGCTTTTAATCTGCCTTTTTGCAAGTTCAAGCAGGAGATGCCAGGCTGTGAGGCCTACAGCATCTGGAAACCATATGGTAGCCCCGGGAGGAGCTGGCTGGGTCTCCAGGCCAGGAAAGAAAGGACCCGGCTCCCAGGTGCTGATACTCACCTGCTGAGTAAACCATCCCAGAACCGCCCTGCCTCCAGGCTTCTTGTTAGGTGACATAAGACATTCTTTATTGTTTGAGCTGGTTGAGTCAGGGGTTTTTCTGTTACTTCAAGCTGAAACTATCTAATCACCAAAAAAGCAAGCTAACCAGACAGCATGTCCATCTCGGGACTAAAGGCAGCCTCTCAACACCTACTCCAGAACTCCAGCTGATTTTGTTGAGAGGTTTGCCAGGAGCCAAACCACAGTAGGGATAACCAGACAATCCGGCTACATCTACACAGCACTGCCCCCGCTAGCCAGGGCAGAAAGTGGTTTTCCTACCTAAATTTTTTTTTAAGATTTATTTATGTATATGTACAAGAACTGGGGCACAGGTCAGAAGTGTGGGGGTGAGAGGACTCACCAGGGACAGAGTGGGGAGCAGGAAAGGCAGATATATTGAAATACACTGCTGAGGGGAGCAGCAAGCAAAACAGGAGAGGTCTGCACACTATGAGGGTCACACCCCAGCCAAGCCACCAGGGGTCGAACTCATGCTGCAGTGGCTGCCCAGAGCTTGATATGACTGAGAATGTAACTCCTCTGCCAACAGGGGCACCCCTGGTATTTAGATACAAGTTTTACAATAGAGAGAGGCCTTGGATCATGTCCCTAACTCTGCCCTTCATGGTTCTGCAATCTGAGACTACTGTCTCCCCTTTCTTGCCTGTGCAATGGGGCCCCAGCACCTCTGCACCTTGCTACCTGAGGACAGCCACTCTGAAGGTACTTTGTGAGCTCTAACGTACAATCCAAGGGCACCTATCCGTCTGATGTTTCATGGACTAACTGGAGTAGCATGCTTTTAAGAAATAAAGATTAACATTGACCCCAGAAGAATTACTTCACCAAAAATTCATACAACCTGCATCTGCATAACCAACAACCGCGATATTATTCGAAGCAGACTTGCCCTCGTGAGTACTTTTATGGAAATTGAAGGAACCAATGGCCACAAGACAGCAACACCCTGGAACCAACGTGGTAGGGGGCCTGACGCCAGGGTGGGTTGTTTTCTACCTAATTTTCACAATGGTCAAGCTGGGGAGACGCGCAGTGCCCTTGGCTTTCACTGATGTTATTCTCTGGGACAGCCTGCAAACACAGCTGTGTTTGAAGTGGCTTTGGACACTTCACAGGCGGCAAATCATCTTTCCTACAGAATTGAGTTTTAGGGGCCCTCCCTGGTGGTGCAACAGGTTAGGACACAGCACTGCAAACCAGCCACTTCAGTGCAAGTTCGATCCCCACCCTGGAGCTGACCCACATGGCGCAGCAGACCTCTCCTGACCCGCCCGCTGCTGCCCTCAGCAGTGTACTTCGTCGATCTGCCTGTTCTGCTCCCCACTCTGTCTCTGGTGAAGCCTCTCACCACCCCTACACCTCTGGCCTGTACTCAGTTCTGTATGCATAAATAAATATTTTTTTTTTAATTTTAAAGATTTTTGGAGGAAAAGAAAAAAGAAGTCAGTGGTAGTTTTTAAATGATTGAAAAGATCTCAGTAAATTTCAAATGTTTGTAATGTCAAAGAATTTTCATGCATAGAGAAGACTTTTTTAAAATCAGCATCTTCATTACTTTGGGAGAAAACACTGGGAAAGATTCCAATAAGCAAGCGAGACTTCTCGTACAATTTATAAATTACTCACAAGAACAACCCTCAAAACAATGATTCCAAAACACCTTCAGGAAGCACCACGGCAGCCGCTGCTTGTGAGGAACACTGCTTAGACTACCACAGTAATGATCTGTGAAGTGGCAACAGTTTTTGTTACATTTATTATGGAGAACTCTCAATTACTCCAGAGTCATTTCCCATTCGGAGGACTGTAACAAGTAATATGATGACAATTCACTTAAATTAGAGTAACAAGCTCCCAGGAGACCCCATCATCTTAATATTGGTGTTACTAGACAGAGAATACTGCCTTGGGAAATTAGAATTCTCCTGTGAACCTCGAGATCCCAAGCCCTGCCCCCTCTTAAATGATAAGAAATTCAGTGTCACAACATATCTAGAACATCTAACTATACAGAACGAATCACGCCACTGTGCCAAGAGATGGGGATCTTTCTAGACAGTGCCTTCTAGAAAGATCCTTCCTCATCAACAGAGCTGGCAAAACAAGAATAGCACAATGCTCACTGCATAAATGAAGCCTTAAAGAGACCCCATGTCGGCTCGCTCTGGCTATCAAGCAATAAATGTGCCTGAAGATAATAAACTGGTCTCACTCTCCCTTACTCACAGTGGCACCTTCCCTGACTCTCATATGTTTCTGCACTTTTCTACCACGTGGTCGTTTCCACAGGCATATCTTCCCCAGTGGGGGAATCTGCCTAGCTCTGGCTTCAGGATGCACACCTGACCAGGATTTCACAGCGCACCTTTCTCTTCAATACTATGATGAGTACTTAACTAATATATAATATAGTATATAAATAACCATGCCAAGAGGTGGCAGAGCTCATGGAGACAACCAAGAGTCAGATTTCCACGGCCTAGTGAGGCCACCTCTTCTACCAGCTGTCAAGAAGTGAGGAATAGGCCCTCCCTGGTGGCGCAACAGGTTAGGATGCAGCACTGCAAGCTGGCCACAGCCGCTTCAGTGCAAGTTTGAAGCCCCGGAGGTGACCCACATGGCGCAGCAGACCTCTCCTGACCCGCCCACTGCTCCCCTCAGCAGTGTACTTCGTTGATCTGCCTGTTCTGCTCCCCACTCTGTCCCTGGTGAATCCTCTCACCACCCCTGCACCTCTAGCATGTACCCCAGTTCTGTATGCATAAATAAATAAAACTTAAAAAAAAAAAAAGTGAGGAATACTCAGATGCTGGCCCTGGTTCTGGCCTGGACTTACCAAACCCTATCGATCGCTCCAGACTTTTCAGGGGCGTCATAATAATGAAGCATTTTGCCTGTTTTTATTTTGGATGAATGCTTCAAAATAACACCTGGGATGCTTAAAGTTGGTTCAAATATCTTTTTCAATAGAAAGATAGAAACTAACACAAACCAAATCACTTCAGGGTCTGTAAAAAGATGTATCTAGAAGAGGAAATTTTAGTGAAATTTCAAATCAGGATTCGAATCCCATTTTCCTAATGATATAAGTGAGATTTTAATACTATTTTTGTAATTATTTAAATGTCAAAAACTTTACCGAAAATTTCATCACCTGAAGAAACCCAACAAGGTCTCTGAGGCTTGAACACAATTTTAATAGGTACCCATCACCCTATTTAAAAGTTTGTATGCTAAAGAGAACATCTATAGTCAGAGAAAATCGCTTTATGTTGTGGCCATGAAGATCATGGCTCAATGCATTCGCTGTGCAACCCTCTCGGGGCCCACACCACACTGGAGAATGTTCCAGGGAGCACACAGACACAGAGCCAGTAAGTCGTTCTTCTCTCTTTTTTTTTTTTTTAAAGATTTATTTATTTGTGCATACAGAACTGAGGTACAGGCCAGAGGCTCAGGGGTGGTGAGAGGCTTCACCAGAGACAGAGTGGGGAGCAGAACAGGCAGACTGATGAAGTACACTGCTGAGGGGAGCAGCGGGCGGGTCAGGAGAGGTCTGCCACACCATGTGGGTCAGCTCCGGGGCAGGTGGGGATCGAACTCATGCGGAAGCGGCTTTAGCTTCTTAGTGCTGTGCTTTAACCCGCTGCGCCACCAGGGAGGGCTGAGTCGTTCTTCTCTTTAAAGAGGCACCAGGTACAGTGACCTGACTTAAAGGCCACACTCTGTAATTCCGGCCCTGGCATGGAAGTTTCAATGGCAAACATGCCTCAGGGCTTGGAGAGGAAGGACATGCGACACACGACGTGTACCCAGGCTAAGACACTTCCATGTTCGTCTAGGAGCTGACACCCCTTTATTTAGCTGCTGCTCACCTAGGTGTTGGGCACCACCAGGTGATCGGCTGAAAGAGCCTCACACGGGCACTTGGGCATCCGGAGAAAGGCCTTTCAAACCAGAGGAGGAAGGGCCCTGGCCTGCCTCAGAGCCAGCGAGTGGTGTGGTGCAGGGCAGGTGGGCTGGTAGATGAGAGGAGTGTTCTGGAGAAAGAGAAAGGCCTAGCCAGTGTGAATGAGAATGCCGGGAAGTGAGAAGCCGGAGAGGAAGGCGAAGAGGTGAGCGGGGCCCGGCTCACAAAAAGCCTTCTATGCCAAGCTCCAGCAGCTGCACTTCATCCCTAGGTAAGGGCCTGCTATAAAAGCCTGTTTGTGCAGGGAGCGCCAGGAAAGGGTATAGGCTGAGACGCAGGGCTCGGCAGGACCGTGAGGCTCGCCTGGGGCAGCTATGAAACGGAGGCCGGAGCTCTGAAGAGCCAGCCAGGCCTGGGGAGCGGTGACGGTGGCGGGAGGATGAGCCGTGACCCTGACTTCGGGCCTATGCACAGGAGGGTCTGGTGCCTGCACACCGCCAGTTACCAGCCCTCCACTGCTAGGCCAGGGGAGGAACCTGTGTAGGAGGAGGGAAGTCGAGAGGACCTGAGTGAAAGACTCAGTTCAGGATGCACTAAGCAGCACCTGAAGGCTCAGGGGAGCTCTCAGGAGGCACCTGAACAGGTGAGACCTCTGGGCAGAAGGTACAATCTGAGTTCAAGCACCTTCTCTCTCTGTAAAGCCCCGAGAGAGCAGGCAAGACTGGGGCTGTGGCAGCTGGAAAGAGAAGGTTCTCCATGGGGCTTTGGGGAGAGGTGTTCAGAGGACAAATGCAAGGCCTTATCAACAGGTCAGGAACTCTGGGATTCTGCAGAGAACATGGCTTTCCATTTCTAAAGGCGAACAAAGAAAAGCGAAGAGTAGCTTCACTCCCTGTGGGGACCCCAAGCTCCCCCTTCATTGCCAAAAGGAAGTTTCCCTAAAGATTAAGTCATTTTTGTCTGCAATTCGATCTTTCAGTGTGTGGCTGAGGGTTAATGAGATTTTTCTTCATGTCTGACTCCTAGGATCTGCCTTTAACGGATGTAAACTGTTTCAGGGAACACATTTTACTGCTGTTACTGATCAGATAAAAGCACATTAAAAAGGAACAAAGAAAACATCCCGGATACTGTACCTTCTCCAGTCAGTATTTATGGTTTTTATGTAACCATTTTTAAAAGCTGAAATAGTATACTATTCAAACTTTGCCAATACTTAAACGTTTCATATTCTAACAAACAGACCCAAAAAGGCTTCTTGGAAGGACGAACAGCGTCGGACAAGCTTCCCAGGGAGTATCATTTCTAGGAAGGGCAGCAGTCTGCTCTCGTTTGCCCTCATCACTGAATCCCACCAGCAATCTTTCTCTCTCAGCGAAAGAGTAGATTACTGCTGATATCTGAGAACACCCAGGAGAAAAACGGGGATGGGGAGGAAAGAGGGAAGAGAGTCTGTCAAATATTGCTCTTTTGGCTTTCAACCAAATACAATTACAGAGAGTTCGCAGAAGATGAAGTCAAGACAACATAAATGAAATCTTCCATGAGAACTATTACCCTGAAATCTTTCCCAAACTGCCTCTGAGATGATACGCAAGCCGCTCTAGAATTCTCCATGTGAGAATTAACCAGGGTCTGTGCCGGCCCCACCCCAGGCAGCCTGCAGGTGAACACAACCTCCACATACCTAGACTGCCTCCCGTGATATGAGGTCAAGGCCCACCTACGCTCTTCTTGGGACATCCTGACTCTGGTTTATGGTCACATCTTATTTCTCGAGTCCAGAGCGGGCAGCTGCCCTCTAAATGGGCCGTCTCAGAGACAACGTGCTCATTCTGTGGAATTCCCAAGGGCAGCCTCCGCTGTCTGGTACACCTTACTATCATTAAGAGTTGGCATGGGGGAGGGGGTAGCAGTTGACATTGGAATCACAAAAATGTTTGCAATTGTGCAAAGAAAGACTAGGAACTTCGTACCTAAGATTAAGGACCAATGACATTCAAACAGCAGGGCAAGTCTAGTCTTAGTGTACAACACAAAGAATAAGTATCCTGATAAATGACTGCGTAAATATATAAACGGGGAGCATGGACAAATCTCCCACACAGAGTTCTGAGTTATTTATGTCGGCAGAGCTTAACTCCACTTAATGACTGCAGCGTGTGCGGGACTCACAGAGGTGGACAGAGGAATCCACGAGGAGAAGGCCCCCAGCCGGCCTCAGCCAGGTGCCCGAGGCCACGCCAAAGCACTGAGTCACGCTGACAGCAGCGACCTCTGCCCGGTGACGAGCATGGCGTCTGCGATCACAGCTCCCATCCCAATCCCTGAGCCCCAATTCGACCATGAGGGAAAACCAAGCGCCCCCAAATGGATGCACATTTTACAGAATCCCTGACAGGCTAAACAAGAACAAGGAAAACCGACACAGTGTCAACACCAAGAGGGTCGGCCTAGACCAGACCAAAGGTGACCTGGCAGCCGGCAGGGGTCCTGGACACAGGGCGGGCACTGTGGGAAAGCCAGTCCGCTCCGAGCGAAGTGTGGAGTTGAGTTCACCGTAGCTCCAGTGCAGGCTTCTGAGCTGGGGCGAGGCACCGCAGTGGCAGTGGGTCAGCTGTAAATCTACGCGTGGTCTAAGGCCCTCCCGGGGGGCGCAGCAGGTTAAAGTGCGGCACTGCTAAGCCAGCCGCGGCTGCTCCAGCTGGATCCCCACCCCGGAGCTGACCCACATGGCGCAGCAGACCGCTCCTGTCTCCCGCTGCTCCCCTCAGCAGTGTGCTTCATCCATCTGCCTGTCCTGCCCCCCACGCTGTCTCGGGGGAATCCTCTCACTCCTGTACCTCTGGCCTGTACCCCAGTTTTATATGCATAAATAAACAAATCTTTAAAAAACAAAATAAAATAAATGTTGCCTAAAGGGTCAGTTTATTTGTAAAATATGTATGCATAAATAAACAAATCTTTAAAAAACAAAATAAAATAAAATAAAAATAAAATAAAATAAAATAAAATAAATGTTGCCTAAAGGGTCAGTTTATTTGTAAAATAGCAAGCCATGATATGAGCGTATGAGGGCCTCAAAATTTCTTTTAACTTAAAATTCCTCCTGCACAGTTCAGGGAAGTGCACTGGACTCTGGTGGTGGCACACGGGTGATCTGGTGATGGGAAGCCCACGGGGATGACAACTGAGATGGAAAAAGGCATATAATGATGTAAGAATAAACTATTATACTATTATATTATTAAAAAAAAAAAAATTCCTCCCGCCCATCAGGGGCATTGCTCTTCCAGAGATCATTTTTGGAGAGAACTCCAGGACCCACATTTTCAGAATGTGAAGACCAAGCAGATTTTCTAATCCAGCCTCCCACCCGTGGCGTGATTTTTGTCTTTACACATACGGAACAAATCTCAACAAAAAATAGCCAAAAGAAACAGAGCTCTAGAAGTCAAAAGGAGAGTGAGTCGGGCTAGTAGGTGAACCGAAGCTGAGAAGATTAAAAACACGAACGTCGGGCCTGGTCAGACCAGCACCAGGACGGGGCATGAAAACCCACCAGACGCGGTGACCGGCATTTGCTTCAGTGGCAGGGAGGAGCCTGTAGGGGCAGGGAAGGGTCGCCCACCAGTCAGTGAGCCGTGAGCTGCTGCTTCAAAGGGCTAAGAGAGCCACTGATGTGTATTTTCCTCAACAACAAAATAAATAAATAGAAAATAGAAGTGGGAGCAGCGGGTGGTAAGATCAAGCAGGATTTTCCAAATAAATAAGTCAGCATGCCTTCCGGAGCGGCCAGGTACAGGCGGTGGCTGTGAAACGCATCTCCCGCTGCTAACCGCTGGTGCAGCTCTCTCACCCCACACCGTCCCACCCCATCCAGCACCAAAAGACCAAAGGACAATACTTCCGTGCTGCACAGAAAGTTGGTGGAAGAAACCAGAAATCAAAGGCACAGGCACCTCAGCTGGCTGACCTCCCCTGGCCTCCGGCCCCAGCCCCAAGCAGCCTGGGCCCCAGCTCCTTCCAATGCCCGTGGTTTCTGGGCCTCTCTGCCTTCTGTCTCTGGACTTTCAAACCAAGCCTGACATTCCGGAGACGACCAGCCGGAGTTCTGACTCTCCCACAACAGGCCCCCTATCACATCATCATCCTCTCCCCAGAGGCTCAAGCCAAATTCTAGAAGTCGTCCACTGAGCTGTCCTTTTCCCTCACTCTCCACACTGATTCAACAAGGACTAAATCTTTTCCACCCCAGAATTCAACTCAGAACTTTCTATGTCCCCCCAACCCCACAGCCACTGGCCTGCTCCGAGCCACCAGCAGCACCCTTCAACTTTTCTTACTCCAACCACCCCAAGAGGACTGTGACAAACTCCGAGCTCTGTCACATATACTGAAGTTGTCCCACATTTAAAATTTTTTAAAGATTTTATTTTGCATAAGAGAACTAGGGTGTAAGCCAGAGGGGTGGGGAGGTCAGGGGAGTGAGAGGATTCACTAGAGACAGAGTGGGGAGCAGAACAGGCAGATCCACTGAAACACACTGCTGAGGGGAGCAGCTGATAAAACAGGGGCGGTCTGCTGCGCCATGTGGGTCACCTCCCTGATTGGGGATCGAATTCATGCCTGAGTGGCTGGCCATTGCTTGATATCACTGAGAATTTAGCTCCTGTGCCACCAAGGAGGACCCCACACTTAAAATTTTTATGAGTTAAATGGCGGCGACGTAGCTTCTGGCACATTGTAACAATTGGCACTTTTACTAAAACCGTCGTTTTTAAATATATCTGGTGAATTCTAAATACCATGGCAGTGATGGCCAATCTCATCTAGATTTGAAATCCACAAAATAGGTTTTCCTGTATTGCTGGATAGCCCCTCCAAGAACTTTAACCTAATATAGCTTTATCTTCACAGTCTTTTGCTATGAAACTATGGGGTATAAATTAAAATTCTGGGGTTTTAAAATGTTTTCCTGTGACTATACAGTCTAAATGTTCTTCTTTTATTAGTCCACAACTGATCAAAATAATCAAGTTGACAAATTTTGACAATTAAACATAAGTCAAATTTCAATGAAAAACTATCTTTCAATGAGCTGGAGAAAACGGTCTTTGTTTCTCCATCTGGTTTATGTAAATATTACTTACTGTTAGAATGAGATAAGGTAAGATGGTATCAATTTAGTCTTATTTTCCTTGTTGTTTTTTCATGTAAGCAGGGAGAAACCTGTTCACATAAATGTGGATGGGAGTGCTGTTACAGCAACCCAACATACCCTAACCTCCCTCAGTGTTATTTCCAAAACTCACACTTAGTCTCTATTAAAAATGCCTTTGGATGACCCAACAACTGCCAATTTGACTGGGACTCTGCCTTCAGTTTTGTACAAAAATTGGAAAACCACCAGAGTTACAAGTGCACTTGTCATCCCATCAGAGTGAATCACTTTCTTCTCCGCCTTAATAATTTCAAACTTCCCCTAACCTGTGTAGCCAAGACAGCCCACAGAGCACTGGGCTGGCTGAAAAATGTGCCTTCTTCTGGTAAGGGGAGAAGCGAGATTGTGACAGTGGAGATAGGGAACGAGAACCTGCAACCTCAGATCAGTTTCAGGAGAGTATGTGCAGCTGAGTACCCAGCAGTTATTCTGGTGCTATCTAGCGGTCTCACGTCTCCTCCAAGGACATAGCCCAGTGTGTGACCGCCAGGCTGCCCCAGGGCCAAAGTATGTCAAATGTAATTTATGTCTTTGGTTTGCTAACCCCTGCTTAAAATCTTTTAACAATTCATACCACACTTTTAAAAATAAAGTCCAAGGGCCTCCCTGGTGGCCCAGAGGTTAAGTCTCAGCTCTACCACTGTTTAAGCCCACGTGATGGTCTGAGATCGATCCCCAGCCCCAGAGCTGACCCACATGGCGCGGCAGACCTCTCCTGACCCGCCCGCTGCTCCCCTCAGCAGTGTGCTTCACTGATCTGCCTGTTCTGCTCCCCGCTCTGTCTCTGGTGAATCCTCCCACCCGCCTCACCTCTGGCCCACACCCCGTTCTCCTATGCAGAATAAATAAGTCTTACAATAAAGGAATAAAAAATGAAAATAAAACCCAGCCTCCTTGCTGTGGCCTGTCAGACCCTACTTGGTCACTCTTTCCTACGCACAGGGCCTCCCCTGTTCCTACTGCTGCCACTGCTCCCCACGTCCGGCTCTGGCTTTGTCACTCCACCCAGACTGTGCGTCCTCCCTGCTGCATGTAGCACCTGCACGTCCTCCAGACCTCAGCGTGTATGGAATCTCCTAAGAAGGGTCTCGCCTGGCCACCATTCAGCGCATCATTCTTTACCAGTCAGCTAATGCTTGGCAGTTCTTAGTTTATAAGCATTAACTGTTGTGTTTACAGTAATGTGATTCTCCACTACACGCAACACAGCTCTAATGTCTTCTGTCCTGCACCCACACCCAGCTCATGCCTCCCATTGGTGAACAAGGGCGTAAAATGCCATGGGAAAGGGCGCGTGCTGGGGAGGGTGTCTGGCAGCTTTCTGTACCACCTTATTTTAAAACAGCCATGTTAGCTAGGATGTAACTAATACAGATACGCGGCATCGCACTACATACACAAACACAAACACACCCCGAGCTTGAGACGGCACCCAGAGTGGGCAAGGAAATTCAGCAGGTAGCCACGCCCAGGCCCCCCTTACCTGTGCTCTTCGGAAGGCTCCTCCACATCCTCTTCAGAGTCACCCTATTGACAAAGAACAAGCTTTAACGGGTTGCTTCAAAGGAACAAGAAAAATCCCCCAAAGAGACAGGTCTTCGGATCTCACAGGGGTGACAAACTGGGCCCGGACATCTGATGGTGCCCAGGGGTCCGGGAGAATGACACAACCAGGAGTCCCCTTGCCAGCCACCCCTTAGCTGATCACAGTCAGTAAATGTCCCGTCAGGTTCAGTCACATCTGCACCTGCTCTCCAAATCAGCTCCACACCATCACCCTCCAGAAGCCTCTCTGTAGTATTCAAGTTACTGCTACTAGATCATACTTGAGGTTGACTGAAATTCCCACAGCCTGAGAGGCACTGGGTGGCTCACAACAGTCAGGACACTGTCTAAGGGGCCATTTTGACACCAATGTAAAAAGTCTGGTACATGTCACAAATGGCATAAATAGCACCCTCACCCAAAATAGCCTCCCGGGCTGAGCAAAACCTGACCACAGGTAGTAGGGGAAGTGCGGAGGGACCAAAAAAGGAGTCAGAAACAGAAACAAAGGGGCAGGCCCCTGAAGGGCGACCTGTGGACCTGGACCTGTGGGCCTGGACCTGTGGACCTGGACCTGTGGGCCTGGACCTGTGGACCTGGACCTGTGGGGCTGGACTTGTGGGCCTGGACCTGTGGAGCTCTGAACCTGTGGGGCTGGACCTGTGGGCCTGGACC
>NW_004567119.1:12286668-12292922 GCF_000260355.1 Condylura cristata | reverse complement strand
CTGGACCTGTGGGACTGGACCTGTGGGCCTGGACCTGTGGAGCTCTGAACCTGTGGGGCTGGACCTGTGGGCCTGGACCTGTGGACCTGGACCTGTGGGCCTGGACCTGTGGGCCTGGACCTGTGGGCCTGGACCTGTCGACCTAGACCTGTGGAGCTCTGGACCTGTGGAGCTCTGGACCTGTGAAGCTGGACCTGTGTACCTGGACCTGTGGGCCTGGACCTGTGGAGCTGGACCTGTCGTGTGCCTGCCAGACCTGCTGACCCAGCCTCTCTCAACGCCACTTCGGCTCAGGAATGGGATCCTAGGCTTCTGATGGCTGCCTCCCCGCCTCTTCCTCCATCACCCTCTACACTCACTCCCTCCGAAAGCCACAACTTCTCAATAGCACAGGGAGACACTCTCCAAAGGCGTCATCTTTCTACCACAACCAGGACACACGGTTCGGGCCAGTGCAATCCGAGCTGGGCAGACACAACCGTTCATTTTCAGCTCCAATCCCAGTGCCACACCCCACGCGCCACAGGCCTCTGTCTCCCCAGAAGCAGTGATGACCAACGCCAGGCTCGTCGACAGCGGGGAGTCCCTGCCCAAGCACTTCTCACCCAGCCCCCTCTGTCCAAGACACCGTCGCCCTCCTTGATGGCTCAGCAACCCTCAATGTCCTCTTGCACGGCTCTCTTCCTGCTGCTTCCAACTATAAAGGCCTACCCATCTTCAGAAGTACAGCTAAGACAGGTCCCTTCTTCTCCATCCCTTCTGCAAGCACAAGAGGGCACAGCAAGAGCCCCAGGCCTCCAACCACCACAGGGCTTTCCACTCTGGCTTTAAGAGGCTGGTGTCAACCAGCTGCGGACATCAGCATGAGACAACCCTTCCTCCACAGCAGTCATTACCTGTCACCCTCACAGTACGGACCAGGCATATTGGGCGACACCAAGATCACTGCTGTGGTAACATCAAGATCACTGATGTTAATCCCTGTTCCAGAAGCTTCCCCGGCTCCCTCACTGCTAGTCAGGTTTACTCTGACTCCTTCACTTGGACTTGAGCACAGTCCAACACGAGCCTTGGCTGACACCCAGCCCGACCTGCACAGCCACACAGCGGGCGCCCTGGGCTCCAATGCAAACATCAGCCACGGTCACCAGGTGCTCCCGGAGCCCCTCTGCTGCTGGGGACCTCCCAGCGGCTCCCCCTCGCCCCCACCTCGGCCTTCCATCCACACAGTTCCTCTCCCGTCCTCTCAGTTCCTACAGTTTAGCACATGAATGTTATCTCAGGGTATTACCAACCTTATCTCCCGAACAACACCAAGCTCTCAAAGGGCAGGGACCTCACCATGTAAATTCCCCCAGCTCCTGGCAAAGCCTCAGGACCCCGCCTGGGCTCGCCTACTCCGGCTGCTTTCCAGGGCTGGCCCAAACGCCAATACAGCTGACCACACAGTGGCGGTTTCCACCGACTCGTCCAGGTGTGACGTAGGCTGTGCCACCCCGATCTGTGGCATCACCCCCCGACATTCACACAAAGACAGAGTCGCCTCGCCACGGAGTGCCCCTGGCTAGACAGGGCGGGCAGCGGGCTCTGCGAAGACGCCGCCCCCTCCAGCCGGCCGGCTGGCGCCCTCCCACCAGGCCACCCCAGTTCATCCTGTTCATTACCTCTGCGTCCCACACTAGGGCGGCGCGTGATCCCTCGGGTCCCCAGGCCCAGCAGAGCCTGGTCCACGGCCCACGCGCAAAATGTCGGCAGAGCTGAACACATCTAGTCAGCGCTCAGTCACGCGTGGATATGACTATCTTTGAAACTCCCTGAGCAACCTTTTTCCTAAATCTGACAGAAGATGACATCATGTTCCTCAAGCACAGGACCCACCAAAATACAACTTTCCTAGCCAAACTTCCTCAATAGCACCGTGGGCAAAGCCCGAGCTCTGGAACGAACAGCTCCTAGGTTCAAATCCCACCACTCCACTGCCATTGTCTTGGAGCCCGGGACAAGTTGCCTCAATTTCCCCATCTATGCATAAGGCCTCACTGTTTTCAGGGTACTGGCATGCACTACTACTCATACGGTGGTTGAACATTTCCTGTAGTTAATACTCAATCCTTCTTAGCTATTTTTTTTTTTAACGTTGATCGTGGAGATGGATTAAACCAAAAATAAACCTCTCAGACAAAAAGATTTCCAAATACTATTCCATGATTCACCAAATGGAGCAGATGTTATTTTAAAACACAGTACCTGAGATAATGATATTCAAATACCATTTCCTGTTTCACTTTCTACCCATTTCCGTTATCTACACTCTCAGACTCAAACGGGATACAACAAAGAAGACAGGAAATTTCTGTAGAAAAACCTTTCTCATTCACCACTGTACCCAAGGGACCCGCTGGGCCAAGGTCACGGCAGGTGTCTGCTCTAAGACAGCTCGAACCGCAGAGCACTGGCCCGTCATCCCTGACCAGACCAGACCACACGACCCCATTCCAGGCACCAAGGCCATGTCCCAAACCTGACGGGGCCATCAGGCTTGAGTCTTGTCATCTCAGCAAAGCTGAAGGGATTTAAAGAACACATGGCTGCCAGCCCCTCTCGCTGCTGGAACTGGCATAAAAACGCGACCGGTACACGATGGAAACAAACGTTGCCAGCATTCACCCTGCCGCCTTGGGAGCTGCTTCCCCTCCTGAAGAGCAGGCTGGACGAGACTCCGACAACTGTCCGCCAGAGCGATGGACAGGTCAAAGACGGAAGGTCTGGCGCCTGCAGCGGCTGCCCCTGACGCGGCCGCCAACCTTACACGCTCAAACCCTCTGCAAGGGACCCCAGAGAGACAACCAGTCATGCTCAAGATAAAGAAAAAAGCCAGACACACAGGAAACCCAAAGAAGGAGAAATGAGAAGCAGGCCGCTGCAGAGAGGGTCGGCAGGCTGGCTGGGCCCAGGGGAAGTGGTTTTCTCACCCGCCAAGTGAGAGCTGGCCCCAGAGGCCCAGGGTACGGGCCCAAGCAGGCCAGACGGAAAGGGCCTGAGCAAGAGTCAAGGGGAGGCAGGGAACCGCAGGGCGGTAGTAAGGTGTACAAAGCAGTGAGCCAGACACGCCGGGCTCGGCAATACACTCGTGCAGTCACAACTTTGGTGGCCCAGGCGGGACCCCGCACGGAAGGGCGGGCGGGCAGAATATGGGGGCGGGAGCGGTCTGGAAATCTAAGAATTCGACCAGGTGGCTTTTTCTTCCTTCTTATCACCAGGGATAGTTTCCGTGTCCCTACACCAAAGTATTTCACAATGGACAGCACGTAACAAAAGGCAAGAGCAGGCTGGGCCACGCAGCTGCAGTCACACAGCCAGGCAGGAGCACGCCGGCTCCCACGCAGCCAGGGCACAGGCTGGCGGCACAATGCCCAGCAACGGGGACACAGGAGCGTGGCCTAAGCCCATGGTACGCAGTCCTCGCAAAACCTCAGATCAGCACTATGATGACCCCCAGTGAAGGCACCAAAGGCAGGGGTGAAGCCAGAGTCCGATCCTGGGAGAATCGACAGCTGCTAATTCAATTGTGGGGGCTGCTTTCACGAATGGCCCGGTACCCCAGTTCCTGATCACGGAGAGATGCATCAGGAAAAGGGGAGAAAACGCCCCACCAATGCAACACACTTCCAAAGCAAGTAACTATAAATAATTAGTGTTGGCAAATGTTAGTATTCACTTGTTTAATGCTGCACCGGAAGCTCTCACGGACAAACCTGAGCTTCGGAAGTCTTGATCTCAAGTCTGTCTGCGTGGAAGGGAGCCAACCCAACATTCACCTCTAAATAGCACCTATAAATAGTCTTTATTCAACTGACTCCATGATACCGATGAAGGAACTTTTTCTGCCAGGAAAAAAGTTGACAAGGATTTCTAAAAATAGCTTTCTCCCAAACTCCCTACAGTTTGACATATGTGTATACATACATGCATACATGGTTTGCATCAATCTACAGGCATAGCTATATACCTATATCATGTATCTCCTGAGAAGTCTATAGTTAGCCTCACCCAGGGATATATGCAGGATAGAATGGTCTCCAAAAGGTACATACTGAGATGAAATACTAGAGAATTATTTTGAGTATCAGTTTCACTTTCATTATAGCCTTGATTAAATAGCTTAATCATAAATATCTCTACAGTGACCATTCCAGAAAGACAGCTTCTAAACCCTAATATGTTTCGCAAAACTGTCCTATTGCACCTATTTAAAAAACCCCAGAAGTGGAGACTTTCATAAAATAACTCTTGAGCCCATAACATAATCAGATCATAAGCCTTGATAGTTCTGCCTCTGCACACAGACACGCAATCTTCAGCTAACACTCTAACAAATGAGAGTCTATATTTTCCTTTCCTTTTAGTCTGGGTTGGGTCCCCACACTAGCGGAATGAAAATGCAAACACACAGAGACACACCAGTGCTTGTCAGCTGGGCGATTTTGCTCCCCAGGGACATGTGGCAATAACTGGGGGCATTTCTGATAGTCACATCTTGGGGAGGAGGGGATGGAACTGGCATCTAGGGGGTAGAGGCGAATGTCCTCAGTGCTTGACATCTCACCTTACCCAGAAAAGCCCCTCACAGCAAAGAATTCTCCACCCCCAAATGCCACTAATGCTGCTGCTGGACAGGGTGGGTCTACACAGATATAACTATATTTTTAAAAAGTAAACACATCAGATGCTAAGTTGTGGTTCTCTCAGTTAGATTATGGATGATTTCTGTTTTGTTCTTTTCATCTTTCTGTATTTTCCAAACCTTCAACAATGCACATATGTTATTTATAATGAGGAAAAACTCCATTGGGGGAAAAAAACTTCTAAGAGGACAAACGATTGAGTCCCCATCCTGTGGGGCCTCTCTCAAAGGACTGGTCTCAGTCTGCCTTCTGGCTTTCAGGGAAGGTTCAGGAAAATGTTCCTCTAAAGTCACCTCTCCGTCTTGAAGCTGTTACTCATTAGCCCTGGTTATAATGAATATTCCAAATAACTGAAAACCAGCAGCACGCTCAATGTTTCACATAGGAAGGAGAAAACTGAAATGTAAATCTGCATCTGTCTCCCAGTGAAGTCACAGCCACACACCCTGTTTTTCTAAACAGCCACATGAGACAGCGTAGAAGGAGGTGTTGCCACCAATGGAAGCAAAAACATTTTAAAAATTACTGCACACAGCCACATTTTCCTGTATAGTTCAAACCGCCCCCAGAAAAAAAAAGGAGGGGTTACTACTATCAATGCTGAAAGAGTCAACAACTCCATGTTTAAATGTGCACATCTGGGGTCAGTGACAAAAGCTTTGCAAGACTTGATCTGCTGCAGAAGCCATGTCTGATGCCACAGATTCCCAATAAAAAGTTAGTAATTATTTTTCCACATGCAATCATTATCTCATCACAAACTGGGGGGGGGGGGACCAAAAACCTGAAATGCAAGTTCTCAAGAGGGTGTATTCTAACACGAATTATAAGCACTTGGAATACATCCAAGATTACAATCCTTTAGAGTCACATCTTCATCCCTAGGCTACTTAACGTTCACGGCAAGTACCAGCCACTAGCATTTGGGAATCAATACTCCCGTGTCCCGCGCGCGCGGGGCCAGCTCGCTCAGAGATCGGGGCTCCCGTCCCCGGCCACAGCCTGCCCAGGGGCCGCCCCGCCCTCCGCCCAGCAGCTGCTGGCCGCGGCCCTGCTGAGGTGGCCGCGGCTCCCAGCTCCTGAACTTGGGGCCGGCGTGACTCACGCCCTGTCACATGGCGAGGGAGGAGGCCGGGAAGGCCACCGTTGCCAGGTGTTCGGGCTCAGCACGACCGTTTATTTGCCTTGCAAAGTGGCCCGCCAGCGCCGCTGGGGGCCGGCGGCCTCGCCTCCCTCCGCACCCACACCCCCCTGTCACCTGGTCGTCCTCACCTGAGTGGGCAGCAGGAGTTCCCCTTCTTCTGCCTGCCACAGCTCCACCACGTTCGGCAAGGGCTCGATCGCTGCACGAGGACCCAAAAAAGGCACCGCGTTTTTAACACACAGAGAAGAGACGTTTCCTGTCTCCCTCCCGTCCTCCCAACGCACCCGTCTCACCCAAACAAGTCTCCCTTTGCTCGGAAACGCAGAGGCCACCGCGGGGCCAGCCGGCATCAGCACACAATGGACCCGTGCAAGCCCGCGGCGCCTCCAGCCCGAGAGGCGAGAGCGTGCACAGTCGAGGGGCTC